>NW_027526214.1:94154190-94545528 GCF_048455015.1 Haemaphysalis longicornis
GTGCTGCATTTTCCCCTCTGAGTGCTCCAGCACGAAGGCCTCCGCGGTTCCTGGGCACTATAACTAACATTGATTGATTGATTATTATATTATATTTTTTTTGAAATTTGGTTTCTCAGCGGTTGTGTCTATCCAACTGATAGTTGCCTAATATTGAAACTGTTTACTGTCATTTGTTCGTCTTATCATTTATCTCTACACTCTTGCCGTTGTTTTTGTTGTATTACTGTCAAACTTTGTTGCTCTGCCTGTCGTGTGGCCTTTACGACAGGCAGAGCAACATAGGCATCTTTTTTTTATTTTCACCTGTACCCAGGCTCCGCCTGTGCTTTTTTTCTGTCATCTTCACTACTTCAATTTGTGTGTGTGTTGTCGCTTGTTTGTTTCCTGTTATATGTTTCTTGTATTTTGTTTTCATGTAACTACCCGTGCGCCAGCACTCAGGCCTCTGGCTGTTCCTGGGCACGTAAATAAACATGATTGATTGATTGATTGATTATTATTATTATTGTTAAAGCAACTCATCAGCCGGGAGCCTTCTGGAAGTACATTCATTCTAGATCTAGTACAACGAAAGAATCTATTCGTCTACTGGATTCCAACGGCGATGAGGTTGCAGATGCGGCCGTCTGCTTTGCTCCTCAGTTTTCTTCTTTGTTTGGGCTTAGCGGTGGTAGTGATGACGGCAGCGTCTCTTGTCACCAGGACCGTTACTCCTCTTGTTTCCAATTGGATGAGAACATCATGCGGGCCAGCATCAAGCGGCTAAAGCCCTCGTTTTCTTGTGGGCCATATGGTATTCCTGCTGCAATTCTAAAAATGTATGCAAATATATTTGTTCCTGTGTTCACATCAATATTTAATAACTGTCTCCGGTCTGGCACGTACCCCCGATCATGGAAAATCTGTCGTGTATTCCCTGTTTTCAAGTCAGGCCCAAAAACCGACCCCATGAACTATAGGCCAGTGTCGCTTCTTTGTTCTGCCTCTAAAATATTCGAGTTATCTCTTCATAAGGTCTTGTCTTTCTCACTTAAACACGTCCTCATTCCAAATCAACATGGCTTCATGCGTGGTCGCTCAACTTCCACAAACCTCGCATGCTTCATGGAGCAGGCTGTCCCAGCAGTCATTGGTAGAAGCCAGCTTGATGCGGTCTACTGTGACATGAGCAAGGCCTTTGATGTAGTCAACCACTCGTTATTGCTTGCCAAGCTCATTCTGTTGGATGTTCACGCTTCCTTAGTGGGTCTTATACGTTGCTATCTCCAGGGGCGATATTGCTATGTAAGTGTTAATGGTCAAACATCATTTAGGTACAAAGCAACCAGTGGTGTACCCCAGGGCTTCGTTCTGGGCCCCCTTCTTTTTTCCATTTTCATTAACGATGTTGCTTCTTCCATTAAAAATTATTCTTTTTTGTTGTATGCTGATGATAAGAAAATCTTCAGAGAAGTGCGTAATGTTCAGGACTGTAATTCTCTTCAGGCTGATATCGTGTCATTCCATCGTTGGTGCACCAAAAACGACTTAATTTTGAACCCCTCAAAAACGAAAGTTGTTTCCTATAGTAGGAAAACTCAACAGCTGCAATACTCCTATAAAATAGCAAGCAGTGCACTACCGAGGGTGACCGAAATTCGGGACTTGGGAGTACTATTTGATTCTTTTCTGACTTTCTCTTCCCACGTTACACAAATTACCGGACGCTCTCTTCGATGTCTGGGTGCTGTCTGCAGATATTCTAGAGAGTTTAAAAGTCCTCTTCCTTTCTTAAAGTTGTATTCGGCTCTGTGCTTAACTCTTCTCGAATACGGTTCTGTTGTTTGGAATGGAACTTGCAAGTCCAATAGTGACCGCATCGAAAGGGTTCAAAATAAGTTCCTTTCTATCTTTAGGCACCGTTTCCGTCATGTACAAGAAGACGCAAACGGCAGCATGTCTTGTCTTAAAAGTATTCCTTCCCTTTGGTGTCGACGAATGAGAGCTGACATTATCTTTCTTTATAAACTTCTTCATGGTGATATTTTGTGTGATGACTTGGTTGCACTTATCAATGTCAACTTGCCGAACAAACTTTTCCGAAGATTTCGAACTTTCAAAACAGATGCTTTAAGTAAACGATGCTCGTCCATCTGCAGAATACAATGTGCATATAATGAATATTCCGATCGTCTTGATATATTCCAAAGCTCTTTGTCTTTGTTCTCTAATGAATTGAAAACTGTTGTAGCTTAAGTGCCTTTATGTCATTTATGTGCCGTATTTCTGTTCCGTATTTATTTTATGCAAATCATCATCTTGCTTGTTTGTTTTTCACCTTTCCTGATTTTGTGTTGCTTGAATTTCTGTCGGTTTAAGTGTCAGTGCTTGTAACGCTGAACTTCGTTTTTCCATTTTGAAACTTTCTAACATTTTGTTACAAAACCTTTGTTTTATGTGTATAATCTATCTCCGTCATGTGCATTGAGTATTTGCTTGTGTATTTTCATTTTTTCACGTGCCTTCAACGTTTTGCTGGCCGGCTGTCATGGCTTCTAACACTAGGCTTCTTTTTTTGCTGTTTTCTTTCTGGGATCTCTGTAACTATTTTTACTTTATTGTTTCTTTCATATATATGGTTTTCTGTGTTGTGTTGTCTTGATTTTAGTTTGTTTTTTTGAATGCTTGTATATGGTGTACCAGTACCAAGACCCTAGGGTTGTTCCTGGGCACCAAAAATAAAGGTTGATTGATTGATTGCACATCCTGTCAATGCTCTCCCGTGGAATACACAAATACAATTACAAACTTAGATCCGTGGCGTGTTTACTCTTCAATGTAAGAAGCTTGGTGCCTTTCCCAATTAAAAAGATGATAGTTTATGCGCTTGCATATAGTGTTTTAAGATATGGAATAACGGTTTTTGGTTTCTGCTCCAGCGGTTGGCAAGACCGAATCGATAACCTGTTAAAAAATATATTAAAGAGTGTGTCTTACAATCGAACTTTTTCTTTGGGCAAAGACATTTTTTCCGAACTTGGTTTTCATTCATTTAAATGTTTATTCACTTCTACGGTTGTACTGCGTCATTACTGGACTGATGAATTAAAGCTCCCTCACATCGCTCCGCGTCAGCTGCGCAAAAAAACATGGTTTGTTGTTCCGCGCTTTTCAGCTAAATATGGAGCAGCGAGACGACGTGTGTACATACCAAAGATTTTTAACAACTTGCCCGTTGAATTTTTTTCTGTGAAATCGTGATATGAATTGAAATTGTTATTGCTTCTGTCCCAAGAGTACAATTTACGTGTATAGTGTCATTTTCGTGCATTGTGGTCTGTGTTCACTACAGTTTAGAGTATACGATTGCTCTGCTTCGATTCACGGTGAATGTAAGTTCTGTTTTCTCATCACTTTCTCTTTGCAAGGCTGAAGTGTTTATTATTTCTACTTCAAGAGTCACATGTAAATAAGTAATTCTGATATTTCTTGCTTTCAGATGTTTTACTACTCCGTAAGGAGTGTGCTGCTAATTTACTACGATTTCCTGTAAATGTATCCAATTTTACTAATTACTTTCTGTTTCAATGTTGAATATTGTATATTTATAAAGAAAACACATGTCTTCCTTACGATGAAGGGCCACGTCACACAAACCGCTATTGGCTTAGATGGACCCCTTTCGCTGTAGCTTTTCTTTGGTAATAATAAAGATTAATATTAATAATATTATTCTTCTTCTTATTATTATTATTATTATTATTATTATTATTATTATTGAGTGCTCCAGCACGAAGGCCTCCGCTGTTCCTGGGCACTATAATAAACATTGATTGATTGATTGATTGATTGATTGATTGATTATTATTATTATTATTCGCCGCATGATGGCGCCCAGTAAGGAGAAGTGCCTCCTCAGCTGCCTCGCTTTCTTCGGCAGGCAGGAGTTTTTTCGATGTTCTGCGTGTAAACGCCGTGCGCATGGAAAGTGCATTGTTCTTCCGGACGAGGAACTGCAGCGTTTGACCTCCGGTGAGCAGCCGTTCGTCTGCAATCGGTGTGTGGCCGCGGCGTCACCCGCTAGGCCTAGCGGCCCCGGTGACCAAACCAGCGAAGACGGTGAGCCAGCGAACATCCCTGCTTAACGAGTGGCGTCCCCTGTCGGAGCAAGCTTCAACCCTTCGGCAGACCTACGCGCAGAGGTAGCTGCTTTGAAGAATCTCCTGTCCGAAGCCTGCGCCAGCCTCTCTTTTCTTGGGGATGTTGTCACCGAGCTGCGCGAGGTGAACCGGCTTCTGCGATGGGACAATGTGGCTGGGCTTGCCCATCAGGCTGCAATCGTCACGTCCCTGCGTGAGGAGGTTCGCTGCCTGCGAGGGGAGCTCGCCCGTCCGCCGCCTTCCCCGCCTGCTTCCCCGAAGCCTGCTAGCCGTTCCACGCTACCGGTGACGTCACCGCACTCCAGTCTCCCCATGAGGTCGTCGTTCGCCGCAGCTGCCGCCGGTGCAGCGGGTGAAGGCGGCCCCATCCTGTCCTCGACGAATGCTTCGGCATTCTTAGAACGCTCCAGCGGTCAACCAGGTGCGGTGTTGAGTGATTTCAGTTCCCCATCAGACTGCCCTTTGCCTCCGCCGGTGAACTTAGTGAAGAAAAGAAGCCCAACTCGCGTTGGTGCATCGGAAGCTTCTGAGTTGGTTGTGGTGCGCCGACCGCCGAGCTCCAGGGTCATCTTTGTTTCGAAGTTGTCGGCTAACACGACATCTGGGCAACTGTTGGCCCACTTGTCGAATGTGCAAGTCACGCCATTGTCGTGCAAACGCCTTAAAACCAAGCATGACTGCTATTCTTCTTTTTGTGTAACTGTTGACGCAGAGTGTTTCAGGCGCCTGTGCGACCCGTCTATGTGGCCAAAGGGCTGCCTCTTCAAGCCGTTCCAAGGCAAGCTCCACCCTGGCATGGTGCACAGCTGTGAAACTTCTCAGAATTACCAGTAAGAACGACACTCTCGACATCTACTATCAAAATGCTCGGGGTCTACGTACTAAGTCCTCCGAATTTCTTAGAAATGTTGTGTGCTCCAAATTTTCTAGTATTGTTATTACTGAAACTTGGCTTTTTGATGATATCTCATCTTCAAACTATTTTCCTCCGACATATGAAATTTTTAGAAGTGACAGAAAGTTAACTGGGCCGAAGCAAAAGGGTGGCGGTGTTCTCATTGCCGTCGATCGCTCAGTGCAATGAGTGCGGCGTGCAGACCTCGAGACTGAGGAATCAGTCCGGCTTGAGGTAGGCCTCAAGAGGGGCGAGAAGCTGCTCATCGGTGCATTCTATATAACCCCGGATATTTTACCTGCTGAATATAATCTAAAGCTCACATCTATTGAAAATGTTTCCAATTCACACTCCAACCATAAGCTAATTATACTTGGGGACTTCAACACCCCAGGTATTCACTGGAACAGTCTTTCATTTCAGCATAAAAACCATTATGCAGCGCAGAAATGCACCATGTTATAAGATTTTCAGTCATTCACCTCCTTGCAGCAGTTCTGCCACATAGAAAACTTCTGTGGTAATGTCCTAGATGTGTTCTTCTCGAACTTGAAAAACGTACAAGTGTGTGCCTCCGAAATATCTCTTGTACACCCCGACAAGTTTCACCCCCTCTTATTGTCTCTGTCTCTGTCGCTGCCCAGCATTGCTATGGTGGTGTTGACGATTGTGCAGTCCCGCGATATGGTTTCAAGCGTGCAGATTATGTTGGGCTCTATCACTTTTATTCATCTGCTGAATGGTCTAGTGTTTTTGATGTCAATGATGTTGACGAACAGGTTCGACGTTTTACCGAAATTGTCAGGAGTGGCATGGAAAAGTATTTCCTTGCTACAAATTTCGCCACTGGTTCTCTAAAGAACTTCGAAGTTCGCTTAAACTTAAGGACAGCGCCCACAAAAAGGCCGAGCGTTCTGGGCTTGACAAGTGGAAAGCTGAGTTTAGTCGGTATGGCTCACTTTGTAAAAGCCTGTACCGGCGTGACCACCAGCTCTATATAGAGTCGTTAGAGGCTTCTGCGTCTCAGAAACCGGCTGACTTCTGGAGGTATTTGCGTGGCCGTTCTAAGGCGTTTAAAGAACACATTAGCCTGCTTAATTCTCATGGGGAACAGGTTGAGGATGTCGCCACGAGCTTTGCTCAGTACTTTCATTCTGTCTTTCAACTGCCAGATGGTCACGACGAACGCCTATCGTTTAATAATATGTCTAATTTTAGTACACTTCTATTCGATGAAAAACTTGTCAGTGATAGCCTTAAACGGATGAAACCGTCATTTTCCTGTGGTGCAGACGGAATTCCAGCAGCCCTCATGAAGGCTTACGGCAACATTTTTGTGCCTGTTTTAACTTCCATTTATAATAACTGTTTACTTTTCGGCAAATTTCCTCGTGCATGGAAGATTGCTCGAATTTTTCCAATATTTAAGTCTGGTGATAAAAAAGCCGTTACCAACTATCGCCCAATCTCACTCCTTTGTGTCGCCTCAAAACTCTCTGAGTCAGCTCTGCACAACGTTCTTGCTGCCTGCGCCAAGAACGTTCTGATACCAAATCCAGTAAGGCGTTTGATGTAGTGAACCATGAATTATTAATTAACAAGCTTACTATGTCCGGTGTTGATGCAAGCCTTGTTGCCTTGTTGTCCAACTATCTCCTTGACCGGTCCTTTTACGTAGATGTAAACTTCAAAAGGTCTAGTGTTTACACTGCAACGAGTGGTGTACCTCAGGGTTCAGTGCTGGGTCCACTATTGTTTTCTCTCTTTATCAATGATGTGTCAACAGTGTTAACAAAATCTTCATTTCTTCTCTATGCTGATAATATCAAACTATTTAGGCACATTAGCAGTTTTCAGGACTGCAGTGCCTTGCAGATGGATGTGTCGGAATTATCGATCTGGTGCAGCAAAAACTGCCTAATTTTAAATCCAGCTAAAACAAAGGTTGTCACGTACAGCCGGAAAACCCATCGTCTACTGTTTTCCTACTGTATAGAGGGAGCTCCTTTGCAAAGGGTTGAGGTGATTATGGACCTCGGGGTTCTTTTCGACAGTACCCTCCCTTTTTCTTCTCATATTAGGCTCATCACCCGGCGAGCACTCCGAAGCCTTGGAAATGTGTGTCGGATTACAAAATAATTCTCTTCTCCAGATCCATTTCTAATGCTATACAATGCAATATGTATCCCCCAGTTAGAATATGCTTCTGTTGCCTGGAACGGCATCTCCAAATCTAGTAGTGAATTATTAGAACGTGTGCAGAAGTTTTTATCCATATTTAAGCACCGTCATCACAATCACAGTTTTCATTCTGATTCTGACTTACCCATAGTTACTTCCATCCCTTCGTTGACCTGCAGACGTATGCGTGCAGACCTTACATTTCTTCATAAAATTGTTCATGGTGACCTTTCTTGCGCGGACCTGCTTAACTGTTTAGAGTTTAGTGTTCCACAGAGGCCCACCAGGTCGCATCGCCCTTTCTTGACCGCTGCGCGCAACTCCAATCATTCTCCTGTGCGCAGAATACAGAATTGCTACAACCGCTTCTCTGAACGCCTTGACATCTTTCAAAGCTCCTTTACAATTTACCGTACTGCGCTGTTGAACACATTATGTTAAACATCTATGATATCTCTGTCGTTCGTTTTCTTTTTTTTATTGCTGAAATTTGGTTTATCTGCGGTTCTGTTTAACCGATATCGTTGCCTGTTTTTGAAACTGTTTACTTATCATGCTTGTCTTATCATTTGTCTCTATAGTCTTGTCATTGTTTTTGTCGTCTTACTGTCAAGCTTTGTTCTCTGCTTGTTGTGTATTCATTACAATAAGCTGAGCCACGAAGGCATCTTCTTTTTTCTTTTTTACCTGAACCCAGGCTCCGCCTGTACTTTATTTCTGTAATTTGCGCTACTTCAATTTGTGTGTGTCTTGTCGCTTGTTTGTTTCTTGCAATATGTTTCTTGTATTTTGTTTTCATGTAACTATCCGTGCGCCAGCACTCAGGCCTCTGGCTGTTCCTGGGCACGTACATAAACATGATTGATTGATTGATTGAATAATTGATTGATTGATTATTATTATTATCAGCAAGGAATGCAAATGTTTATACCAAGAACGTCCGGAAAGAAATCTAAATTTCCGAAGTGGTTTTCTGCGGAACTGCGAAAGGCTTTCAAATCTAAAGCCCGTGCTCAGAAGAAAATTCGCGGGCTACAATCCGAAGTCTGGAAAAAAGAGTTTAAGTATTTCAGAGCCATGTGTAAAGAGCTGTATGATCGCGATCAGTCAGACTACATAGCCAATGTATAAATCAGCGCTACACGCGACCTGAAAATTTCTGGCAGTATGTTCGCTCTCGATCTGCCGGCAAGATTGCCGAAATCGTTAACCTTCTAGACGACAATGGAAACCCGATTGGAGACGTTCCTAATGCCTTTGCGGATCATTTCAGCTCAGTATTTCCAAAGGGTGAACTTAACATTTTGTCCAACTCATCCTCTGCGTCGTCTAATTTCTGCGTTCCCAGAATAAGTGAGGGCGACGTCCGGAAAGCCCTGAAGCGCCTCAAACCGTCATTTTCCTGTGGCCTGACGGCATTCCTCCCGCAATATTAAAAACCTATGGGGAGCTTCTGATTCCCATACTAACCGCTATATTTAATAATTTAATTCAATCTGCTACTTTTCCAGCAGCCTGGAAGTTAGCACGCTTGGTCCCTGTCTTCAAAACTGGTGCTAAAGATAGTGCTAGAAACTATCGGCCTATTTCGCTACTGTGTGCCGCGTCTAAGCTTCTTGAGACTGTGTTGCACGATGTTTTAACGTCCAGTGTTATGGGCATACTAATTTCCGAACAGCACGGGCATATGTCCGGACGTTCCACAACCACTAACCTCGTTTCTTTCATGCAGCGAGCGTCCGAAGCGGTTCATCATAGGAGGCAGCTTGATACTGTGTAGTTTGACCTGAGCAAAGCTTTTATTGTGGTCAGTCACCCATTTTTAATTTCTAAACTGTCACTCCTGAACATAGATAATTCGATTCTTGACCTCCTAATTAGTTACTTGCGTGGGCGGACCTGCTACGTAAATGTTAACGGCCAGCAATCCTATCGTTACTGCGTTTCAAGTGGTGTTCCACAAGGGTCTGTTCTAGGCCCTCTTTTGTTTTCTTTATTTGTCAATGATGTTTCAGCTGCTATAAGGCATTCTTTTTTTTTACTTTATGCTGATGACATCAATATTTTCAGGGAAGTTTCGTCTCTTAGTGAATGCGGGCATTTGCAAAGAGACGTGGATGCATTTACACTCTGGTGTAAAGAGAACGAACTGACAGTGAACGCCGCGAAAACCAAAGTGTTGTTATACACGCGTAAAACAGACTGCCTGCTTTATCACTACTCAGTTCACGATGTTACTTTGCCTCGAATCTCGACGACAACTGTTCTTGGCGTGCTCTTTGATAAGAAGCTGACTTTTACACCGCACGTTCGATTCATCAAACAGCGAGCTCTCCGCCGCTTGGGCATGGTCTGCCGGATGTCTAAAGAATTCTGTAGTGCAAAGTCCTTCCTGAAACTGTACTCCACTGTCTGTCGTCCCGTGCTGGAATATGCCTCGGTTGTCTGGAATGGTACATGCAAATCTAAAAGCAGGGCCATTGATAAATTGCAGAATAAGCTGATGTCCATACTTAGACATCGCTTCCCTCACGAGTATCACCGTCTTGACTCTGGACCACGGTTCTTGCAAGTGCTGCCTGAGGTAAAGGCTAGGCGCCATACAGCTGACCTCTTATTTCTTTTTAAGCTCATACATGGACAAATTAGCAGCTCGGAACTTCTGTCTGAGCTCCAACTAACCGTGCCTCTTGAAATCACAAGAAAATGTCATCCTTTTTGTAATTTCAGCTCCTGTAACCGACATTGCCCGCTGTTCAGGCTGCAGAGCACGTGTAACTTCTACTCTGCAGACGTAGATATTTTTAACAGCTCCCTCAATCAGTTCAGTTCAGACACTTCCAGAATTCTCATTCGCTAATATGCTCCCTCTTATTCTCTTACACGGAACTATATGGAATATTTCTTTGCTCAGTCGTACTGAATGGATCTTGTTCTAGTTATAGTAACTTCTTTTTACCTGCTTGCCTTACTGTATAGAGAGTATGCTGTTTATATGACTTGTTGTTTTCCATTCTATGTATTGCTGTTACAATGTTACTCGATTATATGTAGTGTGCAGATGTTCTGTTTCATCAGTACGATGTAATTACCTAATCTGTTATATCCTGTCAGTTTTTGTTTGTGTTCATTACATGTAGTGTATACGCTATCTACGTTTTTGTAGTGATTTGTACGGTATACTTTGTAATATACATG
The DNA here is from genome assembly GCF_048455015.1 of Haemaphysalis longicornis. Taxonomy (NCBI): domain Eukaryota; kingdom Metazoa; phylum Arthropoda; class Arachnida; order Ixodida; family Ixodidae; genus Haemaphysalis; species Haemaphysalis longicornis. The sequence goes on from NW_027526214.1 coordinate 94,164,607, forward strand.
CTAATAGTTATTTTTTTCTACTCTTTTATTTTATGCGCTGTCAAAGTGTTCTTTCCCTTCAATTTTTGTTTTCCTTTTTTTTACCTGTATCCATCTGTGTACCAGCACCAAGGCCTCACGGCTGTTCCTGGGCACAATAAATATACATGATTGATTGATTGATTGATTGATTGATTTGGTTTCTCTGTGGTTCTGTTTAACCAATATAGTTGCCTATTTTTGAAACTGTTTACTTATCATGCTTGTCTTATCATTTGTATCTATACTCTTGTCATTGTTTTTGTCGTCTTACTGTCAAACTTTGTTCTCTGCTTGTTGTGTATTCATTACCATAAGCTGAGCCACAAAGGCATCTTCTTTTTTCTTTTTTACCTGTACCCAGGCTCCGCCTGTGCTTTATTTCGGTAATTTTCGCTACTTCAATTTGTGTGTGTCTTGTCGCTTGTTTGTTTCTTGCAATATGTTTCTTGTATTTTGTTTTCATGTAACTATCCGTGCGCCAGCACTTAGGCCTCTGGCTGTTCCTGGGCACGTAAATAAACATGATCGATTGATTGATTATTATTATTATTAATTATTATTATTATTATTAATATTATTATTCTCCTCCTGCTTGCGAGCGGATAAAAACCAAGTACAATACCTATGCCTCCTTCTATGTTGCCGTAAGCAACGTGGGCTATGAATTACTGCAGGATCCAGCTCTGTGGCCAAATGAGTGTCTTTTTAAGCCCTTCCGCGCGTACTACGTGAGTCCATGCTGCAACTCTCTGAACTTTCCTCGCCCGCATGATCAGTGTTTGTTACCAAAATTTCTGTGGTTTGGGAACCAAATCTGCTGAGTTCTTTTTCACTATAGCTTCGTCCTCACATAATGTAATCGTCCTTACCGAAACTTGGCTATCCTCCGAAATTCCGTCTAGCGATTATTTTACCGATAATGATGTTGTTTTCCGAAGTGACCGTACTGGCCCCACTTCTAAAAAATGCGGCGGTGGAGTGTTCATTGCGGTGGACAAGTCGTTGAACTGCCGTCGTCGGTCAGACCTCGAAACTGCTGCAGAATCAGTGTGGGTGGAGGTTCTCGGCAATAGAAAAAATAGTATCCTAATTTCCACCATTAATGTACCTCCCTCCATAAACTACGCCCAATTTCAGCGCTGTGTCACATCAATAGAGGATGTTGTTAATACCTAACCGGACACTAAATTTCTTATATGCGGGGATTTCAACGTTCCCGGTGTAGACTGGGATGATCGCACCGTCAGACACGATCATCATTACATTTCCCAGAAGGGCTACTGTCTGTTAGACTTTATTTCTTTCAAAGGTCTGGAACAAAGTAATAGGTGTGAAAACATTTGTGGTAATGTTTTAGACCTTTGCTTTTCCAACCAGGCGGACCTTACCATTTCTCTGTGGGATACCTTGCTGGTCCGTCCTGAGAAATTTCATCCTGTCCTTCACATCTCACTGCCATATGTGTCGGGGCAATCGAGATGCTCCGGCCATTCTGCACATCCTACGTACAATTATGCTGCTGGAGATTACGTTGCTTTTTATAACTACTTATGTAACACTGACTGGTCTCTCCTCGTCAAATTTCGCTCTGTTGATGACCTAGTCGAGAAACTTTCTACAATTATTCAGCAAGGAATGCAAATGTTTATGCCAAGAACGTCCGGAAAGAAATCTAAATTTCCGAAGTGGTTTTCTGCAGAACTGCGAAAGGCTTTAAAATGTAAAGCCCGTGCTCACAACAAAATTCGCGGGCTACAATCCGAAGTCTGGAAAAAAAGAATTTAAGTATTTAAGAGCCCTGTGTAAACAGCTGTACGATCGCGATCGGTCAGACTACATAGCCAATGTAGAAATGAGCGGTACACGCAACCACAAAAGTTTCTGGCAGTATGTTCGCTCTCGATCTGCTGGCAAGGTTGCCGAAATCGTTAACCTTCTAGACGGCAATGGAAACCCGATTGGAGACGTTGCTAATGCCTTTGCAGATCATTTCAGCTCAGTATTTCCAAAGGGTGAAGTTAACATTTTGTCCAACTCTTCCTCTGCGTCGTCTAATATCTGCGTTTCCAGAATAAGTGAGGGCGACATCCGGAAAGTCCTGAAGCGCCTCAAACCGTCATTTTCCTGTGGCCCTGACGGCATTCCTCCCGCAATATTAAAAACCTATGGGGAGCTTTTGATTCCAATACTAACCACTATATTTAATAATTCAATTCAATCTGATACTTTTCCAGCAGCCTGGAAGTTAGCACGCTTGGTCCCTGTCTTCAAAACTGGTGCTAAAGATAGTGCTAAAAACTATCAGCCTATTTCGCTACTCTGTGTGGCGTCTAAGCTTTTTGAGACTGTGTTGCACGATGTTTTAACGTCCAGTGTTAAGGGCATACTAATTTCCGAACAGCACGGGTTTATGTCCGGACGTTTCACAACCACTAACCTCGTTTCTTTTATGCAGCGAGCGTCCGAAGCGGTTCATATAGGAGGCAGCTTGATACTGTGTACTTTGACCTGAGCAAGGCTTTTTATGTGGTCAGTCACCCATTGTTAATTTCTAAACTGTCACTCCTGAACATAGATAATTCGATTCTTGACCTCCTAATTAGTTACTTGCGTGGGCAGACCTGCTACGTAAATGTTAACGGCCAGCAATCCTATCGTTACTGCGTTTCAAGTGGTGTGCCACAAGGGTCTGATCTAGGCCCTCTTTCTTTTCTTTATTTGTCAATGATGTTTCAGCTGCTATAAGGCATTCTTCTTTTTTACTTTATGCTGATGACATCAAGATTTTTACGGAAGTTTCGTGTCTTAGCGACTCGTTGAAATTGCAAAGAGACGTGGATGCATTTATACTCTGGTGTAAAGAGAACGAACTGATAGTGAACGCGGCGAAAACCAAAGTGTCGTCATACTCGCGTAAAACAGACTGCCTGCTTTATCACTACTCAGTTCACGATGTTACTTTGCCTCGAATCTCGACGACAACTGATCTTGGCGTGCTCTTTGATAACCAGCTGACTTTTACACCGCACGTTCGATTCATCAAACAGCGAACTCTCCGCCGCTTGGGCATGGGCTGTCGGATGTCTAAAGAATTCCGTAGTGCAAAGTCCTTCCTGAAACTGTACTCCACTGTCTGTCGTCCCGTGCTGGAATATGCCTCGGTTGTCTGGAATGGTACATGCAAATCTAACAGCAGGGCCATTGATAAAGTGCAGAATAAGCTGCTGTCCATACTCAGACATCGCTTCCCTCACGAGTATCACCGTCTTGGCTCTGGACCGCGGTACTTGCAAGTGCTGCCTGAGCTAAAGGCTATGCGTGATACAGCTGACCTCTTATTTCTTTTTAAGCTCATACATGGACAAATTAGCAGCGCGGAACTTCTTTCTGAGCTCCAACCAACAGTGCCTCTTAAAATCACAAGAAAATGTCATCCTTTTCGTACTCTCAGCTCCTGTAACCGACATTGCCCGCTGTTCTGGCTGCAGAGCACGTGTAACTTCTACTCGGCAGACGTAGATATTTTTAACAGCTCCCTCAATCAGTTCAGTTCAGACACTTCCAGAATTCTCATTCGCTAATATGCTCCCTCTTTTTCTCTTACTTGGAACTATATGGAATATTTCTTTGTTCAGTCATACTGAATGGATCTTGTTGTAGTTATAGTAACTTCTTTTTACCTGCTTGCCTTACTGTATAGAGAGTATGCTGTTTATATGACTCTTTTGTTGTTTTCCATTTTATGGATTGCTGTTATAAGGTTACACGATTATCTGTAGTGTGCAGATGTTCTGTTTCATCGGTACGATGTAATTACTAATTATGTTGTATTCTGTCAGTTTTGTTTGTGTTCATTGCATGTAGTGTATACGCTATCTACGTTTTGTAGTGATTTGTACGGTATACTTTGTAATATACATTCTAAAAGTTATTTTTTTTCTACTCTTTTACGCTGTCAAAGTGTTGTTTCCTTTCAATTTTTGTTTTCCTTTTTTTTTACCTGTATCCATCTGTCTACCAGCACCAAGGCCTCACGGCTGTTCCTGGGCACAATAAATATTCATCATTGATTGATTGATTGATTATTATTATTATTATTATTATTATTATTACGACGTTGATGAACAGACCGATTTTTTTACTGAAGTTGTTCACGATGGCTTGAGGAGCTTTGTTCCCCGAAAATTTGAAAAGAAAGGCAATTTTCCGCGTTGGTTTTCTGCTGAACTTAAACGAGCTTTGGGGAGGAAAAATCGAGCGCACAAGCAAGCTAAGAAAACGGGGCAGGAAAGGTGGCAGAATGAGTTTCGTCAACTCAGATCTCTTTGTAAATGTCTGGTTAGGCGCGATAGGTCGAATTACATTGCCGCGGTTGAGGCTGATGCAACACGCAATGCAAAAGCTTTCTGGGGCCACGTCCGTTCTCAAACATGTAAAAATTCACCTGGGAACATTAACCTCATCGATGAACGAGGAGAGAGCATATCGGACGTTGCCAATGCCTTTGCGCGACAATTCCGTTCCACTTATGGCAACAACAGTGCAGCTTGCCCCCCTCCACAATCTCTAGGTTACTGTAAAAACTCAGATGTGTTGGTTTCGGAAAGTCTCGTTTTGAAAGCTCTGAAACAATTGAAATCGTCATTTTCATGCGGCCCTGACGGCATTCCTTCTGCCGTACTGAAAGCGTTTGGTGATATCCTAGTTCCAGTATTGACGTGTATATTTAAAACTTCTCTCAAGTCTGGCAAGTTCCCCGCTAGATGGAAGAATGCAAGGGTTGTTCCTGTATTTAAGACAGGTTCAAAATTGGACCCCACGAACTACCGACCGATATCTATTCTATGTGCTGCTTCTAAATTGTTTGAGTCAATACTGCATAAACTACTCACATTCAGTATAAATACCACATTAATACCTGAACAGCATGGTTTTTTCGCGGGCCGATCGACCACTACCAATCTCGTCAACTTGATGCTGCATGCTTCGGAAGCTGTGCAAGGGAGAGGTCAACTTGATGTAGTCTACTTTGATTTAAGCAAGGCTTTTGATGTCGTCTGCCACGAGCTCTTAGCCAAAAAACTATCTGAGCTTGATATACAACCATCCCTGATATCTCTTATATGCAATTATCTATGTGACAGGTCATGTTTCGTGCATGTAAATGGACAGTCTTCTCTTTCCTATGAGGTCACCAGCGGTGTCCCTCAGGGCTCAGTGCTCGGGCCACTTCTCTTCTCAATCTTTATAAATGATGTCGCGACAATATTTAATGATTGTAATTTTCTTTTATATGCCGATGATGTAAAAATATTTAAATCTGTTTCCAACTCTGCCAGCTGTTCCGCTCTCCAGAGAGCAATCTCGTCCTTCTCGCATTGGTGCTCATGCAACAAACTCCTCATTAATACATCTAAAACTAAGGTAATGACATACACAAGAAAGACTGACAACATCTTGTTTCCCTATAACATCAACGGTGAATTACTCCCAGGTGGTAGAGGTTAATGACCTAGGCGTCACTTTCGACAGTAAACTGAGCTTCTCTCCACATATTCAGGTAATTACTCGTAGAGCTCTTCGATCGCTTGGCGTTGTCTGTCGCGTGTCCAAGGAGTTCAAGGAGCCGCTTTCTCTTCTCAAGCTCTACACAACTATATGTCGTCCTCAGCTTGAATATGCATCTGTTGTCTGGAACAGCACGAGCAAAACAATCCGTAAGCTTGTAGAAAGGGTCCAAAATAAGTTCATATCTATCTTCAACCATCGCTTTGGCGATAGTAGTATTTATAACCCTGGATCGCCCTCTTCATTGACGCTATCATGCTTAACTTCCAGGCGGAACAAGGCTGATATTCTCTTCCTCTTTAAAATTATGCATGGCATAGTGTCTTGTGGTGAGCTGCTACAACATGTTCGTCTTTATGTGCCGCAAAAGTGGACCAGGAAACGTGATACCTTTTGCAACCCCAATTGTCTGCGTGTCTTGTGCCCTGTGTGCCGACTGCAATGCACGTACAATCGGTACTCGGATTACCTTGATATATTTAATGATTGCCCTACTCTGTTTCGCAAACATGTCTGTGAGTTTGTATAGGCGTAACTGCCAACTTTTCTTATTCTGCATTTGTCTTTTATCCTTGAGTTCATGCACTTAAATGACTTTCATTCCGTAACTTCAACATAAGCTATACTTCCGTTTTTTTTTCCCCTTTGTATTTTGTATTTTATTTTGTATTTGAGAGATGTGTACATTTTGTTTCGTGTGTTTCTGTTTCCGTGCGCCAGCACTAAGGCCCCCCCGGCTGTTCCTGGGCACGCAAATAAATGATTGATTGATTGATTGATTGATTGATTGATTGATTGATTGATTGATTGATTGATTGATTGATTGATTATTCTAGGTATTCTAGAGAGTTTAAAGGTCCGCTTCCTTTCTTAAAGTTGTATTCGGCTCTCTGCTTACCTCGTCTTGAATACGGTCTGTTGTCTGGAATGGAACTTGCAAGTCCAATAGTGACCGCATCGAAAGGGTTCAAAATAGGTTCCTTTCTATCTTTAGGCACCATTTCCGTCATGTACAAGAAGACGGAAACGGCAGCATGTCTTGTCTCAAAAGTATTCCTTCCCTTTGGTGTCGACGAATGAGACGAGTAAACTTCTTCATGGTGATATTTTGTGTGATGACTTGGTTGCACTTATCAATGTCAACTTGCCGAACAAACTTTTCCGGAGATTTCGAACTTTCAGAACAGATGCTTTAAGTAGCCGACGCTCGTCCATCTACAGAATACAATGTGCATATAATGAATATTCCGATCGTCTTGATATATTCCAGAGCTCATTGTGTTTGTTCTCTAATGAATTGAAAACTGTTGGAGCTTAAGTGCCTTTATGTCATTTATGTGCCATATTTCTGTTCCATATTTATTTTATGCAAATCATCATCTTGCTTGTTTGTTTTTCACTTTTCCTGATTTTGTGTTGCTTGAATTTCTGTCGGTTTAAGTGTCAGTGCTTGTAATGCTGAACTTCGTTTTTCCATTTTGAAACTTCCTAACATTTTGTTACAAAACATTTGTTTTATGTGTATAATCTATCTCCGTCATGTTCATTGAGTATTTGCTTGTGTATTTTCAATTTTTCCCGTGCCTTCAACGTTTTTGCTGGCCGGGTGTCATGGCTTCTAACACTAGGCTTCCTTTTTTTGCTGTTTTGCATTCTGGGATCTCTGTAACTAGTTTTACCTTATTGTTTCTTTCATATACATGGTTTTCTGTGTTGTGTTGTCTTGATTTTAGTTTATTTTTATGAATGCTTGTATATGGTGTACCAGTACCAAGACCCTAGGGTTGTTCCTGGGCACCAAAAATAAAGGTTGATTGGTTGATTGATTGATTGATTATTATTACGCTAAAATTGTTGGGCTACTTAAAAACAAACAAAAGTTTTACCAAATGTCGTCCTTGGCTATTACCGCTTTCATTTCAAACATCCCACATGCTGTAATACTTAAAGCCGTAGTATTCTTTCCGAGAAACAGTAACGGAACGTGAAGAGAAACTCGTAGAAAGCAGCTTGGGCTCACTATAGTGTGTTTACACATGTTAAAATCAAAACATTTGCCCATTTCGGCGTTCCAAAAATTTGTGTCCTTGTGTCGCTGGGCTGTTTTACGCTGTGCTGTTCTGTCGCTGTGCTGTTCTGTCGCGTGCGCTTTTGACGCCGTGCATTTCTGTCGCGTGCCCTTTTGACTCTTTCGTCATGTGCTGTTTTGACGGCGCCCCAGGCGAACTCACACAATCAATCCCCCCTTACAACCAACAGCCGACGTCTTGTATATTTCACGGGCGGGCGTATTAGCATTCTTTTACGGTGCGTATTTTATTTCAATTTGGATAGCTCTTCTATTTCGCACAGTGTGTGGCGGAATAACTTCCATTTTTTTGCACAAAAACTAAGCATGCTGTCTAATAGGTACGTTGAGCTACCTGCGAGTCGGGCCTACGTAAACCCGCTAGCACGCAAGTAGGATTTCACGTACTACAGAATTCAACCATTTAGCGTTTTGTTTTGCGACCTTCTACCCAGAAGTTATGAGTGGTCTGTTTTTATTCTTTACCATAGAGCAAGCAGTGGTCACATTTTTTGCACAAAAACAGCTTCTTCACGCTTTCGTTGTTTTCGTTTTTCTTGAGTGAATGTGAAATGCCCTGAACACAGGAGATCACGAACAGACGTTGAACAGGCCCCGGTCCAGGTCTCCGACTTAGTTGCCTTGTCGTAAATGAATGTTCTTAGCGTCTCGGTGTCGGGATGTGGCCGAGACGCGCAGCAAGGAAACCAATTACCATGTCGATTGAACGCTCCTCACTTGGCAAATTACTCTCCTATTCATTAGGCGACGACAGGACCTTGACACCACATCATTTATGCCAGCGACAGCTTTATCTTGTCTCACCATATTTTATTCCGTACATCAACACGGGAGCATATGTTTTTGTGACCATGGCGCGTATTACCAGCACACATTGCTTTCGAAAGTCAATATTATCGTCAAAGAATATTGTCTTGTAATTTATTATGTCGTTGGTTTATGAGAACGTCATTAAACGTGACAAACATGCCTCCAAAGCCGTGTAAAAGTGGCTCATAGCATGTCAACATATTTTGAGGGGCCCGAGAACGTCATTCGCATAACGTCAAGTCCTCACTACTGCCAAGTAGTCAAGAACAGATAGCAGGCACCATTAAATACACTGCGAGAAGGTCCCTGCGCACAGGTGATGTGGACAAAAGTTTACGCACCCAAAGAAATTGCCGGTAAAGTTTGTTGCGGTGCATCACGAAAAGTGGAACGCCACTAGAATGTCAGGCCCTCAAACGGTGATCTCCACTATACTAGGACGTCAACTTTTAAACTAGGTCATCAATTCACATAAATGTTCTTGTAGCTAACAGTATCACCTGAATAACGAAGAAAGTAGTACATGTCTTTAAGATCCATGGAAAGGCTTTCCTAGTGGAGTAGGGCTGTGATACTAAGAAATGTGGCCCCTATTTGTGATATCTCGCCAATTAGGGGTTGCCTATCTGTGGTTTTTTCCTGAAAACGATTTAGGAAGTGGACGAAGCAGTGTTGACAAGTCCTACTTTCAGTGACAATCTCTGTAAATGGGAATGAGTACTTGTGTGCTTGACACTGAAGGGACAATTAGGTTTAGAGTCTTCAACTTCTGAATTAGGAAGAACCCGCATTTAGAGAGTGAGTTCACCTAAACTGAGCGACATCCTTTTTCATCTTTTTAGGTTTTATCGCTGTAGCCACTACAAAGGTGGGCTTGGCAGCTGTGACACAATACAGTTCGCTTTCCTGTGTATCCACCCCTTATGTAATACCCCCCAGTGGGGTCCTTAAGGAAATAAAAATGAATGAAATGAAAGTTCTCTGTGATATCACACTTTGCCTTTGAATCGTGCTCTGTTGAGGTTGCACAGTCAATCCACCATCCTTGCATGAAACGAAATGCTTCCATACGAATTGATCCAGGGTTTTGCTCTAATATTGGCTTGGTATGTAGACTCACTTGAGTGCAATCGGGTCTACATAGGCCAGACGACAAGGTACCTCAACGGAGTTCTTAGGAGCGTTAAGGTTCCATGCGCTAAATTATTCAATGAAAGCCTGACCCTCCCCCGCTGGTAAGAGCACATGCAATCCAAAGCGTTATGAAAAACTCAATTAGAAAAAATGCCTAGACACCAGCCATAGTGAAGTGTACGAGACATCGGGCGAAGGCATAAGGGGCGTGTCCTAATAGGGGGAGTTCGCCTTCGCTAGAAGCGGTCGATATCCCATCTTGGCATTTATAAAAATTCGCACATTTATGTAAATTGCGTTCTGTTTGCGTAGTCCATAGCTGTAGCTTTTTCGTTTCTCTTCTCGCAGCGTATCGTGATAACGCATGCGCGCGTCTATATGATATGACTTGAAATTAAGCTTTTTTCTCACTCGTTCGCCAGGTTTCGTGTTTTTTTACTGCACCCAAAGATTGTGAGCTGTTTGTTTTATCTTGCATTTTGCACTCAACTTAAGCTAATTCAGTCTTTAGTACTTGTATGATATTTTTTGTTAGCAAGCATGTTCCTGTAAAGTACCTTGTTTGTGCCCTACATTTGCGCAAACCAAGTTATAAAACGCATGACTCATCGTGAGTGCGGTTTTTAACTTTTCTCTGTGGTAAACCAATTCTTAGAAAAAAAAATCAGGGCTTCTTTGTATTTCTTATGGTGTATCTGCGCCGAAACAATTTGGCGCAAGTACCGTAAAAACCCGCGTATAATACGAGGTTTTTTTCCAAATTTTACTATGGAAAATTTGTGCCTCGTATTATATGTGGATCCCAAAGTTTTCAGCCGAAAATTTGCATTTTAGTTTTCGGTTTCAGCGGAGCGTGGGCCATCTTGCGGTGGCGTTAGCTGGCTGCTGCTTCTCTCAGCCGGCGCCATTTTGATTGTTTTGACGACGCGAAGGATCGGCACGTCGACCGCAAGTCTATCACGAAGTCGGGTGCACGAAGGGAGTATTCAGCGGCAATTAAAAGAAAAGTTATTTTATGTGCCGAGACCATCAGGAATTCCGCCGCAGGACGGCAGTTCGGCGTCACCGAAGGCAGCATTCGCGGGTGGAGAAAGCAACTGTTGCTTGACTGGATAAAGTCTGTGTGGTGTCGGCGGCCTGGAGCACTGTTGGGGGATCCCGTCAGTGCTCGTGTTGGACGCCTTTCGCTGCCACGTGGCCGATTCCGTCAAGAAGTTGTTGCGCGAACCCCGCATTGAACTCATTGTCATTCCAGGAGGAATGACATCCTAGCTGCAACCGCTAGACGTTTGCATCAACAAGCCTTTCAAAGACTGCATCAGGTCCCGCTACCAAGAGTGGGTGAGGCCAGGAGACCCGTAAGTGACAGCTACCGGACGGCTGACGCGGGCTTCTCCAGCGGTGCTTTGTGGCTGGATCGCGGATGCGTGGGCCAGCATCCCAGAGGAGCTCGTCAGTTGCTCTTTTAAGAAATGCGGCATCTCGAACGCCCTTGATGGCACTGCGGACCACTTCCCGTGGGAAGACATTTCCAACAAGGCGACTTCAGGAGACAGCGGCAGCGAACCTAACGATGACCGAACGGACGTCGGGAGACAGTGCCAGCGAAAACTGACAATGACTAACGGTAACTGCAGTGCGAATAAATGTTTTCTGTACTCTTTACCTCGTATTATATGCGGATGAAAACCTTTTTTCTGATTTTGCTGTCCCCGAATTACACCTCGTATTATACGCGGGTTTTTACGGTATTGCATCACACCAAAAATTAAACACCAATTTAGACCTTCGGGACTTTATTACTTTGAAATTTAACCTTGAAATACGTGTGCAAAAGGTTAATACAGCCGATTGAAGGAGCACGCATGCACAATGTGGTATAAGCATACTGCCAACCACAAGGTTCTCGCGTTAAATAGAATAAATTCATTCCAGAAGATTTAAATAATCCGTGGCCATGAAAGGACACGCGAGGTGGGAATTAACCTATGTAAAAATATATGTTCTTGTGTTCAAGCACTTTGTATTTGTTATAAAACATAGGTAAATCTTACGTGCAGCTCAGGCTGAAACAAATGCGATCAGTGATTGCAGAATATATTTTGTTATTCAAATCCTTGATTTCCATTTGCGAGCAGAAAACCAGTGCGCAGAATCAACTTCCAGTCAAAGGGTGTTTGTGCTTCGACATTGATAAATACTACATTTTTCAGCCGTAATAAGGCAAGGCGTGGCCCTTAGGGCAACATAATCTTGGGAGTTCCTGTTGTTCACAACAATTATTTGTTTCACTGTGTTACCCGCTTCAATAAAATTATGGTATATGCTGGTCATTCTAGAAACGAGAGAAAGTGAAACCTTCCATGTTCTCTATTCTGCAGCCTAATATGTTATTAAGATTTCATCGCGCGGATGCGTTCTTAATTTTATTGGACAAACTATATTTTAAATTTAATGTGTCATTTGCCATGTCACTTCTCTCTTATTGTGATTCGCTCTCTCTTTTTAGAGCTTTTATTTGAGGGTTCCTAATTTAAAGTACATATTTTTTGGTTATCAAAATACTGGAAGAGTTGTTGAATACGAATAGTGCTACTGTGCGAGACCATTTTCGCTCACAACTCAAGTTTCAATATTCCAAAGCCTAGGCAGCGGGAAAGGCTTGCTCGGCAACTCTCCCAAAAAGGTCAACCTGCACGTTCTTTTTTCGTTAGAACGGGCGATTATGTTTCAATTTGATTCTAATGTTCAGTAAGCAAAATCGTCGTTGAGAATACTTGTTTTGTGCAGCCTATTATTGCTAATTTCTCTCCGGAGCAAGTAAATTGTTTTATCAAAATGATTTTTTTTGCTTTCAAAAATCTTTGCTTAAATAAGGTACTAGTTGTCGATTCTAAATGGCATGGATTCTAAAGACCCTAAATGGCATTCATATTACCTCTCTAGCTTTGAAGGCCAGTCTGGAACTATACTGTATATGTTTTTAGCGCCTACCCATAAAATAGCTGCAAACATTGGGCTGAAACAGCTATGTCTTTCGTTTTATTTTTAGTTGCTTTCTGTGGGCAGCGCCTCGCCGCACACAAAATTTGGTTTTCGTTTTCTGTCTGCGTACCTATCAGGTTGTCCAAATTTTATAATTTGCTCCCGGATTTTGCGGATTTTCTTCCTTTGTAAGGACCACATAAAATTACCCGAAAACGCACCCATGTGTGTGGTTATCTGACTCCCAGTTTGGACATACTGCGTTGGACTCTATCCAGTGGCCGAACAGAACAATACAAGTTTTCAAACCATGTTACACAAACAGCGCTTAGACCAGCACTGGCGTTAGCTTGTGGGACAATGCATTGTAATGACGCTGTGTTGATGTTTTTATTTAGTTTTTTTGGCAAGCCCGTAGCAGTTTTCTATGGCATGACATGTTACATAGTACAACTATATCAGCACAAGGCATCTATTATAAAGGTAAACCAATTTCTATCGTTATCACTGGATAGATTGAACAACACAGTCGGCAATGCCGACACGTTTCGCAGGTTAGCAACCACATTAAACCAAGCAGCAGGCAGTCCTGCTGCCGCGACAACCGGAATCGTCAGGCATGGACTGTGCCGTAGTTGTCAGTTGAAGATAACTACATTCTAAGGGCCCCACAAGTGCATTTCACAAATTCTGAAGCAAGCAAGCCAATAATGACGCCAGCGCTTTTTTTTAAAGCGTTTGCCGCCGTCAGGACCATTCGCGAGGCCTAATAATGTGGTGGGAGGTAGAATTCACTTCACTAGTATTGGTTTCTGAAGTAAGAAGATAGTTTGATGCGTAAACTTTCCTATTTAAGTTTATGCGGATATTTCTTTTGAGATATCGAACGTTCTACGAGAGTGCTTTTCATTCCATTGTTTCAATTTCGCGTCGTTCTTGAATGTTTTCCCAAACCAGATTATCAATGAAAGCTTTAGCAAATGTCATATGTTTACTTTTTTATATTTTAAATTCTTACATTAAGCGGGTTTTCTTTGGGGCAGAGCCTCGTGGCGGATCACGTTCTGTTATGTGCATGTCCTATCATGGTCGTCTCCATCATTATTTCTATAATACTCAAGGCAGGGCGTGAATGCCTCCTATTGTAACATAAAAACCCTACAATGTACACAAACGCACTACTGACACTATATATTTGAGCCACGGTTAGCTAATATAGGACTTGCGAGACTTCACTTAGACCGCATGCATCCAAATCTGGCCCCGCGATTGGTCCACTGTTTTTGGGTTTTCTACGGGTTCGAGCGTGTACAAACATAGAACAGATTGTTACATAGCGGACAAAACGATCCAGGCTTGCCACTTATGAATACCTTTAGGCAGCAAGTGTGCAAATCCAAGCCATGTGCAACAGCCGAGTATCTGACGGAGGGAGAAAGGCCGCAAGCGCTCCTGTTCCTCCAGCCTTGCACCATTGGTACAAGCTACGACAATATTTGTTTTGCATAGGTGGCTTCACAGTGTCGCCAGTGATTTGTCAGGCCAGCACTTATTAGGCAGGTAGAACGACCAAGTAAACTATTGTTTCACTACCCAAAACTGCTATGAGAACCAATTTTCTCCAGGCATAAGTTGAGTCTAGTTTTTTTTATTCAGCCTCTGCATTTATAACCCAAAAAGGAGTGTTCGACGAGAACAGAACTTGAAAATTCACGTACCAAACCTCTACGTAAAGGTAAAATATATATCTGTTGGAGTCTTAAAATAAACTATAGCACATATAGCTGGAATGATTGTAACTGCGATAGGCATGTACGAAGAAGAAAACTGACATGCCAGCAATGTCTCAACTGCATCAGAAAAATATGTCTAAAAAGCGTAAACAAATCAATTTTCCGCAACCTCGAGTGTACGTCTTCAACAAAGTCGAAATAACCCCCGAGTATAAGGTGCCAGCAACATATTGTTAACATAAAGATATTTGATAAAAATATTTCTTGTATTTAGATGTGTAATAAATACACCTCTGGGCCATAGAACTTCATATCTTTTTCCGGTGTTGCAGTTATGTTATTGGTTTTCTGGGAACATTGGAAAAGATACTTGCATCCAAACCACCTCACACGAATAAGCATGGTTTGCCATTCAAGGGACTCACCGAATATTACCCTCAGTTTAGTCCGCCCTATGCGGAACTGGCCCAGACCATTGTGCACAATGCATGTAAAGGTGCAAGAAACTCGAATGTCCTTATTGAAAATCATGAACAATCTTTCCCGACCTTGAAAAAATACGTCATCTGCGCCTAACCTGCTAACACGCGAAATTCGAAAAAGCTGCGTCTGCGAACTGCCGCATCCGATCAGCCTCTGGCAAGATTTGTGCTACAACGTGTCAGGGGAAAACTCTATATTGAATCATATGCCAGACGTGCGTTATCTCCTCAATAAAGCAGGCATTCCACTGCAGATCAGGAGTTTCTAGCGCAAGTCTCGTATTTGCGAAAGTACCAATTGTACCTATAGGGCAGTCATTTTGGTAAACATGCAGAATATTAGCCAGTAAATACTGCAAACTGCAAAACATTTGCACAACTGTACTCTCTGGAAGAGCCTTTTCTTAGGAGAATACTGGTTTTCTTTGGACAATAATAACGGTAGTGGCCGTGTTGGTACAAATTCCTCAGCAAAGGGTAGTTCTGCTCTCGATAACTGTCCAGGAATTTATGATTAATATGAGAGTTTTAGCGTAGACTTGAGTGCTTTGAGTGTACGATCAAGGGTTTTTCGTAGGGTCTCATCATATGTCGGGACGATTGCGTATACAATTCTAGTGAATGAAAAGCAAAATATGAAGTGTTTTCTTTTCCGACGGACATATATGCAAAATAGTTTTGAGAAAGTGTGCGTGCTTTCACCCCTGCAAACCTCTTTTTCGAGAGCAAGGTCATAAAATGCCTAAAGATTGAGCATTGCCTGCGGGGGCGGCGTGTTCTGAAGAAGGTTATAACAAGTGAAGCATCAAAAATCCCGAAGCAACAAAAATGATTCGAGCAGAAGAGGGTACGTCACCTGGGGTTATAGTGGAATGCGATGGCCGCGTTGTGCCAAAATAGGAACATCGTACTTTTCAATCCTCTGCTTAGGTATGTGCCATGCGTGAAAGAGCCAGAACAACCACGATAAACGAAGCACGATAGATTTGAAAAATATACGTTTCGGAAGTCTGCCTACAATTATGCGGTAGTGGTGGCCTTTTGAGGCTATCAAACGGTTAGCGGAGATCCTGCTAGGCTGGAGTACCAGCCGCACCTTTTAGGTGTTCGTCAACACTGTATTTAATCGCCGCCTTCGACTTGGCAACGTTGTGTACAACGAGTCGACCACCAAGAGGCCTCCGAAACCCAAGACTGTACTCGCAACCACTGTATAGACTGTGCCAGAGCCCATGATTTGTTTATTCCTAATGGATGTGCGGCCTAACGAAACTGGCAACCAAAGGTTTCAAATGCATACCTGAAGCAGAAAAGTAAAATATTAACGTCAGTTTCAGCACTGGTCCTGAAAAATTTAGTCGTGACCTACACAACAATCTAGAAATATATTATCATCAAACGGTAGTCACATATACAAGACCCATTTTTTTATGATTGCAAAGGGCACCTAAAGCATGAAAATGTACGGACCGAAAATACATATTATACGGTTTGTTATGAGCATAAAATTATGGGTATGGTAGAATACTTATTTTAAATTATATCGCTTAATTTTGGAAGAAAACAGTTGCCTTAGTGTTACAATTTAAATATCCAGCTCTTTGTTTGTGTCCGTCCTCCGCAACATGCTGATACCCTTCAATCATTTCAGGCTTTCTGGTACTGGCTCATCAGACATGCACACTCCTTCCATAGACGGGCATCAATCACAGCGGATCAAACTTCAATTGACTTACTCGCATGGCGTCTCAATCACCAGCCATTTCCCGAGAGCAAGCCAGAACTTCCAGTTCTGGCTCACAAATTGGTCTTCATATGGTAACCCCACCAATCGGCAACGTCACCTGTCACAGGACCGGAATACCGAGTACAAATACGGGAAACAGACACAGGAACTCGGGGCACGACATCGTCCCCCGCAACATGCTGAACGTCCTTCTATCGTTCCAGGTTAGTTACCTTCTCTGTTATAAGAAGTATCGAACCAGTAATCGCTGCCTTGTCGCGGTGTCGTGTCCCTATGATTTCAAATGCCGTAGCATGCGTGTTGTGCTTTGTGATGCGATTGCATACCAAATGTATCGGAGTTGCTTTTATTGCTTTCGCGTGATGTAGAGCAGGCTATACTGAACCCCTATATATACCCTTCATAGATTATTAGAAAACATTTGACTCGGTCGAAACCCTAACAGTCATTCAGACATTGCGGAACCAGGGGGTAGATGAGCATTATGTAAGAATACTAGAGGATATCTACAATGGGTCTACAGCTACCATCATCCTCCATAGGGAGAGCAGTAAAATACCTATAAAGAAGGGTGTCAGACAAGGAGACACAATCTCTCCAATGTTATTCACAGCATGTTTACAAGAAGTATTGAGAACGTTAGATTGGGAACAGGTGAGAGTAAGGATTAATGGAGAATACCTCAGTAACCCCAGATTTGCTGATGACGTTGCTTGCTAAGTAACTCGGGGGACCAATTGCAAAGCATGCTTATCACACTTGACGAACAGAGTAGAACCGTGGGACTGAAAATAATATGCAGAAAACTAAAGTAATGATCAATAACCTCGGGACAGCACAGCGGTTTGAGAGAGGTGGCGAGGCAATGCAAGTGGTAAGCGAATATATCTACTTAGCGAAGTTGTGACCCCAGATCCCAACCACGAGGCAGAAATAATTAGAAGGATCAGAATGGGGTGGGGTGCATATGGCAGACATTCTCAAATAATGAATAGCAGCCTACCATAGTCGCTGAAGAAGAAAGTGTATGACAGCTGCACCTTACCGGTACTCACCTACGGAGCAGAAACTTCGAGGCTCACTAAGAGGGTTGAACTTAAATTGAGAACGACTCAGCGGGCAATGGAGCGGAAAATGATAGGTGTAACATTAAGGGACAAAACGAGAGCAGAGTGGTTCAGGGAGCAAACTGGTGTTAAAGGCATATTTGTAGGCATTAAAAAGAAGAAGTGGACGTGGGCAGGGCATGTAATGCGAAAGCAAGATAACCGCTGGTCATTAAGGGTAACAGAGTGGATCCCTAGAGAAGGCAAGCGTTGCCGGGGGCGGCAGAAAGTTAGAGGGGCAGATGAGATCAAGAAGTTTGCG
Source organism: Haemaphysalis longicornis (assembly GCF_048455015.1). Taxonomy (NCBI): domain Eukaryota; kingdom Metazoa; phylum Arthropoda; class Arachnida; order Ixodida; family Ixodidae; genus Haemaphysalis; species Haemaphysalis longicornis. The sequence continues at coordinate 94,182,544 of NW_027526214.1, forward strand.
GGGATAAATTGGTCACAGTTGGCACAAAACCGAGGTAATTGGAGATTAATGGGAGAGGCCTTTGCCCGGCAGTGGGCGTAGATAGGCTGGTGATGTTGGTGATGATGATGATGATGTAGAGCGAAATTCCGGCCCTCCTGATCCTGACATAGCTGCTCTGTTCACCTTCAATGAACACCTTGAAGAAGCCCAAACCGATTTCCATACAGAGGCAGCTGAATCCGCCCACGAACAACACATTTTATTACTCAGTAATAGAATCAATCTGACCTAACTAAAACAATCGGAACCAACTATCAGTGCTGAAATGAAAGAAACGTGTCAGGCAAAACTACAACTTGAGGTCTCTTAACGCCGCAAACATTGATACGGCCAATCGCACGCATAGAAATAAACTTCTTTTCCTAGGCCTCTTCGACCTTGAAAAAGAAACGGGGAAAGAATCAGAGATAAAGATACTTGAATAATTCACAACTCAGGTAAATCTTGAAACCAATTCCACGGACAAAGAACGAGCTCATCGTCTTGGTAAATATTAAGATAGCAAAAAACTCCGAATTATATTTAAGCTGGTGAACTACAAACAAAACAAACCATCATTGCTTGTTGCCGCAAACTAAAAGTCGCAAAGTACGCCGTACGGGAAGATTTCACATCAGTAACACGTTTCGCACGTTCCAAATTGTTACAATTTTTGTGACTCGATAAATGTGTCTTTAAAGTGCAGCTTGATAACCATCATGTCTGTCCCAAGTGTTACTCGTACGCCGCCGCTTTGGACACTGTAATATCATACACAAACCACCGCACAGAATTACCATCAGAAAGTACATCAGCCACTCTTGCAGAAACTACTGGAGACACTGTACTACGAAGTCGCACTGAGGCTGGATAATTACGCACAACAAAACAAAGTGTCCCTGTTTCGCCACAATGATCAGTCCTATATTGCTTGCACAGAAACAATGCATTTACTAACATCCGCTTGTTCAGTCCAAAACGCAATCTGTTATGAAGCTTCATTGAAGATATCACTGCTGACGTCGTTTGACTAATAGAAACATGGCTACACGATGACATCTCTGATAACAAAGTATGTCCAGAAGATCTTAATAAGACCCTGTACCGTCATGACCGCCAGGGCAGGCCTGAGGGTGTGCTCATCGGTATCAAAAACACACGGTCATCACGTATATTTCACGACGATAAAATAGAACTAACATGGGTTCTTGTCTCCAACAACACTGTCAAATCAGTATTTGGTATCTGTTACCTCCCCCACAATCCCTCTCCAAAGTTATGTGCAAGCCTGAAATCATCGCCTGATTCTGTTAAGGATACGTTTCTTATTTCTGCTCTTTTCCTCTTCGGCGACATTTTTCTGCACATTTCATAGCCCCTGTTTACTACACGAAGTGGTTCGCCATCTAGTGAAGCCTAACAGTTCAATAATTCAGCGCTGGCCTTCACCCTCCATCAAATCATTACGTGAACTACAAGGGGCAATAATATACTTGATCTGCGTTTAGTATCCAATCCTGTGGATGTAAAAGGTGTAACACAAAAGGTGTAGCCTCCTCGATTAAGCGACCGTACCCTGATTCATATTTCGACATCAGCCCCAGGGATCAAAATGTCCCCCTCTAAAAAGTTTATATCTGATTATAAAAGAGCAAACTTTAAAGCATTTAACAAAGAAATGAATTATTTATTCCAACACTTTACGAATTCGTACTTACACCGCTCAGTTATTACTAATTGGGAGACATACAAGACTGTCATGGTAAACCTGAAAAATGAATACGTATCTAACAATTTTGTAACATCTGATTCTAAACAACCCATAGTTTATTAGGTAGCAAAAATCACTGCTTAACATGAAAAAAGCGCTTGTACAGAAAAACCAATGAGGCTAACACTGCCGAATCCTGGCAACGATACCCGTTATGTTCCATACAGCCTGTGTCGCTAGCATGCTAGGCACAGAACTGGCAGCAGCGGCCGTTCTCACTTCTTCCATCGAGACTGCTGAGAAGTGTGCCATCACCCTTGCTGCTAAACAGGCGAGGAATTTCTTACAGTTATAGCCGGTTCACAGACCCCCTTCAAAAACTTTCTCATTGGCCGAATCTCTCAACCAGCATTCACCTTCTTCCCAACTAAAAAGACTAGCAGAAATTAACATCATCTGGTCACACGGCCACCAGTCCCTCGAAGGTAACGAAGCGGCACACGCCTCTGCCCGTGCTCATACACACCGGGCCATTACCTCAGAGGGAGAAAACAACGACTGAACCACCTCAAAGCAACCACTACTCCATACGTACACCGATATCTCAACCCAAACAAAAACGACCGCCGTCGCTTCAAGCCACCTCATTCACAACAATAAAAAATGGAGAAACCACTTTCCGGTGCCTATAAACAAATTTGTATTTCTATAACACTCTGCTGAACGCTATGTACCCCACCCAATAGCCTGCCACCTGTTACTGTTGCTCTGTTGCTGGCACCATAAACACGTGGTATGGGAGTGCCAATGAAGTCGAATCTTACCCCCAATACCATTCCTATTAATCCGCAGCGGGTGGAGCAGCTGACCAGCTCCGAGCTCTCGGAGCAGCGCCGACTGGTGGAACGGGCCCGGGGCCAGCCAGCTCGAAGGCATCTTAGAATAAGGATGCCTCTCACTGAGTGGAGACCTAAGAACATCCTCTTCCTCATCGCTAAAATAAACATTTGTTTGTCTCTCTCTCTCCAAACAGTATATTCAACAGTTCTGTGCCGCTAAAGATAATTTTTTCCCTTCGATTTACTGACAACTGTTTAGTACATTCCGACTAAATTGGGGAATATTTGTAGCAATAAGTAAAACAATAAACTTATAACACCTATGGGCCCCGACGATATGCCTATAAGTACTACAAAATGAGCTGATGTCATCAATAATTATTTTGCTCCGTGTTTTTTGCCTACTAGCACTTCCATCATCGCCTCCCCGTTAACTCCTATCCTAAATACAATCCCTGTACTTCAGATCACCCCTGAGGGTAAATTTACCTATACCAAGCCACAAGAAATGTTGTCACGAAGTCAAAGAAGACGCAGTTGTCTTCAAGGAAAACAGGTTTATTGGTGCTCCCCTATGTGCTCTCCTAACAACTAAAAAGTACGCAGGTGGCGAAGCAGCAGTCAACAATGTGACGTGCGTCGGCGAGTGTCGCAGAATCAAATACCCCGGCGTCTGCTCTGCAGGCTTATTATATATCAGAACGCGTGGTTCTCGAACCGTCGATTCTTATCTATAACATTGCAGATTCGAGAAGATTATTTTATGCTGTTCACGTTAGATCAGAATGCTCTCCCTATCTGAAAAGATAACAGATGCGGCACAGAAAGAAAGATTGGAACAGGCGCCTACCTTGGCACAGAGATAACACAGACGGGCGCAGCCGGGCGACAATAGCAAAACATAAACAAACGAACCCAATTCATGGTTCGCAGCAATATCTTCTTCAGCCGGTGTTGATCAAATCAACAACAGAATAATAATAAACACCAGAGTCATTTCAAATAAAATACTTTATTTATTATTCCCAAAATCGTTTAATTTTAGCTTCGTTACTGCCGAATGAAACATAGCCCATGTTGTTCCACTCTTTAAATCTGGCAGTCGTGCAGTACCATTTAACTACCTTCCCGTTCCCTTACGTGTGTCTCTTGCAAGTTATATGAACACATTACACAATCAAAGCTTATAAAGTACTTTGAATCATTTTTTTCTTTTACCCTCACAAACATGGTTTCCACAAGTCATTATCATGTGACACTCAAGTGGCTGAATTTACAGACGACATCTTGCACTGCGTGGAGGCTAACATATTAGTCGACACCAGATTTGGTATTTTTCAAAGGCATTTGATCGCGTCGCACATAATCACCTCTTGCTTAAATATTCTAGCCTCGCTTTTCTCTCCAACTTACTGCGCGATCGGAACACTTCCAAACAAATCGCATGCAACTAACTCTTGCTAATAACATTCACACACCAATCTCCAGCGTCACACATGGAATACCAAAGGGCGTATGTCTGTCTCCTGTGCTGTCTTGAATTTACACAAACAATTTATCGACTAATATTACAACACAATTGAGATTATTAGCCGACGACTGAGTCATATATAACCATACACAATGCTCCATCGATAACAGCTCCCTGCAGTACGATATCGACTCCATTTCTTAATGGTGCGTTAAAGCACTGATGCCTTGCTAAATGTAAAGTTATGTCGTTTTCTCGTAAGCACAACATAACCGAGCATTCATATACATCAAATGAACCCTGGTTGATAGGGCTACAAAGATGAATTACCTTGATGTGCGCCTAACGTCATCTTTATCCTGCGTTCCACACATTGAATTCATCTGCTCTGACGCTTCAAGCACACTTGGGTTCCTGCACCGAAATCTTCAGTATGCGTCATTCGATATTAAAAAGCTGGCATACCTAATATTCGTTCGCCCTAAGCTGGAATACGCATCATCCTTTTGGAATCCTTCGCGGTCATTACTTTCTAACGATTTCGAATAAATTTAGAACGGCGCAGCTTGTTTTATCACGTCACACTACCCAAACGATGTAAGTGTCACATCGCTAAACAAACCCTCGGTATTACCAAGCTTGAATCACGTCGCATTATCTCTCGCCTGTGTATTCTTCATGCTTTTTATTACCTCCTGAAACAAGACACGCTTTATTGACACAGCCGCCACGAACGTCACCCCGTTTGATTCACAATCATCCCATTGCCCGAATCAACTGCCTTACATTAACAATGAACTCTCCCTTTTTCCAAATGCTTTAGCGATGTGTTATAAATAGCCGGATGATATCGCTTTATGTAGTAACGCAACATTTCTAGACAAGCTAAGCTGTCAAATTGCTACGCTACCAGTACTTCTGTGATTAAACTGTTGAAAACATGTGTATGCTGTTCCCTACTACGACTTCTCTTTTACCTCTATCTTCTGGTAATTATTTTTTTGCATTTTTCTTACCCTTGTTTATTGTTCATAAGCTGCATAACTTGGCAACGCCAGGGTATTTGCTTCCTTTTTTGTTCACTCCGAATTCACCACCATTCTCCATTGTGTGTATCGACGAATTTTCAGGCTGACAACGATTGTTAATAATAAAAAGCATTTACGCGCGCCTTAGGCAAATCCGACGAACTAAAGGCAAGTGACCGTTCTTCAGAAAGAGAATGTGCCTAAGTCCCATCTTCCGAAAAACTGTCTCGTTCGGCGACCACCTCTCCTATTCTTAAAGCATTTTGTGCAGGTTAGGAGTCGCAATTTCAGCCTTCCACACCGGAAGCCCAAATATAACCGGTACGCTAGGAATATTTTACGTAAAAACGCAAATTTCACATCTTCACACCCTCTGGTATTTCTTGATAATGGTTGGTGTTTCATGGCGCAAGGCCAGCGAGGGCAAAGAGCGCCAGAAAAGAAGTTATATAATGAAGCGAAGTGATTACCATAAAAAGGTAGGTATAAAAACATGTAAATCGGACATTGTAAAATCAATTAAAGGTAATTGTGATGGCTGGTGTATAGGGCCAGATTTGATTATGCGTGATATGAGATAAGGTTTAAAAACTTAACATCTGACAAATAATCAAACACACGTTTCATAGAAACACTGGCATCGTCACCTAGAAACAGCGATGGGTGTAGTGGGATATGTTGTCTGTAGAGTTCTCTGAAGTGTTTGTGTCGTGTTGTGTGAAGTGCCTTGCATGTTATTGGTATGTGGACTACGGATAGGCCCTCCCCGCACCTGCTACACAGGGGTCTTGGAGATCCCGTGAGCAGGTGGGAATGTGTTGCATGCGTGTGGCCTATCCGTAATCGAGCCAGGGTAACTTCGTTGTGTCTGTTGTGAGTATCAGTGGTGTATGCTCCCAAGAGTGGCTTTATAATGTGTAGTTTGTTGTCAGTCTGTTGATTCCAGTGCGCTTGCCATCTTGTGCGAAGGTGTTGTTTGATGTGTGATTTGAGGTCGGTGTAGGGTATTGTTGTTATGTCAACGGTAGTTGTAAGGGCAGCAGCTGCCGCCATTCGGTCTGCGGTCTCATTACCTGGAATTCCAGGGTGCCCCGGCACCCAGCACACGGTCACCTCAAGGTTTAACGCATGCACAGACATAAGAGTACTAATGAAAGCATTGACCACATGGTTTTTAGACTTCTGTGAGGATGATGTACGCGCAACACTTAAAGAATCAGTATAAATTACAGATTTCGGAATTCGACTTAGAACAATATGTTTAACTACAAGAAGTATGCCATAGGCCTCTGCTGTAAAGATACATGTATTTCTATTCATAGTTCTACAGACATTAAAGGTACCACCACCATGCGCAGCACAGGAAACCGTTGTGGCAGTTTTAGAAGCATCTGTGTAAAATTCAGCACACTTGTATTTGTGCGGCAGGGACAAGAAATGTTGCACGATCGCGATTCTAGGCACTCTGTTTTTCTCGACACTTGTAAAAGATACATTACATGATAGCGGGCGAAGCTGCCACGGTACTATAAGTTCAGTAGCGGAGGTTTTGATGGTGTCTGAGAACATGACATCAATTGTGACGCTTCTTCTCTTACTCTGAAAGCGAAAGGAGGAGAGACTGATGGGCGATTAGTAAGATGTTGAGATATGGAAGTATCATAAAAAAACTGACGTAAAAGAATGGTGAGGCATTGATGAGATTTTAAAAGCATAAAGCAGGTCTGTGTAGGTTCGCTGACGTTCTAGGCTCCATTTGTTGCACTCTACATACAGACTTTCGACTGGACTAGTCCGAAAGGCACCACACGACACGCGGAGCCCTAGATGAAGCACAGGGTCCAGCATTCTGAGGGATGATTTAGTGGCTGACCCATAGACAACGCTACCATAGTCCAGTCGTGAGACTATCAAACTGGTAAAATCACGTAAAAGAAGTTGTTTGTCAGCACCAAAAGAAATGTGCGACAGAACCTTCAGGATATTCATTGTTTTTAAGCATTTATCTTTTAGTTGTTTTATGTGTGGGATAAACGTGAGCTTTTCGTCAAAGATTATACCTAAAAACTTGTGTTCTTTCTTGACAGGAATCGAGACACCATTGAGATGCATGTCTGGATCCGTCCGGATGCCACGCCTCTTGGAAAACAAGACACAAGTGCACTTCCCTGGATTAAATTTAAAACCGTTGCTGTCTGCCCAACCAGATAGCTTTTTAACACCAAGCTGGACTTGGCGCTCGCAGACACACAGGTTACAAGACTTAAAGGATAATTGTACGTCGTCTACATAAACGGAGCAGGAAATCGACGGGGGCAATGCCTGCCTGAGGGAATTCATTTTTACAATAAAAAGGGTGCAACTTAAAACTCCACCTTGTGGCACTCCATTTTCCTGCACATGCACCATAGAGAGTGCAGTTCCAAGTCGCACGCGAAACGTCCTTTCGAACATGTAACTAGAAAGCGTGTTCATCATGTTACCCGTTATGCCAAAGGACTTCAGGTCGAGGAGGATACCATACCTCCAAGCAGTATCATACGCCTTTTCTAGATCAAAGAATACTGTCATACAGTACTGCTTATGGAGGAAAGCATCTCTTATATCGCCTCTAATGCAACGAGTTGATCGTTGGTAGATCGCCCCGCCCTGAAGCCTGCCTCGCAACTCTCGAGAAGACCATTGTACTCTAAAAAGTACACGAGTCTCCTGTTTATCATCTTCTCAAACAGCTTACACAGGCAGCTTGTCAGGGCAATGGGACGATAACTGGTAGAAGAGAAAGGGTCCTTCCCTTCCTTTCGGACAGCCACTACAATGGCCACCCTCCAAGAGCGTGGAATGTGCCCCGAAAGCCATATTTTGTTGTACAGGTGTAGGAGTGTTTCATGGGTGTCTGAGTGTAAAAATTGTATCATTGTGTAAGGAATCTTATCTGCACCTGGAGCTGAAGGTTTACATGTGGTCAAAGCAGCCTTCAGCTCTTAAAATGAAAAAGGAGAATTGTAAGAAGTGTGCGACTTGTTGCTATCACGCAGTGACTTCTCCGCAGATGTTTTGTGTTTCATGAAAGTGTTTGTGTAATGTGCTGAGCTGGACACGTGTTCGAAGTGTTGTGCAAGCGTGTTGGCCTCGTCTTCGAGTGCGTCCCCTGTTGTGCTAACCAGGGGCAGGCTGTGTGTCTGTTGTCCGTTTAGCTTGCGTATTCGTGTCCGGACTTTGTGAGTGTCGGTGTATGAGTTGATGGAAGTGTGGAAGGTGCGCCAACTCTTCCTTTTCGCCTCACGACGCACTCGCTTCCCAAGAGCCTTTGCCCGTTTAAAAGAAATGAGGTTATCTGACGTGGGGTACCGGCGAAGGACACCCCATGCCTTTTTTGGGCCTCTCGCGCCCGCCTGCAGTCCTCGTTCCACCAGGGCCTCCTTGGGGTGCGGGACCCACTGGAGGCCTGGGGAATGGACTTTTCGGCGGCGTCGAGGATGTGCGCCGTGACGAGTTGGGCGGCTTCCTCCACGTGTAGGTGTTTTATGGATGTGTGGTGTAGTTTAGATGTTTCTGTGAATATGCTCCAGTTTGCTTTTGATTCATTAAACCTGTTATGGGAAGATGGACTGCATGGGACTTTACCTATGTACGTTAGGGAAGTGGGGAAATGGTCACTAGCATATGGGTCTGTGCCCACACCCCACTCAAGACACGGAAAGAGAACTGCGGAACGAATCGCCAAGTCAAGATGGGAGTATGTATTGTGTCCTCAGCTATGGTATGTAGGCTGTTTTTTTGTTTAAAAGGCATGCTCCGGAGGATGTGAGAAACTTCTCTATCAGGCGACCTCGGGCATCCGTTCTGGAGGAGCCCCAAAGAGAGTTGTGCGCATTAAGGTCACCTGTTAGTATGTATGGTTCGGGCAGCTGGACAACCAGTGCCTCGAAATCAGAGCTCAGAAGTGCAAAATCAGGAGGAATGTAAATGGAGCATACCGTTATCAATCTATTAAATATTATCGTACGGATTGCTACAGCCTCGAGGACAGTGTTCAGAGTGACAGGGTGGCAGGCTAAGGATTTCCGGGCAATTATGGCCACACCGCCAGAAGAGTGTGTGCAGCCATCCCTGTCCTTTCTGAACACCATGTAACTATTCAAGAAATTTGTGTGCTTGGAATTCAAATGTGTTTCCTGAACCCACATTACACTTGGCTGATTAGCATGCAGTAGTTCGTATACATCGTCAAGATTTTTAAGAAGGCCTCTCAGTTCCATTGAATCATGTTTTCTCGTCCCATTATTTAGTGTGAGAGCTACTGGAGTGTGTGTGTTTGTTTATGTGTCGTATTTCGGGGCTGTGACTCTCGCCTTTTTTTGCTTGTCGGGAGGCTTTGGCATCGGAATGCGTTCCTTGCGCTGCGTTGCAGGCAGGAACGGCCCGACATCCATCTCGTCGTCGGATGTCCGAGGGGTGCCCGACGGATCGGGCCCCCCGGACTCGGCCCCCCCTCGGGAGCCCTTCGTTTGAGCCGCCACCGCCGAGGGCGTCCGGGGCGCCAGAGGTGGCACGGCCGGTGCGGTGGCGGTGGGAACCGGTGCGGGGCCCGTGGTGTCCATCACCTCAGTACCCTCCAACGCACTGGAGGACGGGGAGACAGAGACGGGAGCGGCACCGGTACCGACGGAAGTGGTTGCCACCACAACCGCTGCTGCCTCAGCAAGCGGCGTGATGGCGGGTTGGGCTGCAAGAGGCAACCCAGGGGGGGGGGGGGGAGGAAGCCGGAGGGACCAGGTCAGACTCGCTAAACTGGGTCCCTGTGGAAACGAGACGCCGCTCCGCCCCCCGGCGAGCGCGTCGGCGTACCTCCCCAAGGGGAAAGAGGCGAACCTTTTTTGCGCCTCTGGGAAGGTAAGGTCCTCGGTTACCTTGATGTTAATTATCTTTTGCTCCAGTTGGAACTTTTCACACTTGCGGGAGTACGCTGCATGCGGCCCGCCGCAGTTCAGGCAAGACAGGGTATCGGATGGACAATTGTCGCTTGGATGATCATGCGCCTCGCATTTCGCACACGTCGTTCGGCCACGGCAAGAGTTTGTTCTATGCCCGAACCGCTGGCACTTAAAACAGCGCCGCGGGTTCGGGATGCAGGGACGGATGGATCAACGGATAAAACCTGTATTTATGTGTTGTGGGAGAACTGCGCGGTCAAGGGTCAAGATGAGGTGCTTGGTGGGAATCTCCTTGTCGTCTCTGCGGATGGTGATGCGTCTCACGGCAGTGACGCCCTGATCCTTCAAGCCGGGAAGGAGATCCGCATCCGTTTCGTTCAAGAGATCTGTCTCGGATATCACGCCCTGCGAGCTGTTGAGGCTCCAATGGGATGTGACCCTGATGTCTAGATCAGCCAGTCTAGTCTGAGCTAGAAGCATCGTGGACTGCTGCTTGTCATTTATTTCGATGAGGAGTTCACCAGACCTTTGTTTTTTGCACTTATATGATTTTCCTACTATGGCTTCAAGATACTTGGCGATCAAGAAGACTGACTGAGATGCTAGAGGGTGGGTTGGATTGAGCGATTCCATCTCAAGAAATCGAGAAAAATTATCCGGTTCAGGAAATGGTAAAGATGGCAATGGGGGAGTTTGAAAATGCCATATAGCATACTATAAAAGCAGGGAGACTGGGGTACTTTCTTCTTTGACCTTACCCTGGTAGCCAAAGAGGTCCCGGAGCTCCCTCCCTGGTAAACAGACAGGGAGCCCATCCGCCGGAGCTTGACCTGGGCTCCGACGGCCACCGTTCGTGGTTTCTAACATCGCCACGGTTGGATCCAGCTTATGTTTGGGGGCTCGGGGTCCGCGGTATCGCCAGTACCGTCACCAAGATTGCTCAAGGTGCCCCGTGTGGGGCTCTGGTATTTCTTAAAGAGGAGTACTTTTTGATGAGGCCCAAGAAAAACCTTTGAAGACAGACTTCACATATCACAGCGGATCACAGAACACGAAAATAATGAGGACTATAATAAATATTTATCATATTGTGTAAGGTGTGTGTAGGAAGTCAAACCACTTGTTAGGTTAAATTATGAATATTATCTAGGTAATAGTTATCACTGCAAGTTCACTCGAAGACCGTTGTAGCATTCGAAGTGAAAGTCGAAGGCCTTCGTCAGATTCCGGAGGGTACTTTTTTGTAGATTGGTATAAAATTCAACTTTTGGTAACTAAACCATTTCAACTTTACCCCTCTATAGCAGACGTTGTTTCTTTAGCCTTAATCGACACTGAAGGGTGCTAAGAATCACTGGATATAAAAATTCAACCTTTGGAACTGCAAACCAGCAACGCTCAATGCACAAACGAGGGGAGCTTAGATGTACGCACGAAGAGCTCTTGAACATTAGTTGGGACATCAAAAGGTTAAGCTAAGTTATAACACAAGAATGCCTCATACGGCTGATTAGCGAATATATTTTCGGGTAAAGAAGACACCATGACCCAAATTCCACGGAGTTTGATTATAATTATGCAGAAATAGGAGGCACCGTTGAAGAATTTTACTGCATTGAAGGGGGGGCACAGCCATTGTTATAGAGCTAAACGATCATTGAGGTTAAACATAGTAAAACGTTTTGCGCCAATTGCTAGTTACGAAGACGACGCCGTAGACAATCTTTACGAGGACTGTGGAATACGAAATCAAGAAGATATCAACGCAATTGGTTTTTGGGATGCGTTAGATTAACGCCAATTTTGTGAGAGGCAAATGGCAGAAATGTCAGTGGGAAACCTTGCAGTGGACAATAGCCAATCCACAAGATACGGTTGTGTTATTTGCGGGGAGATATATCGGCGGTTAAAGAACAGATCCCTCTGGAAGAGAAAAAAATAGGATATGGACATGGAAACTCCTGAAGGTACAATACAAACAAACTTAACTTTATTTTAAGTAACAGCCCATGTATAGTTCAAGCCGCCCAGGTGTGAAAGTTGAGAGGAGCGATCGTAGGATGGTTACAATCCAGGCAGGCGTGAATGTCACAAGAAAACAACAAGCTTGTGAAAAGTAAAAACACTCTGCATGCTGTCAGCCAGAGCCAGGCGGAGCAGTTCCAAATATTTATCCAATGCAAATTTGCGCTTTTAAACAAGGAGAATCAGCATAGAATAAAGAGGCCAAACTACAACATAACAATGGCAACCGCAGGATCTCAAGCAGCTGTAGAAGAAACAGTGGAGAAAAGAAATCGGAAAACAAAAAATAGACCCAATAACCACAAAAATTGAGAACATGATGTCGTTAAAAGCGATGAATTCAGTTGAGTCAGCAGAGGTGTGTGAATTGATAAGAAGAGAAAAGAAATGACATTCAGGAACACAAGATGGCTGTGATCGAGACAACGATACCAATAGAAAGCTGTTTGAATGAACAAAAAGGAATAACGTCATTCGCCAAGACAAAACCTATGGACTCAAAAACGAGTAGGGTGACATTAGTCACAACATCGACGAGATACTAAACGTAGCCCTAGACTGTGCACTAGACTGTATGCCAGCTACTTCGCATGAAAAGAAACTGGTGAAATTTCCAACTTAAGTAGCCATGTCCTCTTAGCTACTAAAGGGGAAATACGAAACGCTCTTAAGGACATTAAAAGAGCAAAGGTTGGACGCACACGAAGTCTTAATTGTGGATCGTTGGAAGGAGGGGGATATATATCCCTCAAAAAACTTGTGACACAATTTCTTAATACTTAAGAACCCAACAAGCACCCATAGCGTGAAAAAACACTAGCAATATTACCATTCATCAAAAGAGAGACACCAATGTTCTTACACAATCTACAGATCCAGAAGTCTACTTTAAGCTCTTTACATGCTCATTACGAAAGTCCAAGCTAGCACGTTTAGAGGCACCCTGAATTTCCAAACACTGAGAAAGCAGGCTAGGATTAGAAAAGGGTATTCATCAATGGCAGACATCTATGCACTCAATAAAGTGATAAAAAAATAAAACAAACTCTGGCTTCCTCCCGAGCAAAACCAGGACAGTTTGGGCAGGCAATATGACAAGCTAACATTACAACTCAGTGAGTCAGCAGCAGCTGTAGACAGGCAACATACAGGGAACGTAAACACCCAGAAAAGTAAACAACCAGGAACCGACAAAACGAATTGACATACGTAAGAACCCGAAACTGTCATGTACTGCGAATCGAATTGAATTCGTGCATGTAACGTTGCTTTGATCGCGAAAACGCAGCAAAAAGTGGAAGCTTTAAAGCAACTAAGGAAAGGCTTGCCATAGGCAAACACATGATGCACGCGCTCAAAGATGAATACGATAATATTACGCGAAACCCGGAGAAGATAACTAATATGTAAAAACCACTCCTCACCATGCTGTATGCCATCGTTGCTAGACCAGAAAACGTAACCGGAGTACAAGCTGTAGTTGCGATGACCCACTAGAAACTAAAGATAAACTTGGAAAACCTCTCAAATGCTCGAAAAAATAAAAACTCCAGGATACGACGGCAGAAATGTACATCTTTTGAAAGAGCGAGGAGATAGTGTACTGTGAAGATTTATGCACACTTTTCAGAATGCTTGAAAACTTAAACATTGCCTGTAGCCTGAGAACACACCAACATCATTATGATTCATGAGAAAAAAATTCGGGGAGCGTTTAAGAATTACCGACCGACTAGACCACTCCGAGTTGATTGGAAGTTGTTTTCAAAAGTTATAGTTAGCTGCATAGGTGGCCGTGCGATTTCGAAACAACCCACAGAGCAAACTGGGTTAAGGAAAGGTACACTACCAAGTCTTGAAACCAGCATTAGAAAAATTCGCATTGTTCACCAAATCTTTTCCAGGAAGAAACTGTCTTAATTCGAAAATACCGCAACCGTACTAACGCACTCAAAGACCAGATAATAAAAAACGCTCATAACACCTCAACAAAACATATAAGGAAAGCACGGCCGTGGTTAACCTCCACAGGAAAACAGACTAAGTTCCCATACGAAATGGAGTAAGACATAGAGATACCATCTCTGCCAACCCATTCACAGCATTTCTCGACAGGGTAATAATAAAACTTGACTGGGAATCCTTGGGATTAAGGATAAATGGGGAATAGTTGAGTCATTTGTGTTTCGGGGACGAGATAAACTTCATGAGTGAGTCTATTCAATCGAACAATATTGAGGAATCAAAAATAAAAGCAAGGTGGTCTGGCTAAAACTAATTATAAATAATTGTGAAGTAAGGAGGAATAAGCATGCCATGAGTGTCCTCTTCAAATTACGAAAGAAAACTGTAGAAAAAAAGAATATCTGCGCTTTGGAATGACAGTTAGCGCTGACCACCGCCGAAAGTGAGAAATCTCGTTTAGATTTGGTATGGTCGGAAGATCACTGCGCAAGCAATCCCAAAAACCGAAAAGAAAGCGACCTCTATGACTCAACAGAAAAATGCGCAACCAGTGCATAACAGCGGTAGTAGTGTACCAATTGGAAACATGACGCCTTACGAAATAATTGTAAACCCATTTCACAGCGGCTTAAGAGGAAATGGAACGAATAATTACAGGAGTAACACTTTAGCACATGAAGAAAATTTGCTGGTTGAGGAAATAAACACAAGTAGATGATGTCCCAGCTCAAATAAGAACAAGAAAAGGATATATTTAATGCATGTAGTGAGGTTAAACGACAACCGGTGCACAATTAGGATAACTGACGGGATACCCTGAAATTGGTCTATGAAAAGACGAAGTCCAATGATAGGTGACGTCGCCCTGCAGTTGGCTTTTGTAGGCTGTGGATGATGATGCTGATGCTGATGATGACCTCTGAGGATGGTCAAAGCTAGAAAATCAAAAGAACTACTTAATTTTTGTCTGATTTCTTCGTCAATATTATACCTTTTTTTGCCATAGTCCTCAATGTTTGAGTCCCACAAGATGGCACTGTACGGAGCTTAAGTTTTTCTTGTTTTAAAGCTGTATGCAGATTTCTGAGTAAATATTTTTAATGAGAAATAGTTATGTAAAATCAAAATTTAGGTCTTACAGCGAACGTTGGAAAAGGGTTCAAAATACTTTTTTTAACTTTATTCACAGTCTTCTTCATCTGGAAAGTAACAAAATCGCTCAATGAATTTTCTTAGGAATGTTCCCACTGAAGTTTTGTAATTGCAATTGGCTTCCATTTTCGTTTATTACCCGCTATTACACATCCTCTGTGAGGACCTGGTTACGCTGAATATTTTCAACACGACAAACAAATTTTTCACACATATCCTACGGTTAGAATAGACGGTCTACGCAGACGCAATTTTCTCACCATCAGTCTTCTACCATATATAGCATCTACATCTACCAGCTACCATCAGTCCTACCATCTATACAATTTTTTGAAAGCCTTTATTTCAGTGACATCAATATCACTCTACTTGACACTCTTTCTTGCGGAAATATTTGCTTATTTAATAATGATTCTTCTAGCTGTCTACAATATATATATTTCGTAGATATATTTGTGTTTTATGTTTCTTTCAAAAGTCTATTTGTACTTACCTAATTTTTATTTTTAATTGTAAGTGGAAGACCCGTTGAACTGTAAAACGTGATGTCTTACTTGTCAATTTGGGTAAAAAGGTATTTGAGAAAATCCGTAGAATTGGTCAACTTTTGGTACTTCAAATTATTGGTAGGTAGATTACTGCAATCGCTCACGGTTTGCAGAAATAGTGAATGAAGACAAGATGAATTACGGACTGCTAGTAAGTATGGTTGGTTCCTAAAGGGCTTCTCCTTTGCATATCTAGCAAATCGTCTTGACGACGGGAACAAAAGCAGATATAAAGGTCGATGCACCATAAAATTTATAAAACATTATGGAACAGATAATTGTGTGATATTTTCCTATACGGTGCTAAAGCTTTACCATCGGCGTAAAATTAGAGCGCATATACCCTACTAGTGCATAAATGGCCCGACTGAACAAACCATAGAACATTTTTCAGCTGCTACGAGTGGTTATGTATATAGGTATATTTGTATATTGCGAATCAGAATAAGAAATGAGAGGCTCGTAGATGCAACACAGAAAATGAGGGTTGGCAGTCATTTTTTCTATGTTTCTTTCTTTCTTTCGAAATTTTTTTATCTCTTTCAATGAGCTACCACAACCTCCCCTTTGCTTTCCGAGGTTTTCTTGACTGCCAACACCTATTTTCTGTGGTATAATTGTATATATATATCTGTATAGTTATAGTGCAGTGGTTTTATTTTAAGATTATAATAGCCATTTTTCATCCTGAATATTTCTATTTTACACAGTTACAGAAGCGCAATTACAATCCAACCAGTTGCTCTTGAAAATATTTTGACTACGACCAAAATAAATTTTCAGACACGTCTGGTGCTTTTGGGTACCGTTGAATAGATTCGCTAACACCCACTTGAAGATGGTAGATGAATGATCAAAACAGTTTGAAAATATAATGCATCGGCAGGTCAATGTAGGCATAATATTGTGGACGTTGACTAGTTCATCTGTTGGCTATTTTTGGCGCGTGTACACTTGATTCAAATCAGAGAGAAAGTTAGAGAGAGAGATACAAACGCTTATTGCACGAATCAGCAGGAAAATTGTCCTAGGGGCCCCACCGAATAACAGGCATCCTTAATCCACGATGTCTTGGAGTTGGCTGGCTGTCCGGTCCCATTCCACCAGTCCGAGCAGGTCCGAAAGATCGAAGCTCGTAAGCTGCTGCACGCACTCCTCATAAGTAAAGTTGGCATCAAAATTTGGTTTAGAATTTTGGCAGCACCTTGCTCCCGTGCACGATGGTTAACAAAATCTGTAATGACAACCATTAGTGCCCACTACGTAAAAGTGTCTTCTGGAATGGCAACAAACCATTCTGCTATATTATGCCAGAGTGGCAGTAAAGAGACCGTTCATCTTTCTCGCATTGCCCTTTTCGGAATTTACCGGCAGCTTTATACTTGGCCTAACCATATTGGTTTACCGGCTGCGGCCGCCCACATTACTGTCTTAAGCTCGTAACAGAGAAGTTAGAGGGCCTTTACTTTAGGGGGATGGTGATAATTCCGCAATGACAAAGGGGCAGAAGTATTTTGAAACTCTCTCCTGCATTTAAATTTCGAAGGCTATCGATCGCGTTTAACAAAGCCTAGAAAACGATAAAGAAAATATTCCTAGAATCTTGATTTATTCCTATTTAAAGCATAAGAATTCTCTTGTTAAAAGGCCCGTTATGTATTTTCATTTTATCAAAACTTGTGGCGGGCTAGTTGGTTCGTGATCCTTAATTATGCGTAGCGTAATAACCCAAACACGGCGCACAACAAAGGAGTCACGATCAGGCGCTAGCCTCGACCGGAACTTTTATAACCGACCGAGCCGTTGAAGAGAGGAAAAACTAGAGCATGCGCGGCATGCGCCACACTAAGGTTATCTTAACTACGCATGTGTGTCAAACGTCAAAACATTCGAAAAATTTATTTGACAGAATTAAGGAGGACCACCGAAATATCACTCATACAATTATCGCCTTTTCGCTCGATATTAAAAATTTCCAGAGTTCCCGTCCTGTCGCATCTGTGCTCCTCTAGAGAATCTTAATCTCCGTCAGAAGTGGCTCACACTTGTAGGCATTGCAATGTGGGGGCAAATACGCATTCCTTTTATTCTTTACCGACAATTGATATTCCTGTGCTCGGTCCTTAATATATCGACCGGTCTGGTCAACATAATCTTTCCCACATTTAATCAGAATCTGATGTTCGACGCAAAAAGCGCAGTTCACAAAGCGTTGAGCATGCTTCTTTTCCTATCCTTGCTTTCTGCGGGCATTGTAAGAAGTGCGCGCGCAATGTCGGGCCAGCTTCTGCGGCGCCTAGAACAGCATCGGAATCCCATGCCTGTTGGCCCCCTTGTGGAGGTGATGGACGACTTTATGGATATACGACACCACTTGGGGTTTGCCATACTATCCGATGGCTCGGGAGCTTTTCTTGAGATGGCTCCTTTAACCTTCTTGAGGACTGCTTCAGCGACCAAGTTGAAAACCGTGATTGGGAAGCTAGCGGAAAGCAGCTATTTATTTGCTAATCAGAGCTGGCCTTCATTGAGTGTGGACACGACTTGGAGGGGGCCGATTCCAGAAACGACAGAGCGACTGCTCTTTTCCCAATCTTGGAGTGCGGAAAGTTAACCAGGAGGAGCCCTTTTGGTGCAAGTGGTAAATAACGCCCGCAGGCATGCTTGGTACCTAAATGCATGTTCATATCTAAAAACTGCAACCCGTTCTGTAAGAGACTCTCATGTGCAAAAACTAAACCTATCCCATGGCGCCGAAAAGAGGCTAAAATAAAGTCAACAGATGCTCTGTGCACCACAGGTATATGTTTGTTTAAAACCACTAGACATTGTCCACATATATAAAATCTTTCAAGACTAACTTGCCATCAAATACTTTGTACATGGCATGGTCGACTGCGGCAAAAAAACAAGCAAACATAAAACTCTTACATTCACAGAATCTCTTGTCTTTGTAGCCGACGAATAATACTTTTTGGTAAAAATGAAGTTGGCGAGTAAATTTGTGTGCCCTAGGATGTCATAAAATACTTTTGTTGCATCGAAAATTTTGTAATTAGTAGAGACCAGCATCAAGGGGGTGTTAACTAGTCACCTTTGAGGATGAGCATTTCTTCTATTCTTAAACATTAGTTCAGGGACAGCGGGATTTTATGCCAGCTAGTTTAGTCCCATTGCCAGGTCTAAACATATGAAAGTGTGGTGGCAAAGCAAATGTTGGTTCTCCGAAATGAAAGATTGAAACCGTGTTTTTGCTAGTACTACCAAATGATCTGAAATGGTTTGACAGAGAGAACGTAGACTTTGTGCTTCGGTAGAGTGCTGCGGCAGAAGGTTGATTGATTCATTGTGGTGTTCACCGTGCATACAAAACGCAGGCGAGTAGGCGCACTGTGGTGGAGGGCTCCGAATTTATTCCCTGGTGATATTTAAACCTGGTGATATTTAACGTGCGCCGAAATGTCGCGCACACGGGAATTTTTGCTTTTTGAATCCATCAGAAAAGCGGCCACCGCGGCCGGGAATCGAACGCGCGACCTCAGGCTCAGCAGCGAAACGCCTTATCCAACTATGGCCGAAGGCTGCCATAAACTCTCCGGCAGAAGGCTCCAGTATGTATAAGCTTTAAAATTATTTTCTCAAAGTTACCCACTAAGATATACGAACTGATGACTTTTCGAGGATAATAAATGTTTGGGTATGTTCAGAGTGTGCACCAGTGAAGAAGTTCTTGAACTATTGAACCCAAAATGCTCATATCTGTAAGAAAAATAGAGCACGGTTCTCGAAAGCTAGTGTTGATATTCTAGTAGGTAAATGTTTGTAATCCCCGCACGGGGCACCTTGAGCAATCTTGGGGACGGTGTTTGCGACACCGCGGACCCCAAGCCCCCAAACATAAGCTGGATCCAACCGTGGCGATGTGTTGTATGGTGAAGGGTAGAAACCACAAACTGTGGCCGTCGGAGCCCAGGTCAAGCTCCGGCGGATGGGCTCCCTGTCTGTATAGCAGGCAGGGAGCTCCGGGACCTTTTTGACTATCAGGGTAAGGTCAAAAAAGAAAGTATCCCGGTCTCCCTGCTTTCCAATGTATCATATGGCATTTTGAAAACTCCCCCTCAAACGTGATCGGCCCCCGAAAAGGGGCCGCACCGAAGTTTCGTTCCCACCTCTTTCAACAACTGCCTTGTCAACAACCGTGAATAACTATGCTCGTTTTCTTGCGATTGAGTCAGCTGACTGAGCAAGACATGTCGCTTCCATGTCCGTATTCTTGATCTCTAAATTTCGCAAAGCACCATAGGTGGCAAATATCAAGCTACAAAGCTCCGGACCAGAGAAATCCTTGTAGACCTCAATGCCGAACAACAAGCCCGCACTCTTCCTGCGCAAACCCGCATCCATGATCTGGACATCAGGGTCACGCCACACAGGAGACTAAACAGCTCCCAGGGTGTGATTTTTGAGACAGATCTCCTGACGGAAACAGCTGCCGACCTTCTAGAAGGTTTAAAGGATCAGGGTGTCACAGCTCTGCGGCGCATCACGAGGCGCAGGGACGAAGAGATAATCCCCACCAAACACATGATCCTGACCTTTGACCGCTCGGCACTTCCACAATATATATATGCAGGCTTCATCCGATGCTCCATTTGTCCTTACATTCCGAACCTACGCCGCTGCTTCAAGTGCCAGTGGTTCGGGCACAGTACAAACTCTTGCCGTGGCCGAACGACTTGTGCAAAATGCGCCGCGTACGATCACCCCAGCGACCACTTCCCAGCCGACACACTCACGTGTGTGAACAGCGGGGGGCCGCATGCAGCGTACTCCCGCAAATGTGAAAAATTTTATACAGAGAATAAGATCATCCACATCAAGATAACTCAGGACATCACCTTCCCAGACGCACGGCAGAGGTTCGCCTCTTTCCCTTTTGGGAGGTACGCCGACGCGGCTCGCAGGGGGCGGAGCGGCGTCTGGTGTCTACAGGGACCCCGTTCAGCGAGTCTGACCTGGTCCCTCGCCCGCCCCTCCTGGGGTGCCTGAGGCAGCCCAATCCGTCACCACGACGCTTGCTGAGGCAGCAGCGGTTGTGGTGACAACCTCTTCTTTAGGGACCAGTGCCGCTCCCGTCTCTACCTCCCTGTACTCCAGTGCGTTGGAGGGTGCCGACCGGATGGACACCGGAGGCCCCGCATCGGCTCCCACCGCCACCGCTCCTCCCGTGCCACCTTTGGTGTCCCGGACGCCCTCGGCGGTGGCGGCTCAAACGAAGGGCTCCCGAAAGGGGGCAAAGTCCGAGGGGCCTGGTCCGCCGGGCACCTTTCTGGCATCCGACGAGGAGATGGGTGTCGTGCCGTTCCTACCTGCAACGCAGCGCAAGGAGCGGCCTTTCGATGTCCAAGCCGACAGAAAGGCCTAAACATCCTAGAATAACAGCCCCGAGAGACGACACAAAAACAAACACTCACGCACTCAAGTTATTCTTAAATTTATATAATGGGAACCGAAAACATCATCCAATATAACTGCAGAGGCCTCCTTAAAAATCTTGATGATGTGTATGAGATGCTGCATGCCAATCAGCCAAGTATCATGTGTCTCCAGGACCCCACCTCAATTCTAAACAAACCAATTTCTTAAATAGGTACATGGTATTCAGAAAGGACAGGGTTGCCTGCACACACTCTTCAGGAGGTGTGGAAGTTGTCACCCGGAAATCCTTAGCCTGCCACCCTGTCACTCCGAACACTGTCCTTGAGGCTGTAGCGAGCCGTACGATAACATTTACTAGGTTGATAACGGTATGCTCCATTTACATTCCTCCTGATCATGCACTTTCGAGCTCTGACTTTGAGGCGTTGGTCGACCAGCTGCCCGAACCATCCATCCTAACAGGCGACCTTAATGCGCACAACCCTCTTTGGGGCTCCTCTAGAATGAATGCCCGAGGTCGCCTGATAGAGAAATTCCCTACATCTTCAGGAGCATGCCTTTTCAACCAAAAACCGCCTACATACCATAACTTAGGACACAATACATACTCGCATCTTGACTTAGCCATTGGGTCCGCAATTCTCTTTCCATGTCTTTGGAGGGGCGTGGGCACGGCCCCTTATGGTAGTGACCATTTCCCCACTTCAATAACGTATATAGGTATAGGCCCGAGCAGTCCATCTTCCCATAAAGTTTAATGAATCAAAAGCAAACTGGAGCACATTCTCCACAAACATCTCAACTACACCACACATCCATAAAACACCTACACATGGAGGAAGCCACCCAACTCGTCACGGCGCACATCCTCGACGCCGCCGAAAAGTCTATTCCCCAGGCCTCCAGTGGGACCCACAACCCAAAGAGGCCCTAGTGGAACGAGGACTGCACGCGGGCGCGAGAGGCCCAGAACAAGGCGTGGGGTGTCCTTCGCCGGTACCCCACGTCAGATAACCTCATTTCTTTTAAACGGGCAAATGCTTTTGGGAAGCGAGGCCGGCGTGAGGCGAAAAGGGAGAGTTGGCACACCTTCCTCATTTCCATCAACTCATACACTGACACACACAAAGCATGGACACGAATACGAAAACTAAAAGGACAACAAACACACAGCATGCCCCTGGTTAGCACAGCAGGGGACACACTGGAAGACCAGGCTAACACACTTGCGCAACACTTCGAACACGTGTCCAGTTCAGCGCCCTACACAAATTATTTATTCAAACACAAAACATCTGTAGAAAAGAAGTCCCTGCGTGATAACAACAAGTCGCACACTTCTTACAATTCTCCTTTTTTAATTCATGAGCTGAAGGTTGCTCTGAGCACATGTAAGTCTTCGGCTCCAGGTGCAGACAAAATCACATACACCATGATACAACACCTACACCCAGACACTCTTGAAACACTCTTACATCTATAACAACAACATATGGCTTTCGGGGCGCATTCCTCACTCTTGGAGGGAGGCCATAATAGTGGCTTTCCTGAAGGAAGGAAAGGACCCTCCCGCTAGCTATCGGCCCATCGCCTTCACAAGCTGCCTGTGCAAGCTCCTCGAGAAGATAATAAACACGAGACTCGTGTACTTTTTTGAGTACAATGGTCGTTTCGAGAGCTGCCAGGCAGGCTTCAGGGTGTGGCGTTCCACCAACGACCCACTCGTCGCGCTCGAGTCCTATATAAAGGATGCTTTCCTCCACAAACAATATTGTATGACGGTATTCTTTGATCTGGAAAAAGCGTACGATACCGCGTGGCGTTATGGCATCCTAAGCCACCTCAAGTCCTTCGGCATAACAGGTAACATGATGAACACACTTGCCAGCTACTTGTCTCAAAGAACATTTCGTGTGCGAGTTGGAACTGCACTCTGTGCGGTTCATGTGCAGGAAAATGGAGTGCCGCAAGGTGCAGTTTTAAGTTGCACCCTTTTTGTTGTGAAAATGAATTCCCTTAGGAAGGCGCTGCCACCGTCGATTTCCTGTTCAATCTATGTAGACGGCGTTCTACTCTCCTTTAAATCCTGTAACTTGTCTGTCTGTGAGCGCCAGGTCCTGCTTGGTGTTAACAAGCTAGCTGGCTGGGCAGATAGCAATGGTTTTAAATTTATTCCCGGGAAGTGCACTTGTGTTTTGTTTTCCAAGAGGCGTGGCATCCGGCCGGATCCAGACATTCAACTCAACGTTGTCTCGATTCCTGTCAAAAAGGAACACAAGTTTTTAGGTATATTCTTCGACGAAAAAATCACATTTATTCAACAAATCCAACAACTAAAACATAAATGCTTAAAGGAGCCATGAAGACAAAATACAAGTTGGGTTTATTAAAAAGACAGCTTAATCCCGATAACAATGATACCAATATCGTCGCAATCTTCGAACAAATAACGGAGATATGAAAGAAAACGTGTGAAGCAGTCGCGACCACCTAGCCAATTTCCCGCAACTTTTCTATGACGTCACGGAACCTTGTTTGTGAGATTGGCGGCCGCCTAACTGACCTGTCGCGGCGACACATGACTGGGCGTCTGTAATGGGGCATCTAGTTCCATTTGACCATATCAACTGAATGCTAACGTGCAATTAACGCACTGAAAAATTATGTTTTATTGTTGGCCCGTATGACGTCATTCTTTCTCATAACACGTCACTGTGGCGCAAAATTTGAAAGTTTTTAAATACTTCTTGCTTTTTTTTTTTAAACATCTGTAGTGGCTGTAATGGAGCTGAGTGAGATACTGAACTTACTTAGTTCTTTCAAATTAAACGAAGTTGTATTTTCTCTTCATGGCTCCTTTAAAGACAATGACTATCCTAAAGGTTCTCTCGCACATTTCTTTTGGCGCTGACAAACAACTTTTTTTACGTGTTTTTACCAGCTTGATAGGTTCACGATTGGACTATAGTAGTGTTGTTTATGGGTCAGCAAGTAAAACATCCCCCGGCCTCAGTGTCACGAGAACTATCAACAGTAATACAAGTAATAACAGTAATATTTACGGGAGAGGCTTATGGTGTACTTGTTGTTGTTAATCATATACTTCAAAGACACATCCCACAATCCATTATCTATACAGATTCCCTTAGTGTTGTGCGGGCATTGTCCTCAACGAAGTCTTCAAAAATCACGTTGTAAATCTTATCATCAAAGGTATTATGTCTGTGTATGTCCACAAATTTGAACTCATTCTTTGCTGGGCCCCTGGCCACTGTGGTATAGCCGAAAATGAAGCAGCGGATCGAATGGCTGCTGCTGCTACACACTTAAATACAGTAGACATAACCACATTAGCCTACACCCACGTGAAACCACACATCAGACAACAACTTTGAAAAACATTACAAACACACTGGAGCGAACAAGCAGACAGCAAGTTACACGTAATAAAACCACTCTTAGGACAATACACCAACGACATACGTGATAGATACACTGAAGTCGCCTTGACTAGATTGCGGATAGGGCACACACATGCAACGCTCTCGCACCTGCTCACTGGATCTCCAAGACCTCTGTGCAGCAGGTGCGCAGAGGCGCTATCCGTGATCCACATCCTGATACAATGTAAGGCACTCGACATTGCACGACGCAAACACTTTCCACAACTACACACACGACATATTCCACCACACCCGTCATACTTCTTAGGAGATGATGCCATGTTCTCTGTTCAGCACACCTTTAAGTTCCTATCTGAAGTTCATACCACCCATCTCATACCAGCAATAATTTTATCCCTGGTCCTATACACCAGCCACGCTATTTATCTTTTAACCACTCGTGTTATTCACCCTGGCCCTATACACCAGCCGTGCTTATAGTCATTAACTGATTTTTTGTTCTCCATACTCATCAAAAAACTTTGTATTTGGCGCTCTTTGGCCATGTCGGCGTTGCGCCATTAAACGTAAACCATCATCATCATCAAATGTTTGTAATAAAGTGGTCACAGATTTTCCCTGCAGGGAAAGAATTTCCAATACCAGCCTCGTTCAAGTGAGATGATGACCCATAGATTTTAAAAGCCTTTAATATCAACGGGAGGGCGCTCGCCTATTTTTTACTTTGGGTAACGTACGTGTACAATGACTACAACAATAATTTACTCTCTCCCTGTGCATTATCTCGCCAAATATTAAAATATTATTCGCAGTCCACAAAGAAATTGTCTTGAGAACACATCCGTGCAAACACGCACCGAATCATTGCTCTGAAATAAAGAAATCCACAAGCCATTATTGTTAAGTATCATTAGTAATAACGTCATAAAATTCACAAAAATGTTTGTGTTAATGCAGAAAAAATCAAAAGCGATATTGCAAGGGCGGAGTTTGGCATTTTAAGTCTTTTTAGCATGCTTTTTATCAATAAATAAATACTTTGTTTTGAATATTGAACCCACTTCAAGATGTGTGCATTATAAAAATGTTCCGACATTTGTTTCAAATTGAATGCAGCACTGCTGAATGGTTCACCGAAAAGGACCCATGAGTCAGTAATTTTTTTTGGTAATAAACACTTAAGTTTTTTTACAATTCGCGCAGTGCCAGAAAAAAAATGCTCCGGTATGTTTTCTTTGCCGTCTAACCTAAGGTGAGGGCGAAGGGTGAGGGAGAGGGCGAATAGAAGGTGAGGGCGAAGGTACCAATACTCACATCTGCTGTCACAGTGTTCTCAGGTGTTGTGTAGAGTTTAATTAACAACAATAACCTGAGCAGGATTTTTTTTGGCCAAATGCATTTAACTCGTGCATATTTTTTATCAATATGGTCGCAATGTCTATGTTTCAATTTGAATGATGCTCGAGTGGTATGCTGTCCCTGCATCGGTTGGACAAAGCCAGAATGAAGCTTCTTACGGCGATATGAGTAGGACATTTGGTGCAAAGGATTACATGTTGCTGCCAGAGCTGTTTAGTCAAAACGTACAAAGCTACATGGGGTAAGCCCCAGGGTTCGATTCAATCTGGGGCCGCTTTTTATTTTACTTTAAGGCCACTTTCTTGCTGTCTGCTGTTAATAACAAAAATTCGAAGACTTTTGTAACATTCAGAATGGTAATTTTATCTAGGGTGCTATAAGAGTCCAATGTTGGTAACGAAACCCCTCAAATTTTAACCCCCCTACTGTAGACGTTCTTTCTTTAGCATGAATCGACACTCGAGGGTGCTGAGAATCACTGAATACGAACACGCCACCTTTGGAGTTGACCCCGGCAATTCTCAATGCACCAACAAGAAAGCTTGGATGTATGCAAGAACCACTCTCGGACATTAGTTGGGACATCAAAGGGTTAAGCGATATTATAACACAAGAATGCCTCATACGGCTGAATAGCGAATATATTTTGGGCTACAGAAGGCACCATGAACCAAATTCCGCGAAGATTGATTCGTAATTATGCAGAATTAGGAGGCAACGTGAAAGAATTTTACTGCATTGAAGGGGGGCCACAGCCATTGTTATCAAGCTAAACAATCATTGCAGGTTAAACAGAGTAAAATGCTTTGCGCCAACAACTGGCTACGATGATGATGCCGTATACATTTTTTACGAGGACTGTGGAATAAGCAATGAAGAGGAGAACAACGCAATCGAATTTTGTGATGCGTTAGATTAACGCATATTTTTAAGAGCGAATGCTCTTTATAAGCGACCCCAAACCATCCACCGCCGGCGTCGGCGGCGGCGTCCGCAGTGCTCTTTAAAGAAAAAACAGCATCCGGCGCCAGGTTTCGATCCGAGGACTTTGCGGGCCGCAGCGCGACGCGCTACCGACCAAGCCACAGACGCGACGGTGATATCAGTGTTAGACGCGCCTTATATCTTTAACGCATTCAAACTACGTCGTCAGCGGCGCGCGTTGGCGACTCAGCGGCGTTATAGCGGCTTGATAACTGCGTGGTGTACACGTGATACTACAAACCCGATGGAAGAGATGGAAGAGAAGGCGGCGAGGGGGTGGGCTGCGGGGGCCGAGCGCAAGCGCCGCAAGCGGGCCGACAACCGTGCATTCGCACTTTCACATTCTCCCCCTCGGGGAAATGCGGGGGAATTTTTTTAAGAAGCAAATGGGAGAAATGGAAGTGGGAAACTTGCAGGGGACAATCGCCACTCCACAAGATACGGTTGTGTTGTTTGCGGTGAGATATATCGGCTGTTAAAGAACAGATTCCTCTGGAAGAGAAAAAAAATAGGATATGGACATGGAAATTCATGAAGGTACGAGAAAAACAAACTTTACTTTATTTTAAGTAACAGCCCATGTATAGAACAAGCCGCAGAGGTGTGAATGTTGAGAGCAGCGACCAGAGGATGGTTAAAATCCAGGTAGGTCTGAATCTCACGAGAAAAAAACAAGCTTGTAAAAAGTAAAAAAACTCTGCGTGCAGTCAGCCAGAGCCAGGCAGAGCAGTTCCACGTATTTCTCCAAAGGAAATTTGCGCTTTTAAATAAGGCGAATGAGCATAAAGTAAAAAAGCCAAAGTACAACATAACAATGCAACCACAGGATCTCCAGCAGCTGTAGGAGAAACACTGCAGAAAATAAATTGGAAAAGACAAAAAATGGACCAAATACCCACAAAATTGTGAACATGAAGGTGTTAAAAGTGCTACATCAACTTGCGTTAACAGACGTGTGTTAATTTATTAGAAAAATAAAAAAAATGACATTCGGGATTATAACGTGGCTGTGATCGTCATACAAAGACAACAAGCACGCTCTCATAGATGATTGCAATAATATTAAGCACAACCTGGAGAAGATTATTATTGTTGCAGAACTTTTCTTTACCATGCTGTGTGCCGGCGCCGTTAGACCAGGGAACGCTACCCAGACTACAAACTCTGAATGCGATGACCCACTAGTTACTGAAGAGGAACTTGGAAAAGCTCTAAATGCTTCAAAATAGAGACAGCTCCTATGCGACAACGGTTAACAGTAGATCTTTTGAAAAAGCGAGGAAATATTGTACTGGGAAGCTTGCTGCATACTTTTCAGAATGTTGCAAACAAACATTGCCCGCAGCCTGAAAACACAACATCATTCTGATTCATGGTAAATGTGTTCAGGAAGCGCTCAAGATTTACAGACCAACTAAACCACTCTCAGTTGTTTGGAAGTTGTTTAAAAAACTCATAGTTAGCGGTATAGGTGACCGTACGAATTTCCATCGACCCAAAGCGCCAACTGGGTTTAAGAAAGGTACTCTACCATGCCCTCAAACCAGTGATAGAAAAATCTGCAGAGTCCACAAACTCCGTTCCATGGGAGAAACTGTCTGATTTCGCCAGTACCGCAACCGTACTAAACACACTCAAAGACCAAATAATAAAAAATCGTATATAACACTTCTCCAAAACATATAAGGAAAGCACGGGCATGGTAACCCTCCAGAGGGAAACAGATTCAATTCCCACACCAAACGGAGTAAAACACAGGGATACCATCAATTCAAATCCCTAGACAGCGTTTCTCGACAGTGTAATAAAAAGCATGACTGGGAATTTTCGGGATTAAGGATAAACCGGGAATAGTTGAGTCGTTTGAGATTCGCGGACGAGATAACCTGGATGAGTGAGAATACGCAAGCGAACAATTTTGAGGAGCAACAATTAAAAATTCCCCCGCATTTCCCCGAGGGGGAGAATGTGAAAGTGCGAATGCACGGTTGTCGGCCCGCTTGCGGCGCTTGCGCTCGGCCCCCGCAGCCCACCGCCTCGCCGCCTTCTCTTCCATCTCTTCCATCGGGTTTGTAGTATCACGTGTACACCACGCAGTTATAAAGCCGCTATAACGCCGCTGAGTCGCCAACGCACGCCGCTGACGACGTAGTTTGAATGCGTTAAAGATATAAGGCGCGTCTAACACTGATATCACCGTCGCGTCCGTAGCTTGGTCGGTAGAGCGACGGGCTGCGGCCCGCAAAGTCCTCGGATCGAAACCTGGCGCCGGATGCTGTTTCTTCTTTAAAGAGCACTGCGGACGCCGCCGCCGCCGCCGACGCCGGCGGTGGATGGTTTGGGGTCGCTTATAAAGAGCATTCGCTCTTAAAAAAAGCAAGGCGGTCAGGCTACAAATATTTATAAATAAAAGTGAAGTAAGGAGGAGTAAGCATGCCACGAGTGTCCGTTTCAAATTACACAAGAAAACCCTGGAAGAAAAAAAATCACGCCAATCAACCCCGTGAATGTGGTTGGAAAGCAAAGCTGTAAACGGCACCCATAACGACTACCCATGCGACGTCAGGTAAATTCACTCACATCGCTCTACAAAGAGTAGAACCAGAGAGAGGTAGTGCACTTCACCGCACTATTTAAAACTTCAAATAGATGTTCTTGGTAAGGGTAAATCAATGCATGATGCAAGAACGGTGTTTGGTTTATTTGTATTGGTGTAGCACAAGAGTGGAAACTTTGTTTATAGAAATAAAGTAAGCTCCAACCCGGTGATAAAAGATCTGACTTCTCCGTCTTTGCGCCGCGGACGGAGGCGACGAGATTTTGCGGCAGATAAGTAGGAGGAAGAAACAGTTCGGTTCAGATTTGTGAACGCCCCAGAATGCAGCCCTGGGGAGTGACTCCGTGTTCTGTGGGGCCCATATGCAGTCCGCGCGGCCTGTATTCTGTCCACTCGCTGTAGCTGGGTACGTAGAGAGTGCCTGGACAGCAGCATCTCCCATTGCTCTTTTTGGGTGGTTGACGGAAAGCGAGGAGGGTGCTCAGGGCTAAAGTCGCACACCCTGATTACGAAGCGGAGTGTTCCTACTTCTGAGCAAAATTTACATTCAGCGCCGTAGTGATTCGAATGCAATTATTGAAGACGCGTAGGCTGTGGGAAGGAGCCTGGATTTTATGAGCCGTAGGGTAGTTGGTTGTTCTCTGTAAAGGTCAGGGTAAGGCGAAGGTACGGTCTGTCTCAGAAGGCGATAATGCTGGGTTATCTCCCTGAACGTGACAAGCGGGTGACTATCCTTGTGCAGCTCCATAGCACGGGAGGTAAAAGCGCAGGCTGGTTGGGTGGGCGTATTCGTTGCCCTCCATTGAAGCGTGAACGGGTTTCCAGATGAGCTGAATGGAACCGTTTGGGGAGTGGTTTTTTAATACGCGCAGTGCAGGTAAGGACACCCGACGCGACTGGTAATTTCAGTAGGCTTGCTGGGAATCGGTGACTATCCTCCGAAACCCTGGTTGAGTGAGAGCCAAGGTGATGGCTGCCACTTCTGCTGCCGTCATTTCTTGGGTTTTAAGTGAGGAACACGCAAGGAGGTTAGTTCATGAGGTAGCCACGATGATGCCGTATTGCTGGCCTCGATGTTTGGAGGCGTCTGTTTAGATAACTGCATGATCCCCACCGAGGGTGGTGATTAGCGCTTTAGCCCGTGCTTTTCGGTGACCCTCGTCATGCGAGGGGTTCGTATTTCTAAGCAAAGAGAGCATCTTTATTTTTAGTCGCCAAGGTCCCGGAAGTACGTCAAACAGAATGACATTCTGGGCTGCCCAGTCAATCTGGTGAAGCATGCGGTTACCCACCGCAGTTCTGAGTCGGACCTTCTGGTCAGAAAGATGGCCTTCTGTCAGCCCTTCCACCGTGTTGTGGAGCCCCGTGCTAAGCCGCCTCTGTGTGGACGCTCTCATGAGAAGACCAATGGCCTCCTCGACCGCCTTTCCTATCAATGTATAAAGTATCTCTGTCTTCCTTGTTGGGAAGAAGACCGGGGGTTGACGTAAGTGACTCTCGAGAGAACAAAAGCTTCAATTATTCGAAAGGTACCGTATTCCTTTAGGCATCGCTTCTTGGTGGCAACTCGCGTGATAATGTGCATGGTTTGATTATTGTTGTTTTTGAGGCGCTGCAAGGAGACGTCACTCTTGGTGTTAGCCTCGAGATGTAGGCCCAGGATCTTGATGCTGGGGCTTGGAGTGATGGCCTGGCATTCGGAGAGTATTTGAATGTATTCCTTGATTTGGCGTGCGGGCGTACGACAAGGAGCTGTGATTTTTTATGTCAACACTAGAGGACACAGGCTCTAGCGCATTGGCGTACTAGAAGTGAGATGTGATGCATTGGTGTGAGCTTCCTTTAACATTTGTAACTCCTATCACATAAGCAAGGCGCGCATAGGGCCGCTAGACTGGCCTGAGTGGTCGCGTGACGCTTTCACGTGGCATTCAGCGCGAACGCAGGAGGTAAACCCATAGATGTGATTGGTGAATACACCACCTGTCTTCCCAGTCTTCGCGTGGGCTCGTAGCTAAATCGGTAAGACCTCGGGCTCTCGCTTTGGTAGTCTATTAGTTCCAGGTTCAATTCCCTGTGGTGGCAGTATATTCTTTTAATTGTTCGCTGGAGTTTTCTGGTGACACAAACTGTCGCGAAAGAACCCTTGAGGGGTAGAGGTAAAAAGCTTTGCTTTAAAAAAATATCTGTGACTTGGAATGACGGTTCGGGCTGACCCCAGCAGAGTGAGAAATCTCGTGTAGATTTGGTGTGCGGGAGATCACTGCGCAAGCCCTCCCAAATAACAAAATGAAAATGACCTTTATTACTCAACAGAAAAATTTACAACCAGTGCATAACGGCGGTGGTGGCGTAAGAATTGGAAACATGACGCCTTACGAAAGAATTGTAAACCAAGTTTACAGGCGCCTAAAAGGAAATAGAACGAGTAATTACAGCAGTAATACTTTAGTACATGTAGAACCTTTGCTGGTTCAGGAAACAAACACAAGTAGAGGATGTCACAGCTCAAGTGAAGAACAAGAAACGGACTTTATCTAAGCATGTAGTGAGGTAAAACGACACCCGGGGGACAATTAGGATACCTGACGCGATACCATAAAATGGGTCTTTCACAACACGAATCCTAATAACACGATGAAGGTATGAGATACGGAATTTTGGTGTCAAACAATGGACTCGAACGGCAGAGGACCGGAGATGTTGGAATTCAATGAAAGATGACTTCGCCCTGCAGTGGACCGGAGTAAGCTGTGGATGGTGATGGTGATGCTGAGGATGACCTATGAGGATGGCCAAAACAAGAAAATCAGGAGTACTACTTAATTTGTGTCCGACTTTCTCGTCAACTTTACACCTTCTTTGACATAGTCTTCAATGCATGAGTACCACCTGGGGGCGCTGTACAGAGCTTAAATTTTTCTTGCTTTAAAGCTGTATTCAAGTTTCTGGTTTCTGCTGAAATAGATTTCCATGGGAATGAATTTTGTAAAATTAAAATGCAAGTCTTAGAGTGAATGATGCAAAAGGGTTTAAAATATTTTTCTTTTTATCTTTAATCAAAGTCTTCATCACCTAGAAGATAACAAAATCACCACATGACGTTTTTTAGGAACGTTCCCAATGCAGTTATCTATTTGTTATTCACTTCCATGTTTGTTCGTTACCCACTACTATGGTATTTTGTTAGGGCCGCGTTACCCTGAATATTTTCAACACAATGGACAAATTTTTCACACACATCCTATGGTTAGAATGGAGGATCTCTGGAAAAGCAATTTTCTAGGCATCTGTCTTGAGTCTTTATGCATTGGTGAGTCCTAGAGTCTATAAAATTTTTAAAGCCTTTACTTCATTGACTTCAATATCATTCCACTTGACACTCTTTTTGCGGAAATATTTGCTCTTGTACTAAGGATTTTTCTAGCTGTCACAATATCATATTTCTTTAATATATTTGTGTTTTATTCTTTAATAAAGAGTCTATTTTAATTACTTAATTTTAATTTTTTGTTTTACCGGGAAGACCCGTTGAACTGCAAAGCAGGATGTCTTCCTCGTCAATTCGGGTAAAAAGTATGTGAGAAAATTCATGAAATTGGTCAACCTTTGGTGCTTCAAACTATTGGTTGGTATATTACTTTTACTATTCACGGTTTGCAGAAAAATTGAATGAAGATAAGAGGTATTACGGACTACTGATAATTACGGTTGGTTCCTAAAAGGCTTCTCCTTAGCATGTCTAGCAAATCGTCTTGACGCCGGGAACAAAAGCAGATATAAGGGCCGATGCACCATAAAAATTATAAAAAATGATGGAACACATAAATGGGGGATATGTCGCTACACGATATGTCGCTCACCGTTTTACGATCAGCGTAAAATTAGAGCGCATATACCCTGCTAGCACATAAATAGCCCGACTGAACAAGACATATCACGTTTTGAGTTGCTACGAGTGGTTATGTATAAGTGTGTAATTGTTATATATAATTGTATAGTTCTAGTGCAGTGGTTGGAAATTTAAGATAATTTGAAATTTAAGATAACCTATTTTCATCCTGGATAATTTTTCTATACACAGTTATAGCCGCACACTGAAAATTGCACCACATGCACATGAAAATATTTTGAAGGCGACCAAACCTAATAGTGAGACACGTTTTGTGTTTTTGGGTACCTTTGAATATATTCGCTAACACCCATATGCAGATGCTAGATGAATGATCGAAACAGTTTGAAAATATATATCGACGGGTGGACCAATATTGTGAACCAAGGTTTCCTCATCTGTTTGCTGTTTTTCCGCTTTTGGACTTGATACAGATCCGAGAGCGAAAGAGAGAGAGAGAGACCTTTTATAGTAATCAGACGGTAGATAGTCTTAGGGGCTCCACGTAATAAGCGGCATTGTTAATCCACCCAGCAAACCACTAACATCTCTGCGACGTCCCAAAAAGATCCGAAGTCTCTGTCCCAGCAGTATCTCTATTAGCCATCCGTACAACGTGCAATATTTTTACAAAAAATTTTGGATCTTGAGACAACGTTGCTGTTACTTCATTGTCGGACGTTCTTTCAACTTTGCTAAAGACGTACTGTTGATGTTGCTGCTGCTTCATTTGTGGATGGTATTTAGACATATCTTGCTGACGTTGTTGAGATGTTGCTCGTATGTCCGTTTTTTACTTCGTAAATGTCTATTGCAGTTACATTTATTTTAGCTATACCTGCTATACTTAACTTTCAAACTCTCCACAATCGTACTATTTTAAAGTTCCCGAGTGGTATTGTATGTGTTCTGTATGTGTTTCGTAAAGAGGGGTTTCGAGCAAGTTTTGTAATCCACCAATATACCTTTTACGGAAATTTAAATGCGGAGGACATAATAAATAAAATAAACTCAACATAAGCCGGAAAAAACTGGATGCTCATAGCAGTTTTATTCAGCGAAACTACCATTTTCCTTGGTCGTTATACCTTCGTAATTAAAACACAAATGCTGACCTGACAATTTGCTGGCGACACTGTTCAGCCACATAAGTTAACAAATAAATATTCCCAGCTTGTACCAATGGTGAACGGCTGGAGGAACAGGAGAGCTCCCAGGCTCTCCCCCGGCTACTCTTCTCACCGTACGGACATCTTACCCCGCAACGGCAGAAGACGCGGCAAAAGCCCTGGCCCGCATCACCAAGCTGCCTCCACATATTATAATCACTTATACGCAGACTGCCATACAAATCTCCGTGGTAGCATTTCGGCTATTCTCCAAAATCCCCATACTCAACCACTCGACATCGTCTGGACCCTGGCCGCCCCTTGGGTGGGAGAACACCAGCCGGAACTACGAGAACTAAACAGCCGTGCTGGGCTCGCTTCTGCTCTATAACACAGTGCTCGGTCGGCACGCGATCGTCTGCTCTCTTATCAAGAAGCCACGGAGCATTATCGTTTCTTCCGCTGCCGTTTTTCCACTGCCCACACACCGTCACCAACGCTTAGAAACGCCTTTTGTGACTTCTTCAGACCAACTTCCTCGGCCATCGATCCCTCCTACACAAGACCTACTCCTCTGAGTTCCCTGCGCCCAACTGTCCCCTCTGTGACTCCATGGACGAACTAAGCCACGGCATGTGGGCCTGTCCTCTTAGCTCATTCCACCCCATCTCCAGCGTCGAGCAGTGGGAGAATGCGCTCGGCTGATTGTAACCGGGGGCGCATATACTTCTGATTGACCGAGCCACCACTGCCGCCGCCAGCATTCGGCCGGCAGCCACCACGCGTTCCTACTAAAACTTGCTTGGAAAAGAAAGGGATTTCTCTCTCTTTCCCTCTGCCTACGTCGAAGACCCGGCTGTTGCAGCTGACATAGATTTAATTATTTGCGCCTGAAAGCTCCCCATTGGTGGCCGGCCGGGATCGTTACGTCCGTTGGCTTACACATATGTAACAAGGTGGATTGTGTAGCACGTCCTCGAAACGGCGCCATTCGAATCATGAACTTTCAAAACACAGCGCCTGCACTTAAGCTCCAAACCACTCTACCACGCTGGAAGACAATACGTTGAGCTAAGGATTTGGTACCCTAACAGAGGCTGCCAACGCATATTGTCCAGTGATTCGTTTTGGTCGTATTTGACAAATTTCGGCAGTGATAACGCTCGTTCCTCCTGCGCCGAGGCAAATTATGCTAGTACTGTAATGATGTAACCAAAGCGCCCTTATTTAAACCAAGAACAGCTATTGCGTTCCAGCGTACCACCATGCAAGCTAAGGTAGCCACGAATAAAATTGAATGCGGCGCTATATTTCTGGCGTTGATAAACTTTGTTCGTTACACACCCATCTTGCAGACAAGTCCATCATGCTAACACTACAAGCGATGTAACCAGAGCTCCCGTATTTACAACCAAAAAGCAATCCCAAACCCCCGATCTCCCCGATGAAAGCCAAGCTACCCACGAAGGAATTCGCTCTTTCAAACAGAAATAGCTTGTAATTTGCGTCAAGGCACACGATTACCGCACGTTAAAAAGAAATTGTTTTCTGCGAAAGTAATAACCCATAACCAGGAGATGGACATGTTATGCGGACGATGTCGCTTTCTTTCGCATGCTTTCTGGCACTGCATCAACGCTGTTTACTGGCGAGCATAGACATCGGCGTAGCTCCCGCGTCAGATCACGTCGCGGGGCATTTGCAGACGCCGTCAACATGGGGCAATGTCAATGCGCGAAAGCGCGGAAAATACGCTGCGAAGGGTTGCGGCCTCAAACCAAGCAGTAAAAGTATGTCGGTCGCAACACCACGCCAGCTGTATTTTCCACCGTAGACCCTGAAATTACCTTAAATGCCGTAATCTAGATTGTCGGTACAATAATGTTTTCTTTAATAAAAAACCACGCTCAAGCTTTTCTTGTATATAAATGGCAACCAATATCTCTATTTACCACTAACGTGGGCATCTATTTCGCAACGCGTTTTTATCAAGGTGGGTGTCTTTTAGGAACTAGTTTTTCCCTCCAACGAACATGAGACAGAAATGTCGCTTCGCGGCGACTCCGACCGTGCGATTGTTGTATTAACTGCACTCCGTATCGATGCTCGTCGTCGATGCTCGTCTGAAGGCACGGGTGTGCACGACTTCAACTTTGGTTATTTCGGTGATTTGTCTACCATGGATTTATCTACGGGACGAAGAAATACTGCCAAGTAGTAAACGGAATTCAGTGCTAGTGAACCTTGTTTTCTTGTTATGTGTATTTAACGTAGCAGACTTGCTCTCAACTTTGGTCCGCTAAGCGGTTAGCCCTAACTTTTTGTGTGACTCGCTTTGAGCGTTGCGCAGATTTGTCGGTGGACCTTTGTACCTGGCTGCTGAGTGTGTAAACAGAATGAATCCTCGCGCAATTTCTACCCCTGTGTTTGGTAAAGTGTTTGTGTCCTGTCTTGTTTTGCTAGCCCAATGTTTTCATATGAAATGAAATAGGAGAAGCTGGACATTGGGAATGTAAGTGCGTGTGCGAATATAAAAGCGTGTATGCGTTACACGCACATCGTGTAGCTTTAGCATAATATTATACATTTTTGGATTTGTGTTTCCTTTCTACACATGCCGTTTTTTTTCGTCATGATAGTTTTTGGTTAAAAAAGTGCACAATAAATTTAATGATGGTCATGCGTGTATAATTAGAAAAAAAAATTCGGGGATTTCCGAGCACACAACATTAAATGAAAATGCCATCTGGATGCTTTTTTCACGTTTCGATTGAGTGTTCATTCTTTTCGAAAGCTCACTTTGGTCGTGAAATGTTCGAATCAACCACGTGTATGCCAGCCGAATTCATTCGTAACGTCAGAACTACACGCAGGTCGTAACTGGTACAGTAGTATGAGCTACGCTGGTTACGCTTGGTACTCTTATTGCAGCATCGCAATCGTAAATTAACCATTCAGAACCTAGTAAAAGTATTAAAAAATGGCTGGTAAATTTCTCTCACCTGTGGAATTCCCAGCTTTATGAATTTACTGTGTAACACACCTTGGTGATCAGAGTAACGCAACATTTGGGATTTCGCAGATTTAAGGCAGAGTACGATTCTGGTGTCGTTTACCAATAACTTACATGTTGCAGGCTTCTGACTGGTGCAACTTAGACTATGCTTGAATGTGACTGTGAAGTAAAAATTTCTTGCACTACTTTGATGCTTCCTGCTGTACAAGGTATACTTCAACTAAAAATGTAGGCCTAACAGGAAGAGCGAACAGGGCAACAGGACGAGTTTTTTGGTGATGTGATTTTTGAAGGTTTAGTTATGCAATGTACCAACTAGCCCACCTCGCCATTCTGCTGCAGGAAATATACGTCCATGACAGTGACGCTGTCCGGATTTGTGCATGTTTCCTGTAGCCACATTTTGTTGACATGGCTTCATCCGTGTATATATTCTCACATCAATCTACCAAGAGGTTAGGATAGACAGAGAAAAATATTTTGCATGTTCAGATGGGACCTGTAGCTGGGCTAAAATGTCCTCAGAGTCCCCATTCACGAAATAAAGTTCTTATAAATAGTGGTACCTCACATTAGCAGTCTTATATACTTTGAAGGTTGCCTTAGTAGTGCCACTGCTGACATTAAATTATATCCACTCCGCTCTCTTCCTGTACTTTAATGTTACACTCATCATCTAGCGTTCTGTTGCCTGCTAAGTTCCTTAATTTAGGTTAGACCTTTTCAGAGAGCCTGAAAGTGTCTGCCCCGTAGGTGAGTGCCGGTAAGGTGCAGCTGTTATACAATGTCTTTTTCAGGGACAATTGTATGCGCCCACTCTATATAATACCAGTGTAAACGCTGTAAAACAAAACAGATGTTCCTGTACCAATGCCTGGATTGGTGAACTGGCTTGCAAGGGAGGTGCTAATGAAACCATTTGCGCAAGCCGCCTGTTCAAGCTACTGTTGACGGTCAACTTGGCGCAAGAGTTCTCCTGGTTTGTGAAAAGAGAAGCATGCTTTTTTTTCACCTGCGAGTGACACTCGGCATTGTGTGCAACTAGATACCTTCGTGTTGTTGCAGACATCAAATTTGTTCACCAGACAATGTATATGGCCAAGATGTTGATTCTCAGTCACATCCTGCGGAAATATCAGCTTTCTCGAGAACCTGTGGCTTAGTTTTCATTGATAGAAGAGGAATTACTTTCTTTCAGCATTTCGACCATAAAATATTTACTCACTATCCAACCAATCCGGTCTGCAACTATGTTGCCAGTTTCTGGCACCACAATGAAAAACGCACTGTGTTCAGGAATCCCTCCTATAAATGATGATGAATGCATGCAGCATTGAACCACCATTGAATCATTTCCGTTCTTCCACGCGTTTTTATTGTGTGTTATTGTTCGTTGAGCGTATCAGTTGGTGTGAATTACGTAGACATGTAAATCTGTCTTGCTGTAACTAATATTCTATCATTTCCGTGTTATTCGTTTTTTCGTTTGTTCCCAAATCATATCACTTTGTGTGAAATATTGAAATAGAGTAACTTTTTGTTGTATTTCTAACCATAATGCAATATGTTGTTTCTACAGTTTTTTTTTGTTGTTTATTTTTGTCCGGCCATTTTACTGAGTGTGAAGCATTTCATCGATTAAATTTCTACTGCTCTTGTAACTGCCGTAGAGTCATTTCTGTATACACACCTTTTTTATAGCTCCTACCCATTTCCCTAGATGGTTTGTTTGAAGTAGCTAAATTTTGTATGGCACTCACAACCACCACTCAACACCAATTCTGTGTGTCAAAGGTGCTCTTGTTTTATTGTTCCCCACACTTTTGAATAGATGTGAAATATTTAGTTTCGTAAATTTGCTTTGCTTTTGTAACCACCTTTCAATTATTTGTTTGCTTTCACACTTTTCGTGCGTTTTTTTTCACCCATTTCACTTATTGCGAGATATTTCAAGTTGCCTAACTATCTTGTGCTTGTACCCTGGGCGTACATGTTTGCTTTTTTTCCCATTTTTTGTCAACCTTTCTTCTGTGTGTGACCGTTTATAGTCATGAATATTTGTACTATTCTTGTAATTATACAGTGCATGCCCTGTGGGCCAAGGCAGGTGGGAATCAAAATTAAAGTGGTGGTGTTGCGAAAGAATTTTACATAATTTCGAAGTCAATATAAACTGTTTTACCTGAACTCACTTGTGTTTTATGGATACTTTGAATGCTTTCTTACTACACAGCTGCAGTTACAGCTAGATTGACGAGACGGTCATATAAATTATTTGAATTTATGAATTCTTTCTGTGAGAGTTTATTTGCAGAAGGCCGGTACAGCCGTGCTGGGCGGTACAATTTGATGACGCTACTGTGGTTGCCTTAGTGTCAAGGGCTCTTGCGCTGATCAGGAGTGGTTTGCTGTTACTTACTGCCACTTGTTTTCGATGTGACATTTCCTGTTTAGAGCTGTGCTTCGCGTGCTCCTGCAAGAGTGTGTCGTACGCATGGCACTAAACATATGCGAATTGATGCAGTAAGTAGCACTTCAAAAATGAAATACATTATTCTAAAAACGAGGTGCCAAGTAACACCAAACAGCGCTAAATAGCTAGCAATACATGTATTCGAAGTATCAATGCCCGCAACACGTTGGCACCCTTGAAAAGGAGGCTGGCCAAACTCCAAAATAATGCATAAAGAATGTAAATTTCAAGCATACAGGTTCATCTCAACAATATCCTACTAACGTACACTAGCCATGAATATAACAAACTAGTGCTTGTGCCAACGACAAAAAAAAACAATGTAGAACAGACATCTATATACGTCTTTAATGCGTACCACTAAAATATCCATAAGATGTACCACAAAGATAACGTCCCTTAAACATCATAAAAACGCACCAGGAGAAATCTATTCTACGTTATCCTTCGTGCTATTTGGTTGGGTTTTTCGCAATTGTAGCAACGTTGAATATATGTACTTTCGACTCCAACGGTACGTCTCTTGGACATCTGCAATGTCGATTGCTGACGTGTGTAGGATATCTGCACGACGTAACCTGGTTTGCTGGGCATGATGTCTTAGAGCTGCCTCGCTGTCCGGGCCCTTTGCACAAATAGCAGGTCAGAGAGCTCGAAGCTCGTAAGCTGCTGTACCCAATCCTCATAGGTAAAGTTGGGATCAAAAATTGGTTTGGAATTGTGGCAGCATCTTGCTCCCGTGCACGATGGTTAACAAAATCTGTATTGACAACCATTAGTGCACACTACTTAAAAGTGTATTCTAGAATTGCAACAAACCATTCTGCAATAATCTGCCTGAGTGGCAGTAAAGATACCGCTTAGCTTTATCGCATTGCCCTTTTCGCTGTTCATCACCAGCTTTATATTTGGCCTAACCAAGTTGGTGTACCTATTGCGGCCGGGCACTTTATTGTTTAAGCTCGTTACTGATGCGTTATAAGGTTTTTATTGTAGGAAGATGGTGATTATTCCGCAAAGACAATGGTGCAGAAGTAATTCTAAAGTCTCTTCTGCATTTAAATTTAAAAGAGTAGCAATACCGTTGAGCAACGCACTGAAAAATGTTCAGTGTACTCAATCTTAAAATCTCAGCTTATCATTATTTATAACATACTGAATATCCGGGCAGTCCGGCGGAGTGCTTGACGGGCGCTACAGCTCTGCTTTATCTTCTAGGCATCCACCACGTCCGAACGACCAGCGGAAGCTTTGCAGCGGGAGCGGCTACATTGCGGCGAGCAGCGCAAGTGGGACCCCCCCTCCCCCTACCCCGATGACGTCACCTGGCGCTGCAAATCACTGAACGCCAACAGGAGCACCGATGCCTTAAAAGACGTCGCGGAAGATCGGAGGGTTGCAGTCCGGCGGAGTGCTTGACGGGCGCTACAGCTCTGCTTTATCTTCTAGGCATCCACCACGTCCGAACGACCAGCGGAAGCTTTGCAGCGGGAGCGGCTACATTGCGGCGAGCAGCGCAAGTGGGACCCCCCCTCCCCCTACCCCGATGACGTCACCTGGCGCTGCAAATCACTGAACGCCAACAGGAGCACCGATGCCTTAAAAGACGTCGCGGAAGATCGGAGGGTTGCAGTCCGGCGGAGTGCTTGACGGGCGCTACAGCTCTGCTTTATCTTCTAGGTAAGACACAGCGACCGGTTTTGTGGTCCTTTTTTCTGACAAGCACTTCGCTGGACTGCACCTTGTGTTAAGATGTCCGACGCATTATGTCTTTCATGCTTGAAGCCTCTGCCTCTTTCAGAAGGCATTAAGTGTCTTGCTTGCAAAAATGATTATCACAAGGGAAAGTGCTCCGGCTTAACGAAAGCGGCACTCAAGAATATGTCCAAAAGTGACGCGGATTCTTGGACGTGTCCCACGTGTGTAAGCGGCGCGTCGCGACCGTCGAGGAAAAAGCGCGATAGCCAGTCTAGGCGTAACCGAGTGAACCTTCGCTGAAAGATGTCATGAGTAGCATCACGGCGCTGTCGGCTAAGCTACACGAAGTGTTAGACCGGCTGGACAAGCTTGAAAGGAGCGGCGAAATGCAAAATGTGAAACACGATGACGCTCTTTTGAAGCTGACAGAACAACAAAAAAGTATTGAAGCCATGGGACAGCCTCTAGAGCACATGTCTGACAACTACGACGAAATTCTGAAAACGACTC
Source organism: Haemaphysalis longicornis (assembly GCF_048455015.1). Taxonomy (NCBI): domain Eukaryota; kingdom Metazoa; phylum Arthropoda; class Arachnida; order Ixodida; family Ixodidae; genus Haemaphysalis; species Haemaphysalis longicornis. The sequence goes on from NW_027526214.1 coordinate 94,224,682, forward strand.
AGGAAAATAAAACCAAACTAAAACAACTGGAAGAAAAATCGGCATCGTTTGACGCCGCATTGTCAGAGCAGCAGTCAGAGATGGATAAGCTTAAGTCGAACTTAAACAGCCTTGAGGAATATTCTAGGCGGAAAAACATTGAAATTCATGGCATTGAAGAAACAGTGAACGAGAACCCCTTGAACATCGTCTCCTCTTTGGCAGTAAAGCTAGGATTGAAAGCGCCTACCCCAGAGGAGATCGAAGCCATCCATAGAATTAAAGCCAAACCTGACATGACACCACCCTTGCTGGTGCGGTTTTCAACTACGACGATGCGGGACAGTTGGCTCAGCAAGCGACTTGCACTCAAGTCAGATGATATTTACATAAATGAAAATCTGACTGCGTACACTAAGAGGCTTCTTTGGATGGCGAAAAGCGTGGGAAAAGAAAAATCGTACAAGTTTGTCTTGGCACGGAATGGTAAAGTGTTTATGAAGAAACAGGAAGGAGTGGCTGCCATGAAAATTGTAAACGAAGGAAGTCTGCTCAAGCTCCTGTAAACATGGATCAGGAATTCAGCACCTTTGATGACTGGATTACACAAAGGCAAAGCTGCATCAATAAGCAAAACAAACACCAGTCATTAGATTTGCTTCATGTAAATATTAGAAGCACGCATAAAAATTGGGATCTTCTTGGATTTTACACCGCTAAATGTATCTCCTTCCTGGACGTCATTGTACTAACTGAGGTTAATGTTGACAGTAGCACTATAAAGCAATACCAATTAGACGATTTTTGTCAGTACCACTTATGTAGGGAAAAAAGAAAAGGTGGATGATTGGCAATTTACGTGAGGAAAGAATGGCTATGTCAACAAACGCTACTCTCGTTCAGTGAGGCAGAGGTAACTTTGCTCACTATCGAGAAAGCGCAGGCTTTCTACGTTATTGTAGTCGTCTACAGGCCACCAGGGAAGAACGTGTTAATGTTTTTGCATGAATTAGAGCAGCTATTAATCCAACTAAACAAACATGATAATCTTATCCTTGTTCGCGACTTTAATATAGATATATCCACACCTGGAAAAATGGGAGTCTCGGAATACCAAACTCTCATTTCAGGCTTTGGGCTCGAACACAAAATAGTTGGTATAACTAGAGAAGAGGTCCTCGGAGACAAATTAACTAGATCAAGCATTGACCATATTATAACCCGAATAGACGAAGGACAGACATCAGCCAGTATTATAAAACAAAAAGTCGCTGACCATTACTTTGTGACGCTTACCGTGCGCATGGATTACGGAGATAATTCTGACGAAAAGATAATTAAACAAGTTTCAATTGTGGACAATGTAAAGGTTGACAAGTTCATAGCTGAGGAGCACTGGGACAATTTGATAGGTCTAGACCATACGAAGGCGTACGATGAACTCGCCTCAAAATTGCAGCACATATATAAGTCAAGCCAAAGAACGGTAACGATTAAACAAAGAAAGAAAGACAAACCATGGTTAACTCAAGAAATAATGGAGTTAAGTTATCTTAAGGAACGTTTGTACCGCAGAAGTAAAGCTAACCCAGCTGATGAAATTTTAAAACATGAATCGAGGCAAATGAGAAATAAACTTACCGCCAAAATAAGGCTGGCCAAGAACAATTACTATAAAAACAAACTAAATAGCTGCCGGAAGGATATAAGAAAATCATGGCAATTAGTAAACTCGTTAACCGGCGGAAAGCCAAAAGATGGCATAGACGAGGTTATTACGATCAACTTCCCTGAAAGACAAGCTGAGGAATTAGCAAATGACTTCAACAATTGCTTTGCGGACGCCGCCAGAAAATTAAGAAGTCAAAGTGTCATAAAACAGCCACAGATATACAGTCCGAAAAGTAACATGCGTTCAGCGTATCTACCTGATATAACCGAGCAAGAAATATGGGAGATAATTAGAACATTTCCTATTAACAGAATGCCAGGTTACGACGGAATCCGAATTAGAGACCTGGTTGTGCATTTCGAAAAGCTGAAAGCATTGCTTATGTACATTTTTTCAAAAATACTAGAAACAGGAAAAATTCCGAGAGGTATGAAAATTTCATTGATTAGACCTGTCTTCAAACAGGGCAAAAAAGACCAATGCGAAAATTATAGGCCCATTGCTATATTGTCCTGCGTAGCCTGTATTCTGGAGAAAGCCATTTACAGGCGGATGATCTTTTTTTGCGAGGAGTTTCAGCTTCTGTCGGATGCACAACATGGCTTTCGTACTGGGAGAAGTACCATTACATTATTAGAGGATTTTGCAGATGGCGCAAACGAAGCAATTGATAGTAATAACATAGCCCTTGGATTATTTATATACCTTAAAAAAGCATTCGATACCATTGACCACAGTATTATCATTAACAAATTATCATTGATCGGATTTCGCGGCATATATACAAATTTGTTTAAAGATTACTTTGAAGACCATTATCAACTTGTTAGAATCAACAGTACTGATAGTAACCGCTTACATCTCCGATATGGCGTGCCTCAGGGCTCTATTCTGGGACCATTACTTTTTAACGTGTACTTTAACGATATCTCAGACGTTAACCCGCATTCTAAGATCTATCAGTACGCTGACGATACAGCCCTTGTATTAGCGGGGAAAAACGTATCCGAGGGAGTGGCATTGTTGCAAGAAGATATTAATAAACTAATAGCCTGGTTTGAAGATAATCACATCTATATTAACAAAGACAAAACCCAGCTTATTTTTTTTCACAGTCCGCATAGAAAAGTTGAACTCCATGCCCCTTTGTATTTACATAATAATCTATGTAGAAATTGCAAATGTGCTAGTGTGAATTTTTCGACAAAAGTAAAGTACCTGGGCCTAATATTCGATGAAACGTTTTCATGGACCAGCCATATCGAACACCTCGCAACTCGACTAAGACAGGTTTGTGCATCAATATATAAAATTAGATCGGTTTGTGACGGGAAATTGCGTAAAATTATATACAAAACATTAGGGGAATCGATATTGCGGTACGGTGTCTCAATATATGGGTTAGCTTCTCCGTATAAACTAAGTGTATTGAACAAAATACTCCGCAGGATTACCAAAAATATAGCATATGGCACAAGGGAATTCTCAGATGATACAACGAAGCTTATGGCAGCACACTCAGTTTTCAGCGTGCAGCAGCTATTTTTGTCTGTAACACTTACAAAAAACTTTTTCTCGAATGACTTTAAAATAAAGAATGTGAAAATCCGAAACCTTCGCAAAACTGAACTGTATAAAATTCCAAAAGTGTACACCAACTATGGCAAAAGGACTAGAGCATTTTATTTGCCATTTTACTTTAACAAATTGCCGAATGACGCTCAAGTAGTCTCTATGAAAGACGCTCGAACGTTAATCCATGCCTGGATTTCCGAGAATATTGCCTAAATAAACGCGACTGCAGAAGAAAATATCGAATCTGCGTTTGTGTGTGTGCGCGTATATATATGTATATATGTGTGTACATTTGCGTATGTATAGGAGTAAATGCATATAATATGTGTAGTAGGTGTACATATATGTATGTGTATGTATGTGTATGTGTATATATATGTGTGTATATATGTATGTATATATATATGTATATGTATATATATATATATGAGAAGGTCTATTTTATGTGCTCTATTATCACTTTGAGGCTTCTGTGGGCTCAGCTGCGCATATAGTGCAAGATGTGGAATTCTACCCTGCGGTTGATGTTTTTGCAATAGACGGGTGTTGTTATTGCATGGTACCTGTCTCCCTCTGAATATATATATGTGTGTATGTGTAGATATATGTGTATGTATATATATATATATATATATATATATATATATATATATATATATATATATATATATATATGTTTATTATAACAGTACAAGTTTTGGACGTTATTTCGATTTGATAGCAGAATGTATTGTGCCTTTATTATCTTCTTTTTTTCTCGAACCGACTGCCCTGCCCCGCATAAAAGCAGAGGTTGCTTACGCGGGCTGGCACTTGTATCTGTTTGTCATGAAGATGAAATAAACTGTATGTATGTATGTATGTATGTATGTATGTATGTGGTTAAAAGGCCCGATATGTATTTTCGTTTTATCAAAACTAGTTGGGGGGCTATTTGGTTCATGATTCCTAAATGGGTTTAGCGCAATAAACGAAATACAGCGCACAAGAAAGGAGTCGCGACGACCAATACCTTTGAACTAAAGTTCAATCACCAGTGGAACCGGTGAATAGAGTAACAACTGGAGCATGCGCGGCATGTGCCAGACTTAGAGTATCATAAATACGTGTGTGTGTCAAACACAGAAACGCTCGAGAAATCCATTTGTCATAATTAAACAGGATCACCGACGTATTATCACCTTTTTCTCGATATAAAAAGCTTCCAAGAGTTCCCGTGCTGTGGCATCTGTGCTCCTCAACAGTATCTTAATCTCCCCCAGAAGTGGCTCACACTTGCAGGTATCGCAATGTGCAGGTAAATACGCTTTTCCTTTATTTTTCACGGACAATTGATATTTCAGTGCTCGGTCCTTGATACATCGACCGGTCCGGTCAACAGAAACGTTCCCATATTTAATTACCATCTGATGTACGACGTCTATAGCGCACTTCACAAAGGGCCTAGCATTCTTCTTTTCCTATCCTTGCTTTTTGCGGGCTTTGTAAGAAGCGCGGGCTAAAAGTCGGGCCAGCTTACGCGGCGTCAATAACAGGATTGGAATCCTATGCCACCGGAATCGTCCACCTTCTTGTGGTGATGGACGAATTTCTGGATATACGGTACCACTTCGGGTTTTGCCGTACTGTGCGATGGCTGGGGAGTTTTTCTTGTGATGCCTCCTTTAACCTTCATAAGGAGTTCCTCAGCGACCAAGTTAAAAACCGTGAATAGGAGGGTAGCGGAAAGCAGCTATTTATTACGCTAATCAGAGCTAGCCTTGATAGAGTGGGGACACGACTTGGAGGCGGCCTATTCCAGGCACGACACTGCGACTGCTCTTTTCACCATCTTGGAGTGCGGAAAGTTAACCGGCAGGAGCCCTTTCGGTGCAAGTGGTGAATAACGCCCACAGGCATGCTTGGTACCTAAATGGATGTTCATATCTAAAAACTGCAACGCGTTCTGTAAGAGAATCTCGCGTGCAAAAACTAAACCCTTCTCATGGCGCCGAAACACGGCTAAAATCCGGTCAACAAATTCGGTGTGCGCCACAGTGCTATGTTTGTTTAAAACCACTAAAAACGTTTCCACATATCTAAATGCTTTTTACACTAACTTGCCATCAAGCACTTTGTGCATGGCATGGTCAACTGCGGCAAAAAAAAAGAAAACAAAACTCCGACGTTCACAGAATATCTTGACTTTATTTGAGCCACCGAATAATATTTTTTGCAAAAAATAAAGCCGGCGAATAAAGTTGTGTACCCTAGGATGTGATAAATTACTTTTGTTGCATTGAAAATTTTGTAATTAGTAGACGATGAGCACAGAAAGGCGGCAACTTGCCCTAGTCAGCTTGTAAGAAGGAATTTTTTTTTAAACATTACTTGAGGGACAGCGGTATTTTATGCCAGCTAGTTCAGTCCCATTACCAGGTCTAAAGATATCAAAGTGTGGTGATAAGGCAAGTGTTCGTTCTCCGAAATAAAAAATTGAAATCGTTTTTTTGCTAGTACTAAGAAAAGGTCTGAATTGGTTTGAATGAGAGAAGGAAGACTTTGTGCTTCGGTAGAGTGCTAGGGCAGAAGGTTGAATAATTGATTGTGGTGTTTAACGCGCCGACGCACCGCAGAAAATGACGGACGCCGTAGTGTAGGGCTCCGGATTGATTTCGACCACCTGGTGATCGTTAACCTGCACAGAATCTCGCACACATGGGCATTTTTCTTTCCGCCTCCACCAGAAAAGCGGCTGCTGCGACCGTGAATCAAACCCGCGATCTCGTCCTAACCAGCGCAAAGGCTTCACGACGCCATGGCAGGAGGCTGCCATAAACTCTCCGGAAGAAGGCTCCAATAAATATTAGCTTTAATATTATCTCCTCAAAGTTACCCACAAAGATATGCGAACTTGTGGCTTTTCGAGGAGAATAAATATTTTTGTCTGTTCAGAGTGTGCTCCACTGACGAAGTTCATGAGCAATTGAACCCAAAGCCATCAGGTGTGTAACCGGAACATAGCAGGGTTTTTGACCGCCAGTGTTTCTATTGTAGTAGTGGAAATGTTTGGATTGAAGTGGTCACAGGCGTTCCCTGCAGTGAAAGAATTTCAAACATGAGCCTCGCTCAAATGAGATGATTACCCATAGATGTAAAAAGCCTTTAATATAGAAGAAAGCGAACGCGCCTATTTTGTTTCTTTGGCTAACGTATGTGACAATGACTGTAATATTAGGTTACTCCCTCCCTCTGCATTATCTTGAAAAAAATTAAAATAATAGTCTTAGTCGACAAAAAATACATCGTGAAAACAAAAACGTGTGAACACGCATCGAATAAATTCCCTGAAATAAAAAAATCCAAAAGCCCTTGTTAAGTACAATTTGTAATAACGCTATAAAATTTACAAACAATTTTGTTCTAATGTGGAAGAACTATGAAAACCAATATTACAATTTGAAAAGAAACATATGCGTCCAAAACGCGCAGTTTCCTGTTTTCAAGTCTTTATAGTGTGCTTTTATGTATGCATGAATATTGTGTTTTCAACATTGATACCACTGACAGAATGTGTACATATTAAACATCTTCAGACATTTGTTTCAAATGCAATTCTGCACTGCTGAATGGTTCAGGTGTAGGGCCCATGAGTCAGTAATTTTTTATTTGGTGGCAAAGGTTTAGGTTTTTGTCCAATTCGCGCTGTGCCAGAAAAAAAGGTTACGGTATGTTTTGTTATCTATATTGTCTAACCTGATATTCGAATATTCTCACAAGCTGAGGGCGAAGATACCAGTACTGCATAGCGCTATTGGCACGGGCACTGATTTCGACGAATATAGCAAGGGGTCAATGGTGCGGGGTCTCTTAGGGCCGAAATTTTGATAACACCTCACATCGCATTCTACCAATGTTACTATTGTTGATCGTGCCACTATAACATATTAATGAATGCCCTTATAGTCGTAAAGTGTCTCAAGATTGTGTTCCTTAGTACAATAACGAGTTTTTTTATCATGTGCACTGACATATTTGCAGCAGGGGTAGCAGAGGAGGCTTACCAAAGTGTGGAGACTATTTCAAGCGTGTTTCTATTGCCAGGGCGTAAGATCATGTCAAAACCAGTGAAATATTTACATCTGCTCGTGTACTTTAAGACAAAAACCTGGTTATACTGATGAAATTCTTTTTTACTTTATTTTACACTTGCGTGTGCTTGTTCGTGGTAGGTTGCTGTAAACATGAGCAGATATAGCGTTGGTAACGCACTTGTCTTCTCCCTAGAGTACGAGGGAGATAATGTCATGTGAGTAAACGTGGTTTTATTAACTCAGACGTAAAGGTCAGTTATACTTTTACAACGATAGCAAGTGTTTCTTGAGGAATTGTACAGGTGAGACATAGGTTTTGATTTGCTGTAAACATTTTAATAGATAGACAGGTTGCACAGCGAGCTACGAACATAGGAGGGTGTAGAACATAAAATGGAGTAAATCTAACTGACAAAATACATTTTGAACAATCATTGAAATTTTTCGGACAGATGCACTGCTCATTTATTTCAGTTTTATTAAGGAAACATAAGAATCATACTTCTGTACTGGACCATCATCAACGTATTTCCAAACGTACATTACCGAAGAATTTGTGCAACGTAATACTCTTTCCAAAATCGGAAGCCCAAGAAGCTGGTAAAGTACGTTGTTGGGCTAGTTGGTCGATCATTATTAACAGATGTATAGCGCAAAAAAAGACGAAGGACAAAGAATGCTCGAGGACGAAGCGCTACACATTTATAACCACAGCGTACATGATAACAGACAACCTACGCGACACATATCGGAAACGAGAAAAAAGTTGATACCCCACTACACAATCTTATCGCACCCTTCCCGAGCCACATACTTCCAAATAAGCAATCTCTTTTGCCGATAAAGCAATTGATGCTCGACTAATGCATCCGTCTCTGGCTTTGTGGATTTCGAGCGCCTCCACTATTTCCCCGGTCATTTGATTCTTGCTTTTGAACAAAATCTTGCACTGTGAAAAGAAAGGCTCGCTTCCACAATCGCGACAGTGCTGCCCAATGTGACCCTGTTTCTCCCGCACATTATAGTTGTGCTCCCTCAACCTGAAATTTATGCATCGACCGGTTTGGCCTATGTATTTCTTGCCACACCGAGTCGGAAAGGAGTACACCACACCTTCTGCGCATGGTACGAACTGGTTTTCGTGCTTTATCGAGCACCCTTTCGGTTTTTGGACAGCTGGATTAGTCTGTTTGCAGAGCCGCGATAGCTTATTTGGTGCGGTAAACAAAACGTCGACCTTGGCGCGCTTCCCAATCTTTTTAATGTTTTGGGATATCCTGTGCAAATATGGTATTGCCACTGTCTTATTACGTTGTTCGTCAGCGTTTTCTGCGTGTCCTTGGTTTTTAGCGTCACGTTTAAGTTTTGCGGCCAACCCTTCTCCCACTGAGATAAGTAAAGGTTTTGGATACCCCGAGGCAGAGAGACGTTCCTCTTGCTTAGTGAAACTTTCTTTTATCGTGTGTGCGCACGATTTTTCTAGGGCATTGCTGAAGCACAGCCGCACAATGCCTCTCTTAACCAGCTTGGAATGCGCAGAGGTAAATGGTAAAAGGGCCTTCTTGGCACGTGGTTCGTACAGCCAGCAGACATGGTCTTGGTAAAAACGGATCCTCAGATCTAGAAATTTTATACTGTTGTACAACAGATGTATAGCGCTTCGTCCTCGTGCATTCTTTGTCCTTCGTCTTTTTTTGCGCTATACATCTGTTAATAATGAAGCTGGACCAGACCTATTTTTACGATCATTCTTTGTCGCCATGACTGTAGATTTCCCTTTACAGTTCATGATTATCATCCTGCCCGAGTTGTACAACAGCTCACCCGAGCTCACCTAAAACCAATGATGCCGCTCGAATTGAAAAAAAATCATCGGCATATACTTGCTCGACACTACTACTAATATTTTAAGTTTTTCAACATGCATGTTTGGAAGACATACAGGTGAACAACTTGCAACTATTTGCCTTCATCATGTCAAAAAATAAAGAGGCCCGTTCTTAGCGTCTGCCGTTACAACAATAATTTACTCGTAATTTAAAAATTCAAGATCCACACCCACCCGTCATTATGAACGAATGCTGACTTGGTGCATACCGCCCCCAAGACTCACGCACTGGGCCAATTTAGAGTATTACAGAAATTGAGACAGGATTGTAGTGTTTCAGTTTCGGTTTCGATTCGGTTTATGTTGTCTTTGCTTGCCACGAGGTGACTTCTGTATATATATGCATACGTGTGAATAAATGTTCAGTTTTTGGTCGGTGATAGTGGACGACAGTGGTCGCTCAGTCGTTCTTCTGCGGCTTCCACCACTACATAACAATGGCGACGAGGATGTGATCTTGTCGATAGGGATTTTGCCGGGGATGCGCTGCTGCTCGCGCCCAGTGTGAAACTGCTAGATTACTCGAAACAGCCTATCCCCGTGCGATGATTCTTTTTATCGAAGGTCGTATACAAGGAAGGCGAAGCGTCCATTCTGTTCTACGTTGTTTCGCAAGGCACATTGCTGCTAGGTATTGACGCCATTAAGGCCCTTCAGCTCCAGGTTGAAGGCCCGTCCCTCCGCTGCCTTGAGACTACCGCGTCAACTACCAGTGCTACCAACTTACAAGCCCCAGGTCAGGAAACAGTTTCAACTGCATGCCTTCCAGCAGTGTTGTGCAATACGTTTGCGTGCCTTTTCGACTCCAGCCTCGGAATAGCCAAGGGTTTTGTGCATCGTGCAAAGTTCGCCTCTCAGTTCCGTCTACTGTAGCAAAACTTCGCCGCCTTCACCTTTCACTCCGAGCTCCGGTATCGGAAGAACTTCGTCGGCTCGAGCAGTTGGATGTGTTAGATCGCATTAATGCGTCAGAATTGTTCTCTCCGATTGTTGTTGTTCAAAAGAAGGATGGAGGCATTCGTGTTTGTGTCGACTTACGGCGCCTAATAAGGCCGTAGTGACGGATAGCTTTCCTCTTCCACACACCAAAGAACTCCTCCAGAGTCTAGTTGGGGCAACTCATTTTTCAAAGCTTGACCTCGCCTCAGCCTACCACCAGGTTTTGCTCAATCCTGAAAGCCGTTATTTGATCTCTTTCATTACTCACGATGGTCTCTTTCGCTTTAAACGCGTGTGCTTCGGGTTGGCGTCCGCCCCCGCTGCATTTCAACAAATTATGTCCAAAATCCTTCAAGGATGCTCTGGTGTTCTCTTCTACATCTATGACATCATTGTGTTTGGGAACAATAAAAACGAATACTTGACCAACCTGATCGCTGTACTACGGCGCATTAAGGAAGCCGGGCTCAAGTTAAACGACAAGTGCGTATTTGGCGTACAGGAACTTTCCTTCTTGGGACACAAGATCACAGAGCAAGGCATTTCTCCACTGCCGGAAAAAAATGCTTCCATTATAAATACTCCTGCGCCAACTGATGCTACTTGTCGCCGTTCTTTTCTTGGTCTGGTCGAGTATTACGTCAAGTTTGTTCCCAGTCTTGCTGATGTGGTTCCCAGTCTTGCGGAGACGAGCTCTTCTCCGGAAGAACCAACCATTCATTTGGACTGATGCGGTAGATGCCAGTTTCGCCAAAATAAAGTTTCTGCTCTCGTCCAGCCAAGTTCTGCAGATGTTCGATGCGTCCTTTCCGGTCGTAGTGTCCACTGATGCGTCCGACTGTGGACTGGGTGCTGTTCTCCAGCAGTTCGATGGCCGCAGGTTGCGAACTGTTTCTTTTGCTTCGCGAACGCTTTCACCTGCGGAGAGGAAATATGGAGTTGGAGAGCGTGAAGCGCGTGCGTGCGTTTGGGCATGCGAGCACTGGCATACGTACTTGTGGGGACGGCATTTCACGTTGCGCACAGACCACCAAGCCTTGGTCTCTCTCCTCTCTTCGCAATGCACTGGCCGCCACCCCCTTCGCATCGCACGGTGGCCGGAACGGCTGCTTCGCTACAACTATATTGTAGAGTATCGGAAAATATCCGAAAACCAGGTGGCGGATGCTTTTTCTCGCCTTCCAGTTCCGTCCCCGCAGGAAGATGCATCATTCGAGGAGGTTGTGTTCTTTGTTGAATTACCTCGCCTCACCAAGGAGCAGTTTCAACAGGCCCTTCGTTAAGACTGCAAGTTGGAGCAAGTTGCGACTTATGTCGCCACATCTTGGCCTGCACATAAGACGCTTTGAAGTGAACTTCCGCCTTTCTTCTTGGTGCGCGGAGAATTGTCGGTCCTTGACAACTTGCTCCTGCGCGGAGAACGAATCGTCGTTCCTTTGTCTCTCACGCCGCAAGTAATCGCTGCTGCCCACGAAGCTCACCCGGGTATAGTTCGGACAAAAGCTCGTCTAAGACAAAAGTTCTGGTGGCCAGGCATGGATAGACAGGTGGAACTTTCCATGCAGAACTGCCGAATATGTCAGATGGCTGACAAAAGTGCGAAGACTCAAACAGCAACAGCAGCGTTTTCCGTCACAACTGGACGCTCTAACTAAAAAGATAGAGGCCCTGGTGGCCACTCCTCCTCCCACACCTTCCGCGCCGCCGCCCCCTTCCCGTAGAACAATTACACACTGTGATACATGCCAGAATTACGACACCCATCAAAGAACTGATTGACACCCAAAATGAAACTCTTGCGCTGTCTGCACAGGCCTACAGGCGCTCACACACCGACAAAACCAACTAGAGCAGGCCATCCTTAACATTAAGAAAAACCTCGCCGCCACCCACCCACCTAAGAAGATAAAGCATCACCCCTACTATGACTAACGCCCAGCCAACATCGCTCTCCATATTACAGTGGAACTGCCGCTCTTTCGCAAGTAAGTGCCACCAATTGGCTTTCTTCGTCCTGCAAGACCCTCCGGATGTCATCGCCATTCAAGAATCAAACGCCACAGCACCCTACCTGCAGCAATACACCGCATTTACGGACGATCCACAGCACCGCACCGCCACTTTAGTGCACAACACACATCCGGCCCAGTCACATCGCCTTCCCCAACACATCCCCCACACTTTCGTTGAGCTCATTTCTAATCGGCCCCAACACCCCAGTATTTACATCCTTAACGTCTACAGTCGCCCCTCCGGCAGCATATCCACCCTAGAAGCTCTACTACACCAAGCCACGTAATTTGCAAAAAACTGTCCGCTCCTACTTCTCGGAGATTTTAATGCTCCACATCCTTCCTGGGGCTATGCGCTGGCCTCCAAAAAAGGCGCAGCCCTCCTCCGGGCCACGCAGAATCATCAGCTCGTCCTTTACAATGACCTCACCATGAATACTCGCATTGGCAACAGCGTGGCTCAAAACACAACGCCCGATCTATCATTCGCAAGGAACGTTACCGGCCTCACTTGGACATGTCTAGAAGAAACCCTCGGTAGCGACCACCACATTATCTCCATCCATCTTCCATTAACACCGAAACCTAGAAGGAAAGGCACCGCTCGTTTAACAAACTGGCCGGATTTCCGGCAAGATACAGATACCCTTCCTTCCATTACCCAAGATCTGACCGCTTGGACGCAAGCCTTTAACCAACGGGTCAAAAAGCACACACAGGAAATTGCTCTCACCGATACTACGCCCGCTGCAGATCCCCATGTCACCCATATCTGAGACGCCCGGCGAAGCCTCACTAAGAGATGGCAGAGGCAGAAACATAATCGCACATTGAAGAAACGCATCGCTCTCCTCACCCAGCAAGCCCAAACGTATGCACAAGAACTCCAATGACAGAACTGGCGCAGCTTCTGCGACCAACTGCAGGGCACGTTACACTCAAAAAGGACATGGCACCTGCTTCGCTCTCTTCTCGATCCCACTAATACCCGGCGGCATACCGACCATAAGATACAACGCCTCATCAAGAACAGTGATCTCCCCTCGCCATGCCTTCTTGAGTCGATCCAGCATCATCTCTTCGGCCACCCAAGCTCCTACCCCCCTCCTCCGGTCAGCCACTATACCGGTAGTCCCAATGAAGACCTCGATGCCCCTTTTACCTTAACGGAACTCACCGCAGTGCTTGCCCGCCTCACACGCAATACCACGCCCGGGAAAGATAACATCACATACCGCGTTCTTCGTAACTTGGATGAGGAGACCCTGCAGGAACTACTCACTCTCTTCAAAGCTCACTGGCAAACAGGAACCCTTCCGGCAGATTAGCGACATTCAGACATCAGCCTCATCCCGAAGCCGAACAAACCCCTCACCCCGACCACTCTCCGCCCAATCTGTCTGACCTCTTGCCTCGTAAAGCTTTTTGAACACCTGATACATCAACGCCTATCCGATCACTTAGAAAAGCAGAACCTCTACCCTCTTACTATGTTTGGTTTTCGCCAACACCTTTCAACGCAAGATGTGCTCATCCAGATCAAGGAAGAGGTGCTTGACCAGCTCAGCCGCACCACCCCGAAGACCATTCTTACATTAGATGTCAAGGGTGCCTTTGACAATGTTACACATCAGGCCATACTCGATACCTGAGGCCATACTAGATAGACACGGGATGTGGACTGCGAACTTTTCAATTAATCAGTTATTTCTTGCGAGACAGAACAGCAACTCTCCGCTTCGGCCCCCTCACCTCAACTTGTTTCCACACCCCGGCCAAAGGCACACCCCAGGGTTCGGTTATTTCACCTTTACTCTTTAACATCGCCATGCTCCACCTCCCGGCCAAGCTGCAAGAAATTCCTGGAATTCACCACGCGTTCTATGCTGATGATCTCACCATTTGGACAACCCGGGGCTTTAGCGGTGAGCAGCAAGACAGCCTACAGCAAGCTATTGACACAACAATGGAATATCTCCAACCTAGAGAACTAACATGCAAACCTACTAAATCTGGCCTTCTCGTTCTTCGTGCTCGTACTAGTCGAAGCTAACACAACTCCCGATCCCCAGGTCAGCATATCGGGCGCTTCCATCGCACAAGTTCCAACGCTTCGCATCTTGGGAGTTCCATTCCATCAAGACGGATCCGGGTCAGCTCTCCTACCACCGCTACACAAGACAGTCTCCCAGCTGACGCATCTCATTCGCCGTATCCGGGGCTCCTCATATGGACTGCGAGAGTCAGACACATGTCGCCTCGTACAAGCCTTGCTCACCAGCCGTATCACTTATGGGACCCCCTTTTGTCAGTCTGAAACCCCAAGAGACTAACAAGTGTGACGCCCTCATAAGAAAGACGTACAAATCAGCCCTCAGCCTGCCTACTTATACCACGAACGAACGTCTCATGAAACTTGGCCTCCACAACACCCTGAATGAACTCATCGAAGCCCAGCGCGTGTCTCAGCTGCAAAGACTTGCCCTCACCCCCACAGGCCATCAGGTTCTTCATAATATAGGGCGAACCTCACCCCCTGCTCGTCTTAACCTACAACGCATCTCCCTTTCCATTCGGCAACAACTCAGATCACCGCCCATACCCAGGCACATGCACCCCATTTACAACCGTGCGCGAAGAGAAGTTCGAGTACGCCACCTCGAGAAGCGTTACTGCAATGACCCGCACACCCGTTACACGGACGTTGCGCATCCCTCCCCCAATTCTCCGGGTACGCTTGTCACCCTGGATACTTCTGGCAACACCCTTACTGCGGCAACTTACCGAAATATGCCTACACCCGAAGCCGAAGCCCTGGCCATCGCCCACGCCATTACTACACATCGAAATGACCCTTATCTCACCATCATTAGCGATTCACAGCAAGCCTGCCGACTTTACCAGGCCGGTCTCGCCCCACAGCAAGCCTTACCCATGCTACGCTGCCTACCTCCGGACCTAGAAGTTACCCTTGTATGGACTCCTGGCCATGCCGGCCTGGTTGGGAATGAAGCGGCTCATGCCGCAGCCCGCGATCTGCACTACCGGGCACTCCCAACTTCAAGGACCGACACTGGGTGCTACCCTCCCACCACTGAAGACACGCTCCCTGCCCTTGATTCCACCTGCAGTGCCATACTGTCCCACTACAGGCACACACAAAGAATATACCCCCAGCCCCACCCCTCTCTCCTAACACACCACGCCACCCTTTATCGCCGCCTGCAAATTAAAACCTTCTATAATCACCCCATCCTACACCACATCTCGCCGTCCCTTTTCCCCTACCACTGCCCGCACTGTCACATACCTCTCACGACTTACCACCTTGTTTTCTCTTGTCCTCACCACCCTAACCCCATCCCATCCCCCAACCCTGAGCAGTGGGCGTCCGAGCTGACCAGCTCAGCACCAGAGCGACAGCAAGCCCTGGTGCAACGAGCTCTGGACGCAGCTCGGACAAGCGGCCTCCTGGACTTGGGAAGCTGAGCACATTGTGGTGTGCACAATAAACGTTTATTCCTGCTCCTCCTGCTACTCCTTTGCAGCCAGAACCCTTGCCAGAACGCCTATGGGAGAAGCTGGCCGGTGACATCATCGGCCATCTGCAGAGAGCACCGCACGACGGCAGATACGCCATTACACTCATCGACTACTTTTCGAAATGGCCAGAAGCTCAATTCTGCAGTGAAGTGTCATCCCGCACCGTTATAAACTTTTTGCTTTCGGTGTTCTCCCGTGAGGGTTACCCGGACGTGATAGTATGCGACAATGGGCGCCAGTTCGCCTCTGCGGAGTTCACAAAGTTCCTCAATGATCGCACCATCCGTCTCGTGCACTCTTTCATTTACTACCCTCAAGCGAACGGACTTGTGGAGCGGTTCAACCGTGTCTTGAAGGATATCGTGCAGGTTGCAATGTTAGAGCAGCGTCCGCTTCGTCAAGCGGTAACAGACTATTCTGCTATATAAAGCTGCACGCCACATGCCACTACGGGTGTTGCACCATCCGTTCTCCTACACGTGCGGCTACCGAGTACAGGTCTTGACGTTGTGGGCCACCCATCACCAACCTTCTTCAGAGATCCTGCTTCCGAACTCTGTCGTCTACGCCAACGCGTGAAGAGCAAACAAGGGTACAGCAAAGAGAACACAGACCGTCGCAGGGCCGCAAAGAAGACAACAGTATCAGTTGGTGATTTTGTGCGAATTAAGAAACCCGGAATATCTGCTAAGGGCGACCTCGCGTTTAGCCACCCACAGAAGGTTGTCCACCAACAAGGCCCATCAACGTTCCTGATTGACGATGGACGAACTTGGAACGCTTCGAAGTTATCTAAGGTACCTGCTCTATCAGTCGCGTGGAATCTGCATCATAACGCTGCCTCCGAAGCTGCAACCACACCTTTGACGCCTGAGCGACCCGAGGATCGCTCCTCAACAGCGCAGTTCGAAGCTTCACCAGCTACACCCACGCTACCAGCTTCAGCGCCAGCTGCGTCGAAGCACCCGGTACCTCAACGTCGGGTCCAGCCATCGAGGAACCGAAGAGCTCAGGATCGATACGGGGACCGTGTGTAGCTGGTGTGTTTGTGTGTAGACTGGTGCAGTGACAAAACGTGAGTGCTACGTGGACTTTGTGGAGACGTTTCAGTGGTTCTGCAAGTGTGTTTTTTGTTCCTGAATTCGGCTGTTATGTAGCAGTCGTCGAATGTATGCTGCATAGTTGTACATCAGACATTATTGTGAAGCGCACATCCCATGTTTGGTTGTAAATATTTGTAAATATTATGTATTTTTGTACTAATACTAATCCACTAACAATTAGTAACATTGTTCTTTTAAGTAGGGAAATATGTAGTGTTTCAGTTTCAGTTTCGATTCAGTTTATGTTGTCTTTACTTTCCACCAGGTGACTTCTGTATATATATGCAAACCTTTGAATAAAAGTTCAGTTTTTGGTTGGTGATTGTGGACCATAGTGGTCGCTTCGTCGTTCTTCTGCGGCTTCCGCCGCGATATAACAAGGATGAGTTCAACTGTCCGTCGGCAGCTTCCTCAAAACTGTTGTTGGGATCGTCACCAAAAAAACAAAAGGTAACAAAACGTGACCGTTTTATGCCATTTTTTTATCGAGGTATATATATTCAAAAACAACTTTAAATTCCCCAATTAGGAATAAAGTGTTACTCCATTCAAACTACGGGCTAAATTTCTGCAAAACGGAATGTTAAAAAAAACAGGCAAGTCTAAAATCTCGTTGATATGGTAGTAAACACCCTCCAATGCACGCAAAGTGTAAAGAACTACGTATCTCATTTAGACTGTCTCGTCTAAGGAAAGAACAGAAATCAGACTATGGAACGAAATTCCCCTGGTATCTCTTGTGTAGCCATTGACCCTTATTTTATTACAACATTGTGAGTTCTGGCGGCGAACGCAGACATATGGCCAATGAACCTACGCCACCCCTCTATGGAACGATGTTCCCTCGTATATAACGTGAAGTCATGGACACTTATTTATTGCAATGTTGTGAGTGGAATCGGAAAAAGTAGACATATGGCGAGTCAATCTACCCGACGCCCCCTTCTGCATGAACGAACTTCAAGTGTAATTAAGGTATCCCCATCCGTATAACTGTAGTATTTGCCTTTCGCCATATAGTTCCTGCTAAACCATTACCAATATACCACAGGCTGCAAAAAAATCGCCCTTAACTACACTACGAGCACACCTCCTTTTAGTAATATTAGTATTTTATAAATTATTTCTCAGGAGGATTTCCAGTGTGTCAGGATAGATAGCGATAAAAAAGGAACGCTTGAGTACGCGAGAAGGTATGACTAAACGAAGAGGAAGAGCACGCCGGCCATAAACTTGGTGTTGTTAGGAATGAGCCGGGCAGAGGTAATTCAAGCGACGCACATTTCCTATGTATCGTAAGCACTGTGCGGCATGTACATATATTTCTGCATTCAAATTACAGACGTCTGTCTGGATCTTCAAATCCAGAAATTCGTGCATCTGTGTGTCGAGCCTTCACTTAAATATCCTGAATTTTTTTTACCGCCGTCCACCTTTGTTGCGCCTGTTTGAATTCTACGTGTACGCCAAGACTCTTCATTCCTCCCACGACCAGTCGCACATACTTCACTGGAACCCCTACAATGTGAGCCCGCAGCCTCCGCACCGAAGCTGCCCGTCCAATGGTCACCTGAAATTAGGCTCCTTGCCGTCACGTCCTTCTTCAGACCGGACCATGCAAAGTCGTAGTTAACAATTGTCAAGCACATCGTTGGAGCGCACACGATGAAAACTGGTGAAGTTGGGAACCTTCTGAGCTCACCGTCTGCACATCACTCTAATGCCACCTTTCGGAGGCACGCATGAAGCTCATTACGAAAACGGAGCCGTGCCGCCAACAGCAACTCGTCGCACCAAAGAAGCTGGGCGACCCCAATCCAAGCAACATATTTTATAGCTCACGACCCTATCTTGAGACCGGGCTTCCTCTACCGAAACAGCAGTTCTACAAATCCTTTTGTTGCAGAGCCTTCCAGTTCCACTTCATTAGATTGTTAACATGTGTATTTGTTCTTTGAACTTTTGACGTTCCGGAAGTGCCAAGGTGCTGAGGTAAAAAGGCACAGTAGTTAATATCGCCTGACCAGGTGTCAAGCAACCAACAGCGCGAGCGACCGGAACAGAGGCAACCATACCTGCCTAAATGAATACCCATGTACATACACACTTGTAGCATAATAAACAGGGATAATACATACAACAGATATTTCAGTGAAGAAAAAAACACCTCATTTTTGAGTAACAACAATAAAATGAAATCAAAATGCAACCACTCTGCTTTAGAAAATGAAACAAAAATAGCTAAACATACGCACAATATAACACCAAATTGCAAGAATATCCCACAAATCACGTAGCAAATACATTTTTGTTTTTCATCTAAAAGCGGCTACCGAAGAAGTGTGCTCAATGATGTCCAACAATAACGGGTGACTTTTCAGCTGTTTAGGAATTTACCTATGGTAGAGTTCACGGATAAGATAACTGATATAGTGATGGATTTTGCATGTTTTCTCGTGCAATCAATACAGTCGAAACTGGCGCTAGTTTACATAGTGGAAATTCTGGGGAATCTTTCCATGCTTTTGTATGTTTTGGAGCGCTATCCATGAAAGTCGGGGAATACACCACCGATCTAGGAGCCCTTCACGTAATCTAGTGCGTTATTCAATAATGCTTCACCCTCGACGAATCATTCTTCTCCTATCGCAAGACTATGCTCGTAATACCGGCGCTATTTGTTTCGGACACACCAGCGCTATGAGCGATGCTTCTGTGAAAAACATTTTCTGATTGAAAACAGAGTCCCCTGTTCTCTTACCCATATCCTCTAGTCTCATTAGAGACCCACACCGTGTCACCGATTTCAGCTATTTTACCGACACTGGCGTCAAGATCTGCGATCTCCCGCAAAGTTGCTGAGTGGCACCGTCCTCCTGGCATCCCTTCTCTCACCGCGCTCAGAGGATGGAAGAATGGAACCAAAGGTCTGGCACTGGTGATTCTTGTCATCAGTGTCATATGTTCTTTTTGTTATCTATTTTCATAATAGACGTACGCCAGCCGATGAGTGGAAGCAAACTCTGTGTCACTACAGTCGCCATTTTGAATTATGGGTAAGCTATATCCGGAGTTTACAAAAATGCAGTATTGCGCACCTCAGGAAACCTAGCTGGGGCCTTGAGATGCACATTACGGTCGTCAAACCTTGGTCAGGTCACGTTTCCGAGTTTCAAGACGTTTTCGTGCGGTATATACAAGAATGTTTACTGAAAAAATGATGGGATGCGGCCGGGTTGATGGAATGCGGCAGGGTTGATGGAATGAGTTAGAATGGCCTTACATCCCGGTCTGGCACCCACAGTGCCACAAAGCTGCCGTTGAGTCGTTATTTCTGTAGCATTACCTTGTCTAATCTTTTCACTAAATTATCTAGCCGGGGCGCTTTTCTGCGGGAAGCAAGTCTATAGCGCCTCAACCTCCGAAAGATAATTCGAATAACTGGAGTAGATTATACAGCCTACACATGCAATGCTTTATTTAGTTGCATTTTAGAAGATGCAGCAAAGATATGTGGCAATTCATTAAACATTTGTGGGATACACACATCTTAGTCCCATACCGTATCGAGTTCACGAACGCGGACAACCAAACGACGGTGATTCCGCGCATGTCGAACAGACGTACGTTCAACGTAGAAATCAGGGAACCAAAAATGATTAGTAACGTCCGTCCGAATAAACAGCAGAAAATGAGGGCAAACACAAATTTGAGAAAATGTCGGTTTAGTTATACATACGAGAACCATAGGCTACAGATTTGAGTGGTTTTTTTGTATTAGATCAACTCGCGTTTTCCATCGTGGGCAACAAGTAGGAAAAAAGGTGATCCCTTAACTTAACACACTATATGCGAGTGCATGAGCGACACTTTTTTACGTATGCATGGGAACAAATGTTTTCATATTAAACAACACACGACCTACTTTACGACGGCTGTCCCAAGCAAACGCTAACTAATGTTGCATTGATAATGCATAGTAAAACAGAATTCCTATGTACTTGACATATTCAACGTACTCAACAGGGTTACAATTGCAAGGGTGGGTATGACAATGCAAGTGCACAGGAATATACACCAATGTAGTTTTTAACGTTTTTTTGGTTTTTATTTGTATTTGTAGCAATTATATTTTGTGCAAATTAACCTACCACATTACATGTGTCAATCTGTGGGAGTGTTATCGCTGTTTTAAAAATTACGATGCTTAGCGAGTAGTATGGTGTCATTGTCCTACTGGAACACCTTCTGGTGTTCGTCGTCCTACTGGAACACCATCGTCCTACTGGAACACCTAATGCAAGACCTACTGAAACTACGGACGGGAAATTGTTCATGTAAATATGGACAGGTAAGAAGATAAAAGTGATGCCCTGTGGCACCCCAGTTAGTAAGGAAAGAGAACTGCTACATACCAGATCCTCATCCGTAGCTACAACGTGATACTGACCACAAAGATATCGATTTATAAGATCATAACATGGTCCCCAGAAACGTAATAGTTATTGTTTTTGTACTAATATTTTGTGCAAACAAAGTAGAACACTTTACATGTAAAATAAAACGCAGGCAAAAAGATTACAATCAAAGGCCTACTATAATTCGTCTGCAAATCCTCCCAGCAGTGGTATGGTTCCTCGACCACCTATAAAACCAAACTACCTAGGCGAAACGACCGAAAAAGTTTTGAGGAAGGAAGACATCGTGAACTGTAGAAAATTTTCCAAAAATTTGGGAAAGCATTGGAAGTATGGATATGGGCCTATATAAATTACATATATTTTTTGGCCCGGCTTTGTAAAGAGGCCGGAAAATGGCTGTTTCTGAAGGTGAAGAATTGTTTAAACCATCGATAAAACCGTATAGCAGAAAAGAACAACCAACGACAAAGCCTCACAATTTCCACGAATCGTCTCAATCGACATTCTGTCGCACCCGGCTGGTTTATTCGAGCTAAAGCATAACACAATAGATTTAAGGTAAGACTTTGGTAATCGCGGCATAAACGCTGACGAAGCCGAAGATTGCTTTAGCGTGCCTAACCGGTCAAATATATTGGAACTTGTTTATAGAAGCACGGTTGTCCGCATTTTAAACCTCTATCAAATCTTCACAAAAGGATTGAAAAAACGGAACAGTACTACTTTCCTTGCCGCGTAACTGTTCAAAAGAGATCGTGTCTGTCAAGGATTTTTTGAGTTTTCATTGTATTGAATATCGGCGTTTGGCTGCCCGTAAAAGAGTGACCGCTCTGTTTCGCGGAGTTTTATGGTATAAATGTATGGCATGGTCTTTACGTGGACGTTTCAGATGGTTCCACAACCAATCTCTGTACGAGATAGCCTGATTTATCTCTGAATCCATCCAAAAGCAATTCTTACGGCATTTTTTCTTCACAAAAACAGTTCTTGAGTGCTGCATTTCTTTCAACATTTGACATAAATGTTCATATGCGGTACCTGGGGAGCAGTTCAACAATAAGATTGACCAATCCACACGGGACAAAACAGCATTAACCTGTTGTTTATTGACAAAAGAAACACGAATGTTAGAATCAGCAATACCTTCCTTTTTATGTCCCCTAATTAAACTCTGGATCGCTAAATTGCGGAACGTCTTGATATATTGGTCAGCCATCTTCTTAGTGATCATGTAGGAGGCAGGAGAAAAACTATCGGCCCTGATAAAGATAAGGTCGAATCCCGATATTAAAAGCTGATCGCATATTACTTATTCACGTGTGATCAATAATAGTGCTCTCAATATCATGGGAAGACAGCAAAGGTAGATAATCAGGAACAACGTGCTAGGGAGGACGCAGTATATTAATATCTAAATCACCGACCAACCTCAACTGATCCGCTCGTAAACTCTTCCTCTAATGAAGCAAATAGCTTGCACGTTCAATAAGTACGGTGCTAACTTGCGAAAAGTATCATAAATACTACAGTGTAGGCCCCTCTAAAAGTACCGGATTCTTCGTGCATGAAAGCTGCATCAATGTACAATACCTCAAAATGATCGTGGAGAAAAATAACAATACCAAAGCCCCGGCTGCTTGGTCGGGTTAAAACGTGAGATTGGTAATTCGGAAAGCAAACAAACGAATGCACGACTCCGAAATGTTTATTTCAGTGATTGCTAACACATCGACGTACCCAGTGGCAGCTTCAGCGATACCTCTGAGTTCATCCCAATATTTTTGCATTCTGGGAATAAAAATGTTCACGATAGTAAGATCCCGTCCCAAGTTGCTGTTACCCAACTCATTTCTGAAATAGTACAAACTCTGTCCAAACAGGAATACTGCAATTTGTTGTATCTTAGTAATATCTGATAGTTTCCTTTCGGGGTGTTTTCATTTTTTTGCGTAGATTTTGCCTGCTTTAATACAAGCTGACATATAGCATTAGCCTTTTGCTGCCATTGTAGTGAGCCAATACAGATCCTGGTTGAACTTTGTGAAATCTTTTTAAAATGATAGTTTTGGCAACGCCCCAGACTGCTGGAATGGTCGAAGTTTAAAACGTGTAGCAAAGCAAGTCTGAATAGGATTGATGGCGCTAAAAAGGGCGACACGGAGGAAGTGAGGACCCACGCACACAGCGCAGACACACAAAGTTGCGCCGTGTGTGTCTGTCTTCACTTCGTCCGTCGCAATTAATCTATTTAGGAATGGAATACCAACGTGCCCATGACGCTAGCCTTAATAAACCAAGTCTATTTGATCGAAAGTGACGCGGACTGCACCCGAAATACTGGAGTCGTTTCACGCTTAGCAGAAAGTAGGTAAACTTTTACCACGTCAGTGGTGGAGACGGTTTGTAGCTTTAGTGCGACGGCGAGTTCTGAATTTTTTTCTTGCAATTAGCCCACTGGTTCGAGCGGCAGTCCATGAATCTTAAGGGTTGCTCTACGGTTGTACCGTTCGCTGTGATTTACGTCTTCTTGCAGCCACCGAATCTGAATTGCTTGCACGAACACAGCCTTTTTCAAACTGTTCAGTTCTTCTTCCCCTTTAGAAGTTTTCAGCTTGTTACCTTTCCCCTTATCTGGTACATTATCGTACTGCGTAGATGTGAAATCAGCCGACTCTAGCAAATCTTGAAAGTACCCAGACAGCCCTGCAAGTTCCGCTTTGAGTGAGAGCCGAGAAAATTCTTCTTCATGCAGCGCTGGCAGGAACGGCAGACGTTTTCTACTCTCGCGACGTTCAGTGGGTAAGTCAGCCTCAGGGATAGGACACTCGTCAACCTGACAATTTTGAGGCTAACAGGCCGCTCCCTGACGTTTCTTCATATGCTTCAAGTCTTTCACACCCACACATTCCTATTACCTTGTCCTATTATTCTGAACGTGTTAGCAGCAATGCAGCAGCACGTTTGACAGTTATGATAACAGTGGTCCTATTAGGAACACTTCATAAATTTGAAATCACCCGGCACCCCCTCTTGGTACACGATGCAACTGTCATGTTGAGTCATTGTGAAAGACTACTTCGAGCTTACGCAATACTAGCACAGTCAGCGGCAAATATCACATGCTAACTCAAGAGAAAACAGTGAGTACCTGTTGTTGTAGAAAACGTCAGTATGTGGCAACACGTTCGCCACTGACGGCGAGGCACTGATGAAATCCGCACTTTTTTATTGTTCTGCACTTTTTCATTGTAGTTCAGCGACTAGAACACTAACTGAAGAGAAATAAAAGATTCACTGAGGACACTTACGGCTTCGTATTGGTATGAATATGAAAGCGCTGTACTTCCGAAAGCAACTTGAATATATTATTTTATGTGTGTTCATTTTTAAAATTTATTGTATTCTTTGCCCGTAACACTGCAGTTCTATATGCCGCAGTTTTATTTTTGATTAAACAAAAAGAAATATAGACGATTGAGATACTCGCAATGCTAAATTTGAGTACAACGCGAACTGTACACTTGTCGGCCGCAGTGCATAGCAGCTGTGTCTCAGGAAGGGATCGTGTCATCAGCAAATGCACGATGGTGTGCGCGGTATACTCTGGCATTGTCACGTAAGGCTTCGACGCTGTTGAACACGTCTCGCGCGGTCTCGGAATTCCGCCCTCCACCACACATTCGTCACACTTTGATCCTCTGCTTTCCTGCTTCCTGAATCTTCGTTGGCGTCTTCGTTTTCTCGGTTACAACAAGGCCGACGCTGAGGGACCACGCGACACCACATGAGCGATCGTTTAAGGGCTGCGCTCTAAGCCATGGCTCTACGTAGCTGCTGTGCCTGCCTTTGATCAACGACCTTCATCAACCAGTGACGAGCTGAAAACCTTTAGCCTCTTGGGCAGCGGGCAGCGGCCCGGTTCCTGCAATGCCTTCACCCCCTGTGCATCCTCGCTGGAATGAACTGGTAATGGGCAGTCCCACTCCAGTTTCTCATTGCCCCGTCCAACTGAGCAGACGACCCGTCCGACCACAATGGTTTCTTGGTACCCTCGAGTGTCGCCTTGCTGCGGCATTTTGCGACTCCGCCGACATCCCCCGGTGGGCTCGTGACGCCTTGCCCTCATTCCCAAATCACGCATCATTGCCAGAACCTTGTGCCTGCCAGGCAGGGGGATGCGCAAGGCATAAGGGCAGGTAGTTTACCGGCAAGCAGGCAGGATAGACTGCGCGCCCGCCATCTTTTTTAGGGGAGAAGCTCCTCTTGCTCAGGCCAACCTCGTGTACACTAGTTCTCGAGGTGACCGCTAGAGGCACAGCAGTGCAATAGTTCATGGGTCACACGCTAGATGCGACGCCTACTCCTCCGTCTCCACTGCTCTGCTGCACACTCGGGCGCGCACGCTACTCGTCATGAACACTTTGCAAGCGAAGGCAGCGGCGCAGAGAGCTCGCAACGCGGCTGCAACCCGGGCCTGCCACCAAGACACCGTGGTGAGAAGTCGCGTGGCAGAGGCGGCACGCAACCTCTCATCTAAGATTCTCTCGCCACGTACTTCACCGACCACAAAATGTAATCTTCAAAGCAAAACGCGTCCCACAAGTTTGTAATCAGTAATGTAACCCTTGTATATAATTTCATCGATATGCAAACGATTACATCGATATGCAAAGGATTACTCTGTGAAGAAGGATGGCCAGCAAAGCTGCGGTGCTTAGCCTCAACGTGAGCTTTAACCGGGTCGTAGTCCAATGGGTGCACGAAGCAAAACACGTTTGTTTGTAATTTGCGATTTAGCATTGTTCCTGTTCAATCAACTGAAAGAACTTTTCACGAACTTGAGTTTTGTTCCCGTGGGCAAGCATGGGGCTGTCCGTTTCCCTCCCGTGGAATCCCAAATGTACTGACAGCGGACAAGAATTTCACAATATTTACAACTTTACTTTGAGCCATGCACTTTTCAGACGCAGTTCGTGGTCCCTTCCAGAGACGCACTTCCCGCCGCAGCCACAAGGCTCACCGTCGAGAGAGCCCCCGAGTGAGTGCTGCCCCAGCGCAGGGCAGCCATCAGGAGTTACAGCTGAACATTAACATTTTCTGTACTCTATTGACCCGCAGATAAGACTGAGGCTGCCAGAACGACTACCTCGCCGGTGGGAAACACTGCTTCATAGACTGCGACTCAATGCGGCATTCAGTAATGCCTACTTGCATCACATACGCCAAATTCCGAGCCCACACGGCAACAACTCTGGCGCCCCCGAAACCGTGGGGCATGTCCTGCTAGAGTGCTCAGCCTACACTGAAGCAAGGAGCCGGTCAGAGAATAGGATGACATGTCTTCACCCTGGACCAGTTACGCTGAGCCTGCAACTTGGACCCTCTCCGTCATCTCAACGGAGAGTCCGGGATGCGTTATTTGGCTACCTTGAAGATATTGGCGTCGCTGAGACTTTATAGCCCCTCTTTGCGGACAGTCTATGTTACACCACATGTCCCTCTGTATATATCTCTTTTTTTTCCTCTTTCACCTACTACTCCTGTTTTTATTATTCATCTATCTTTCCCCATTCGCCTTCCTGCAGAGTACCATGTCGACGTACGCATGTTGGCAAAGCTCTCTGCATTTTCTTCTTAATTAAAGAGATTCTCTCTCTCTCTCTTTTTTTTCTCTCTCTGCGAGTGATGCAACCAGTCGTGCGCAACTGAAGCGGATGTTGTGGTAAGCGCACACGCGATCACAGCCAGTTCTTACTGAGCAATGAGCGACGCAACTGGGGGAGCAGCGTCGTCTGCCGCGGCTGCTAAACGAGCTGCCCGAATAGCTGCGGCCAAATATCGCATTAGGGAGCATCGTAATCCGCAGGCAGTTTTTTAAACGAAATGTAAGCTGTCTTGTAACCAAATATGAATGCCTTAGAACCTTTTTATTTTGTATAATTGTTTCTATGCCCCGCGGGTGTGGCGCGCAGTTTTACGATTCCGGGGATTTGATTGGGCTCGCTAGCGATTCCTGTCTACATCGCTCTGGGACCGGAGACGATCTGCTACCATTTACAGCTTTGCTGTAAAAACACTGATGGTGACATAGAGAACTTTGAGTGTTTGTGTCTCAGTGATGTTTGTATTTAAATGCACACTTTAACTAAAATAAGTGGAAGATATGGATGTATTGTTGATGATGTCCCTCAAGGCGTTCAGAAGCGCGCAGGGATACACTCCTATTACGAAAATACTGAAAACTTTACACAAATTCAAACACCATGCAAATGTAAAATTTGAAAAATATTCCATGATATATTGCCCCAGAATATGCGTTTTAACCAAACGTATTCTAAACGTAGAAGATTGTTTATTTTTTTTATTTATTTATGGATTGATTTGTTCATTTATTTATGTATTTATTTATGTATTTATTTATTTATTTATTTATTTATTTATTTATTTATTTATTTATTTATTTATTTATTTACTGAGGAACCGTACAGCCCATGGATTGGCAAAGCGTATGGGGGAGCACATAATTTGTAAAGAGGAACTAACGAAAAATGTACACAATTAAGGAATCAGAAAGCAGAAAATAGAATGTTTGAAGAAGGAAAAACAGAAGTCAAGATGATGAACTCAAGTTAGCAAAGTGGTATTATAGATACTGCAACTAGGTATGTATACAATAAAATTAGATAAATGCATAAAAGAGGGAGCCAACATGAGCACTTCGGAGATAATGAATATCGCCAAAAGCCAGAAGCCTGTGAGAAAAATTACACAAAAATTGAAGTTCAGTGAAAACATTACGATGCGTAATGATGAGATACCTGGCGTGCAAATGTTTCGTGGCATGAAACAGATGCGATAACGCCGGGGAGATCATGTCAAAGGAGTATTGCACGTGGGAGGGCAGATGAATAAAAGGCATGCGTGGTACCATAAATGCCCGAGATGTTGAACTGATTGTACAGTCTACGTGACGTAGTAAATGGGTGTCGAAGATTACCTCAGACTATCTCGAGGAGTACATTTATAATGAAATGGGTATAAAAGTGCTAAGGAGCGACGTGTGTGTAACGGTTGAAAGGAGCATTCATGTTTAATCTGGGTGACGCTAGCGTACCGGTGGTAATTAGATTATATAAAACGAACCGCTCGATACTGAATCGTCTGAATCATTTCCTTTAGATAGTTTTGATATGGAGACCATATAGAAGGAAATTCTAGCTGTGGAACGACGAATGTTCGGAAACCGAGAGCGAATTTACGAACACTATACGGAGAATGGCGTAAGATGCGTGGTAGATAACCAAGTGATCAAGAAGATTTTGCGCATATGCTAGAGATGGGGTCTGACCAAGACAAATTTCAAGTGAGCATGACGCCAATATATTTGTACGACGGCATCCGCCTTAGCAAGTTAATATTTATGGTATACGGAAAGTCAGAGGTAATATGTTTATGGCTAAAATTTATTACATTCGATTTATTTAAATTTAGTGTCATGAGCCAGATGTCACACCAGCTTGAAATCAGATTAAGGTCATTTCTAAATGGTATAAGATCGTCAGCATTAATTATTTTACGGTAGATATTGCGATCATCAGCAAAGAGCTGAACGCGGGATGTAAAAATTGTACCCAAGTCGTTGATGAAATTTAATAACAGTAAGGGGCCTAAAACGCTGCATTAGGTGAACCAGAAGTCACGTCCGAAAGAGTGGAAGAACCATTGTTCGCTACAGGGAACCGCTGATGGAACGTAATAAAGTTGCGTAGCCTTGACAAAGTTAGTGAATCTAGACAAATACCTCATAATTTTGATATCAGACGACAATGGGCTACATGGTCGAATGCTTTTGAGAAGTTCAGAAAGAAGCAATCAGTTTGTAAGCTGTTGTCAATGTTATTGTGCCGATCAGTAGGGAATTTAAATAGCTAGGTTTCAAACGACAAACGTTTTCTTAAGCCATGCTGATCACTAACGAAAAACTGATAAGATTCAAGATGGCTTAAAATGTGTAATGCAATGATATGTTCGATTATTTTGCAGTACACGCGCGTAAGAAAATGGGGCGATAATTGTTGTGTGAGCCTTTGTCGCCAGTTTTATGTTCTGGTACAATGTTACCTATTTTCCAATCAGATGGGAACTGATGTGTTGCTAATAACTGGCGGAAGATGCGGTATAGGAATTTGCTTGAACTAGTAACGGTGCCTATTAATATTTTGAGTTGATATTGCCGTGAGCCATGTATGGGTTTCATTTTTCCGCGCTCGTGCCACTTTACCTCCAGAAGTTGCTGCTTTTAGTTTCCGCCACGTGGACTGGGGGACCACGTGAGAAGTCAGCGGTGCTGCGGTGGTTCGGTGACTGAAGCGGGTAGGCCGACGGTGAACGGTTGAATCGGGATGATTCTCGGTTGGTATTGGAGAGGTATTCTTCGATCTCAACCGGGCGCTGGCCATAGCGGGGCGTGGGGCGTCGAAAGAGAGCCCTCGAAAACCGAGCCTCTTATAGGTGAAGCGACGGTATATGTGGTCTGCCTCTCTGCAGTGGTAGCAAAGCGGGCGATTGTCGGGCGTTTGCCGCATGTCGGTCTACCTTGGCGTCATGTATTAATGTACAGGGCGTTGGGCGGGCGACATTGGACGGCGGAGAGGCTCGGCCTCTTGACGACGGGTTGGAGAAGCGTGGGGTTGACGAAGATCTGCGAAGTAGGTCATCGCTTGGGGCTCACGAGGTGCTGCTGAAGGAGTAGAAGTACCCAGTGCTTGTTGAACCTCTTCTCGCATGACATCGGTGAGGGAAACTGCTTGAGATTCCGGAGCCGTTGGAAAAAGCTTCTGAAGCTCCTCCCTGACCGCTACTCGGATGGTCTGGCGCAATGTATCGGAGCTTGCAGTTCCGGCAACGATGGTCTCCGAGAACAGCGCATTGACAGGGGGGTCGTAATGCCTCGTACGAATTTCTAGCGTCTTCTCCATCGCGGCTGTTGAATCTCCCGATGGGTATGAACTGGTTATTACCATTGTCATCACCATCGTGTAGACCGTGTCAGTAAAGGTACGTCCCCGCGAAGGGCAGCCATGGCCCAGGTCTGCCTTGCTTCGTTCTTCTGCTATATATTTTCTGCTGCCGTTAAAACCGGGAGGATGAGCGCACGCGACGACGAAGACTACCGACGTCCCCTCCGGCTTGAGGTTCGCAGAACCCCGATCGTTTGACCTTTTCTGCTGATCAGTCCCGCCCTTAGCCGGAGGTCGGCATGGCTGGCCCAGACCGTCCTGTGACGACCGACAGTAAGCGTCGAACGGATAAGCTGCGCCGGCAGCAAAACATATTTCGCGTAGCTACTGCAAGACTGCTCGAGGCAGCGAATGAGCTTCTCGAAGCCCCGTGTCCATCTCCGCACGACTTACAAGTGACCATTGATGTGCTTGAGAGCAACGATACCACAATGTATGAGACAAACCAGAAAATTATCGATATTCTTGACCATGAGGAAGCCGAGCGCGAATACTTCGAGGCCTTGACGTACCGAAGAGGTATATGCCGCGCCCTCAACCGGCTCCACAATGCCTTGAAGGTCTTAAAGGCGTCGGTAATGAGAGGCACCACCAACGCCACTCCTAGCAGGCCAAATTTCCTTCGACCCCTGACTATTATGTCCAACGGTGTTTGCACGGCAACCCGCAGAGGCGACCCCTATCACGCCCACTTACATACACCAACCTTGCAAGTTGTCCCACCAACGCTGCAGGTTAGCACGGCTAAAAGTGCGTGGCTTCTACTGCATTGGCTTCGGAACCATTTCCAGGTAACGTCCCATGACCATATGGTCTTGTCCGACATGCAGCAGCCAGAGAATTTGACATTCAAGTCCATCACGCTGGGAAAACCTACCGATAACTCATTTTGCCGCTTTCAGCACATCGCGAAATCGACAACCTCTACTCGTAATAACGGTAGCCCGAGAGCTCGCCCGCAGAACTGCTCCAGGAGGGAAATTCAAGAACTGGTTCAGTCCAACGTGAGGTGTGACGCGCGGATGCGTTTTTTCCCTACACGAGAACCCTGAGCATTTCGTCCACTTGCGCCCCTGAAGTGTCCCTGAAGGAACTGCCATCGTAACAGCCGAAGCTTCATCTTTCCTAAATGACGACGTATCTTCGAGCGTACGAATGAACGATAAGCGTGGTGAACACGACAAGGCGCCTGTCACCGTGAAAGAAGCATCAGTGACAGCAACCCGAGCAGATGACCGAACAAGTGAAGTCGAGGATGTGAAAGGAAATTCCGAACGTCAACCGTATATGTTCGAATACATTTTTGTTCGCGACTTCATGATGAATGAGTCTTTACAGGACCGTCTAGGAAGCCAGCTAGCTGCAGTAGTAGAAATAGTCCAAGAGGATGCACCTAAGTGCCAATATGAGTCCTTGCATGTTGCTGAGCGTGGAAGGTATAAACCACCCTTGGTGATCCTTTCTCGTTACAGCGAACATCCACAGAGGCCTGGTCCGAAAGGAGCCGAACCATATGCTAACTTGGTTCCCATCAGGAAAATGTGCTCGAAAGAAACGGAAACTGTTAAAACGAAACTATGAGACAGGCACAAGACAGATCAGAATCCGCCGACCTACGTGATGCATGACAGCTGCAAGTACAATGAATGGTTGAGACTTTCACGGCAACAGCTTCAGCAAAATAACTACTCGACTGAAGCACTGGATACATAACAGCAGGCTTGGAGCCTAGTTGTGATGTCGGCTGCTGCACCTTGGCGGCGTTTGGCTGCAGTAAAAGCTGCGAGACGATCGATGCACCGCTCGAGACAAAAAAGGACAGCGTTTGCGGGAAGCTTCACTACGATTGACAATATTGACCGGAAAACAAATGTTCGGATGGTGGATTGCTTGTTCGGCGTCCGTACAGCGTTTCTACTTGTGGCCTGAAACGAACGTTGCAGGCGCGGGAGTGTGTTGAATCTCCCGATGGATGGATATGAACTGGTTATTACCATTGTCACCATCGTATGGACTGTGTCAGTAAAGTTATCATCCTCGCTAAGGGCAGCCATGGCCCCGGTCTCGATTGTGTCGTTCTTTCATAATAACGGCCGCTTCAGACGCGAAATCGCCTACAGTTTTAGTTGTGGACAAAGCAAACAGAGTTCTTGCTTTACATTTCGCATAAAAAATCTCGTTTTTTTTTCTTCCGCCATTTCCGTTTCGCACGGTGACATAGTCGCTTCTTTTCTTCAACGAAGATCACGACTCTTTTGTTGGGGTGCTGCGTTCTAGTTTCAAGCAAAACCGCAGCTCGCTCTTTTCTCACCACGGTAGTAAAGTCTTAAGGAACTCTCTTTTTGAATTGAGTCCAGTTTGACTGGCTTTGCGGCTTCCAGATGTCGTAGGGAGCATAAAGGGTGAGCACCCAGCACCTCAACCAGATGTCACGAAGCCAACGGTGACGCAGTTGTTTCGAAGGAGAAAGAAGTTTATTGCAGCGAACTTGTACTCCCCTTAACGGTAACTTTTGCGCACTCCATACGGGGACACAGAACCAACTAGCCCACCTATCCGTGTTATTAAAGTTTGTACTCCTCTAACAGCTCAAAAGAATACAGGCGGGCGAAGCAGCGTTCATCAAAGTGACTTGCGCAGGCGAGTGTCGTCAGATCGTATAGCGCGGTGTCTTCTCTGCAGGCTTTAATCTTTCGCCGCACGTGCTTCTGGAACCATCGATTTACATCCAGAACATTGTAGGCCAAAGAACATTACTCTGGGCTTAGTGACATTAGAGTGGAAAAGTCTTCTTATCTGAATGAGATACCCTGTGTGGCACATAAACAATGGAAGACGCGCTTCGCTTTGGACACACATAAAACAGCAGGGCGTGGCCGGGCAGTGTAAACAAACAAGAAATAAACAAACCCATACATGGTTCGTGGCAATATTATCAATACCTGCGGAAGTTGAAATTTTAAGGTTTTGTATAAGGCATTCTATGCCAGCAATAGTTATTTCTATAGCGTGGATATGTGCCCAATTGTGCTCACGAACGTCTGGAACGCTACCATGGCTTTCCAGGGTGAATACGAAAGTGAAAACCTGGTAAATACAGTGGGGCAGTCTGAATTGGGAACCGAAGCTAGTTCGTTTTTTTTTCAGCAAGATTTTGTTCATATCGCGTAACGGGAATATAATCGCGTAACGGGAATATTTCTTTTCGGGATTGTTTTAAGATTTGATTTTAGTAAAGAACAAAGGTCCAGTGAGTAGTATTTACTTTTAGCAGTATCTATTGCTGCACAGTATGTGTCAAGGGGAGATTGGCAGTACCTAGTGCAAACTGATAATATATACAGACATTTTTATATTGAACTTCGAGCAACAATAAGAAGTGAAGCTAATGGGCCTTGGGAACTGCAGACTATGCAAAACATTTCGTTGTGCTATCTGGCAAGGGCTAAAAATATTGTCAGATGCAGGGTAGGCTATGGAAAGGAGAAACTAGACATCACAGGTTTGAGGCATGGAACCAGTTCGGAATGAATCGAGGGAGACTTTCGTAACCGGTTCGCAACGGTTCCTTTGACTCGTTCCAGTTTGCGTTACGTTCCAAAATGGCGGAAAAACTACTGTTTCGGTGCAGTTCCGTCTTAAGAAAAAAAGTTGGGTTCGGTTCCGGTTTCGGTTCGACTCCCTGTTCCCTATTCAGGACGATATAAAGTCTTTGTCTTCCTCTCTCTTACTAATTACCGATAACTTCACTGCATGATGCCAATTTTGTTCTTTTCTAAATGTAAGCATTCTTTAACTTACCACCGCAAGTTAGAGCGGTGTAATTGTTTCCTTTCTCCAGGACTATCCACCTAAAGAATATTTGGCCAAGTTATTGTGTTTTATTCTGTAACTGCAATTACAATACGACAATAATATATAAAAAAACAAAATATTTCTTGAAGATACAGGCACTATTAGCACGCTTTCTAGTAAAATCTGTAGAAGTAATGCTTACGCAATCTATGACCTAGAAAGATAACATGAAGTTGCAAACCAAAAGAAACAATTGTTAGTACTATACACAAAAGAGTACGTACATATTTGTGCATAAGAAATGTCTAAATACTGTTGATCTTCAAGCACCTGAGGTTTACCCCTGGATGAAACCTTCTTCTATAAAATTCTAAACGCGCTCATCTTGTGCTTACAGCGTGCGTTACTTTTGAGCGTAGTATATTTTTATTTCGTCGCTGTCTCAAGGTAACGCCCTCTGCCGTTGGACACTCTGCTATCACTGTGGTTAACCGCTTATAAAAGCGTATTTCTATATGTCCTGCTAGAGTTATCGCTGGTTCACAGGATTGTTTCGCCTTTCTTACTGTTAATCCTACCATCGTTCGTTCCATATCCGCAGATAGAAGTTACCTTTCTTCCCAGTTCACTAGACAGGCGAAATATCTTCACTGCTATGTAATCAGCTGCACACCGCATTGGCGCTATACCAATATTTGCAGTGACAAGGTTACTATACATGTTATTGTTTCCAACGTCTGACAAGAGCGCGAGCACGTCAGCTGATAAGAAGTCTGGGCAGTATTCACCATAGAGATTTTGATCGCGACTAGGAACTTCTACTTGCTTTAACTTTGTAAACACGAAGGCCATCTCTGAAGTAATTACTTTGGGGAGATAAATTGAATTTTATCCTACTTGAAAAGTTTTTCTAAGGTATTTATAAAGCTTGGTTGCACGTGCTCTGCCGACTCACCCAAAAAGATAATTTTCTGTACAATACTCAAATGACCATAGTATTTTTGGCTTTCCTTTATTCCTGCACTCTCCCAATAAAGCTACCTAAACTCACCTATAAACAAATTGTGAAGCACCAGCATACAAGGCTGCTTTTCGCTTTCTGGGAAAGGTTGCAGTGGAAGGTAGCTTGTGTTACCTTGGAAAAAAGGCTGAATATAACCGAAAATCGACTAAGGAGTCTAGTTGAGAGCGAAGACGAGTTATTTGGTTCATACTGATTACAAAAAACGCTAGTGTTTTTCTCTTTGTCGTGTGCCGTCTCGTTTCATTGCGGTGTTTTTGCCATCAGTAAGGAGTCTATTTTTTCACAACGTCAGTGGATGAAAGTTGGAGTGACCTTTAGAATACCATAGACAACAGTATAAAGACAAAAAAAAAACGCCGAGTTTAATTTTTGACATCTCTAGTATGATTCTTGTTGTCGACAGAATATCTGTGACCTTTTTAAAAACTGCAACAAATAAAACACTGCAAAATGAAAAAAAAGTTGGGATAGTTTTTGTACAATTACTCCTCTCATGCAAGCAATCCACCGTCGTGTCGTCGTCCTCTGCAGCTTTTACTTATTTTGTCCTCTTAAGCGCCTTTTAAACTTTCTAACGGTTACTGGCAGAACATCAGACGGCATTTTGTATGTTAAGGTTCTTGCGTTGGTGTGATGCTGTACCATTATTCCTAGTGTAAAATTGTTTTCGCTGCTCACTTTTATCGGCTATGATTGGCGTAATAACGTTGCGGAAAGCGCAAGTTGCCATTGGAGCGTAGCCCTTTCGGAGGCATCACCGACGATGACGACACCTTGGATTGCCCGGACGCGTAGTTCGAGCGATAATGGCCGCTTGAAAAAAAATCGCATCGCTCTGCGGTTCCATCATCTAACTATATTGCTATGTCTTCCATGGCTAGCCTCATTTGCCTTGCTGCCATTTTACATGCTTTGGTGGAGTCGCAGGTATCTGAGTGTATTACCAACTAAGTCTGCATCTGTTCTATCACTGCGGGTAGTTTTGGCAGCCAAAATCGCCGCGCGCACATTCTGTCACTGCCAAAAACAGCTTTTCCGGTAGCTTTTTACGTTATTGTAGCCTGTAGAGCTCCCTTGATTACTTCCTTGTTTTGCTGATTACGCACATTCAATTTATTTTTATTAAACAGTATTCACATCTCCGCACACCCTTTTACCTCCAAAGTAGTTGAAAATTTCACCTTGCACTTGCAAATGAGTTCATTCATTTCAAGATTTCGTCTGGCAGTATGAGGGACACCCTTCCTTTAAGTGATGAGTCAGAAAGACAAGTCTTGTAGTCGTGAGCTTCCAATTCTTTCTCTAAATGGGGAGGCAGTTGGCATTCCAAAACGCAAGCGTAAATAAACTTGACCGCATGACTACTAACCATGTTGAATGTGTTCTAATGAGGATACTTGTTTGCCACCACTGTCAAAAATATTTTGTTGCTTTCTAACGAAGCTCTAAGACTGTTCCTCATCCTTACTGCTGTTTCGCTATTAACACAATAGAGGTTTGCTTAAGTCAGTAAAATTTTCTCATGCTCTACTGCTTGCGACTCCTTTACAGGAACGTTTTATGAATTTGTTATTTGGAACCCTTTCTCGATATCTATGGCTAGCACTGTCCCATTTTGTATTTTTGGTAATATATTTTGTTCAAGCTGTCTCGTTTTTGCCAACACTAAAAACAAGAATGCCATTTATGTCTATACAATGCCTACAAATAAGAAGTGTGCTTTGGTGTTCTGCTTCAAACATGCTTTATGTATTCTTATCAGCAATGTTGAAAAGTAAGAATTGTACTTTTAGCTGTACTGGTTTGGAAAAGTTTCGCCTACACCCATGCATTGTGTCGCAATTTACCGTTTAGCCTGGAGGCTCCGTAGAGGGAGAGATAGGCACAGACCGATATACAGACACACCCAAATTTATGGTTTCATTATTCCGAGAAATGCTGCTGTCCGCCAAAGGTAACAGGAGCACTATTCATGGTTATAAGAAAGAACTCTGAAAATTTTCGGCTACTAGACAGGGTAAAACAATTCCTGATATTCCAGACTATGGCCAA
This sequence comes from Haemaphysalis longicornis, assembly GCF_048455015.1. Taxonomy (NCBI): domain Eukaryota; kingdom Metazoa; phylum Arthropoda; class Arachnida; order Ixodida; family Ixodidae; genus Haemaphysalis; species Haemaphysalis longicornis. The sequence continues at coordinate 94,261,778 of NW_027526214.1, forward strand.
GCATTAGCAATATGTGTTTCAATGTTTCCTTCGTTCATTGTAAAGGAGGAGGAATCCCTACTATTTTCGGTAAATTGGTCAGGCGGTAAAATGTGTTACATTGTTCAGATGTAGGACCTGATATGGCAGTGAGGTGTTTATTGTGTCTTCATTGCTAGTTGAAATATTTGTTGTCCTTTGTAACGGTAACCAAGACCATTATCTGCGTCGCCCCTACTTGAGCAGAAAACTCCACGTGTCTACGTGAACTGGTGCGTCATCACCGCCGCGTGATCTCGTTTTGGCTACGCCTCCTTAAACACGCCAAAATTAGTGTAGGCGTTGGGATGCTTGCTAAACGCTCCAGCTTTCACGACAAGTGCCTTGTACAGTTTATTTTCGTAAACAGCATAACCAGGGAAAGTGTTGTCCTTCATGATGGTGGCCATCGTCTATGCAGTCTGTCGGTTTGGTTATTAGCAAAGCGAACACTTTTGAATATATTGTACAATTAAGGTCAGAAATATGTATAGAAGAGTACTTTCCCATACCTCATTTTTACCAGCAGACATTCCCCAATAAACGTCAATAGTGCGGCTTCATTCTCATGTACTTAACCACCCGTAGTGTTCAAGGTATACATAAGCATAGTTCGAAATGCTGCATCCTTTTCTGAAAGCAAAAATGCGCACAAATACAGTCATTTGCTGGGAAAAAGGAAGCCCAATAATACTTTTATTGGAAATACTAATGTAGATTATAAACAAATGGTCAAGTGAGCATTATTTGCTTTTGTAATACAATGTGAATAATAAAACCAAGCTTACTTTCACTCCGCAGGAGAAGTGGTGTGCGTTTTAATCCGCGAGAAGGCACTGGTGAACGGCGCCGTTAAACATCGCCACAGCACTGATGAATTTTTCAATACCAGACAAAAAACAAAATGATCAATAAAATACAATGTTTACCTCTGCAGACTGAAAAAACATGTTTTTCATAATTGAAGTGGTACCTACAAATAATTTTTTCTTCTAGAAACTCAGAAGTTTCACAAATTATGCTTTATGGTGTAACATAAACCTGTAATTATGTTTATGCATGCTCGCTTACATCGCAGTGTGTCAATATATTGTCATAATTTGCATTCTTCCGTTCTTAAATGTGCTTTGTTAAGCTGTCGCTGCTGCCGTTGTGCAATCTTCAGATACGGGGCCTCGACAGGCGTCTCGAACGCCTATTGCCCCATTCACTTCGACAGAATATGAAAATTGAAATGTACCATGTTATGTACATGTATCATGCCCAAAATAACAAATAAACAAACAAACAAACAAATTGAGCGTAATTTGACAATACCTGTGTGGCAATCGCTATTTGGTATGTTATCACTGTGGGAAAACGTATTGCCTGTGCTATAGTGAGTTAGTATTGTAAATTTAGCGTGTTACTCTAAACCATCCGCCAGACATTTTTTGCATGAAATGTAACCCAAAATGGCTTAACAGTTGTCGTCGTTACTCAACACTTCACTGCGAAACGTACTCTGCCTAAGTTCGGAATGAGCGCCGTTTGCACACAAAAATATTTTCAGTCTCCTACCGAATATTATGTTCTAAGTGTTGGTGGGCAGCATACAAAAGGTTGAATACACCTAATCAAACTTGGTGTGTATGTGGGCCTGAGCTATTGGTATTGTGATCTATCTAACATCCAAATGAATAAAGAGTTATCCTGGACCTTTAAAGTTATGTGGAAGAATTTCGAAAAAAAAGGCTTTAAATTCATAGATGAGTTTGGCACGTTAAGGCTATACATGATAGCGTTAAAATATTCAGCAAATCTTCATATTTCAACCATCGCAGTGCACTTGCAAAGACCTCCAGACAGCGAAGTTTCACTTATTTCAAACGATTTCTTATATACAAATACGTATATCGTGATTAGAGATTTAAAACTGGCACATATATTCGATGGCCCTAACTTCTCCGTGAAAAAAAAAAAAACTTTTGGCAACGAGTAAGTACAACCATAGCCGAATATCGTGGTATTACAAACTAAAGCTGCTAAAGCTACCTAAATCCGCAATTGTTCTTTGTAGGCGGTGGCATTGTGGCGATTACCAAAGCCTGTTGTCGCATACCTTGTATCTTCACGTGTTCCTTCACTTTTGTTGTGGTGTCTTTTGGTGCGAACGTTTTTAAGCTGCTTTTTTGTAGTATTTATAAGCCTAACATTCACGTTTCATAAAAAATGGAGGGTGCTACAATGCCCTTCACTATGTGGCCTACTTTATCGGTCTCCGTCATGGTGCTGTCAGCCTTCGAGCAAAGGGCCAAGAAGTCCTGGATATAAGCGACGTACGATTCGGTCGACGTCTGCGCGCGCGATGCGAGCTTCTTTCGGGCACCAAGCTGACGTCCAAGAGGCTTTCCGAATACCGCTCGCAGCTTCGTTTTGAACACCTCCCAACTGGTCATTTCGGTCTCGTGCGTCTCAAACCACTTGCGCGCGGGACTTTCCTCTTTCAGGAACACGTGAGTGGGCACGGTTGCAGCGGACGGGCCGCAATGGCTCAAAATCCACTCTCGTTCTTCGTTCAGGTGATGCTGCCGATCCTGACTTTTGGCACGCCGCCCTTCTACGCCTGCGTGGGTTACCAGCTGCAAGTCACGGTTCCCGCCAAACCACTCCAGTCTGCGCACCTTGTTCCAGTGACGGAATTCATCGTGCTTACGACTTCTTCCGTCGATGTTCGCTTCCCCTGCCCGAGCGCTTCATCGTCAACAACAGCCTCAGCAGCGCCAGCTTTAAAAGAGCGGTCCTTCTTGGAATTCACCAGTGGGCACGGTTGCAGCGGACGGGCCGCAATGGCTCAAAATCCACTCTCGTTCTTCGTTCAGGTGATGCTGCCGATCCTGACTTTTGGCACGCCGCCCTTCTACGCCTGCGTGGGTTACCAGCTGCAAGTCACGGTTCCCGCCAAACCACTCCAGTCTGCGCACCTTGTTCCAGTGACGGAATTCATGGTACTTACGACTTCTTCCGTCGATGTTCGCTTCCCCTGCCCGAGCGCTTCATCGTCATCAACAGCCCCAGCAGCGCCAGCTTTAAAAGAGCGGTCCTTCTTCGAATTCACCAGTGGGCACGGTTGCAGCGGACGGGCCGCAATGGCTCAAAATCCACTCTCGTTCTTCCTTCAGGTGCGTAACTATACTTCACTGTATGCTAGAAAGAGTGACAATCTCTGTCTTTTGCTGCTCCCGTGCCCACGGGTATTTTGTGAAGTTTTGTCTGACTGCCTTAACACTGGCATTCTTTTATTAATGGCTGGGGATATAGAAGCCAACCCCGGTCCTCAAAAGAAGGTGCCTTCACAAAAAAGCAAACTTCCTAACCCCTCCGAGAGTGACTCATCGGCCGAACTAGCCGAAAGCAGTGAAATGTTACAAATTCTAAAACAACTTCAGGCACAGTCATCGGCCATAACAGCTAGCCACGAAGAAATAAAAAAGGTGTGGCAGAAATTCGCAACAGCCAACGAAACATTGAATCTTCTTTAGCTAGCTTCGGGAACAGGCTCACCATTGCTGAACAAAAAATTCAAAATCTAGAAGAAAACAGCCGAGTGGTGAAGTCAGCGGATCGTACGATAAAAGAGCTTCAGGAACAAAACGTACTTTTGCAAAATCGTGTTGATGAGCAAGAGGACAGGGCCAGACGCGAGAACCTTCTGTTTCATGGAATTCCCGATGTAAACGAAAGTTGGGCCGAAAGCGAGAAAAAAATATTAGAACTCTTATCGTCATGTCCCGATACTCACATCGACGATAGCTGCATTGAACGTGCGCATCGACTTGGGCAGTTTCATGAGGCAAAGTGTCGTCCTTTAATTGTGAAATTCGCTAGTTTCAAAACAAGAGATAAAATTTTTCAAGCAAAACCAAAGCTCAAAGACCTGGATGTGAGTGCTAGCGAAGACTACTCGCCTGGAACGCGCATAGCTCACAAAAAGCTAATCGAATTCGCGAAATCCCAGCCCGGTACCCCGTCCTTTAAATTGAAATACAGAAAACTATTATTGAACGGGAAATACTACTCGTATCATCCGTTGATGGCCGAAGTCGTCGAATCCGGGACGATTTCTCATGCTTCAGATACTAAATCCCCTGCACCAACACAGCCAAAATCCTCTGACATATCCTCCACCCAGCATTGGGATCCAGTAGCCAGCACTTCTAACAGAAAAAACACATCGCAATAACGGTTGGCGAGGGGTGTGGCTACACAATCCTCATTTCAGGATGTTTCTGTTCTGTTTACGAACATTAGAAGTGTACTAAAAAGGCGTACAGAACTTTCCGCGGCAATAAATTCATGTTCCGCAAATATCGTTGCTTTAACGGAAACATGGCTTCACCGTAATATACGTGACTCTGAAATCTTCGAAACACCCAGCACGTTTCACATTTATCGCTGCGATAGAGAAGCGAGGCAAGGTGGGGGCGTGCTTGTGGCGATAAATAAACAGTTTGAGTCCTTTGCCCTCAATATTCCGACAAATCTAGAAATAGTCTCGGTATCCGTAAAACTATCCCATCGCCGCTTTATCTTGGCCGTATGCTATCGACCGCGAAATGCCTCCTCCTCTTTTGCCGCAGAGCTTCACGACGCCATAAATTCTGTAATTACTCGTCATCCTTCAGTCCCCCTCTTTCTTTTGGGTGATTTTAACCTCCCTGGGATTACGTGGACCGAACCGACGCCACGTTCAAACCCATTCTCTTCAATTTGTCAGGAATTTATAAATTTATGCTCCACATTTACCCTAACACAAATAGTAGACCAACCTACTCGGACAACCCCTACAAGCTCAAACTTATTAGGTCTAGTTCTTACAGCTTGCCCAGACTAGTGCTCTCCGATAACGTTCATGCCTAAGTTGAGTGATCATTCATTACTGAATTTTTCTATTTCAATTCCAGTAAAAAAGCTTACTAGAACAACCAAAATTTTAATTTATTACCGGAACGCGGATTTCGCCAAAATCAATGACGAGCTACACACTTTCCTGACGACGTATCTGACAGGTTTTGAGAACCACTCTGTAGAATATAACTGGTGTTTAGTCAAAAACAAAATCCTTTAGCTGACCCACCGTTTCGTTCCTGCACGTGTAATCTCGTCCAGCCCTAAAGCGCCCTGGTACAACGCCCATATTCGACGGCTTTCAAACAGAAAAAAACGCTTGTATCGCCTGGCGAAAAAATCCCAAAGCCAACACCGGTGGACTTTGTACCGCGCAGCTGCAGAAGCGTATGTTTCAGCGGTTCAAACCGCAAAAAAGGATTTCCTTAAAAACACCTTACCAAGCATGTTGCTTATAACACCAAAAAATTTTTGAATGTTCTCAAGCCCCCCGAAAACAATAGAATAGTTCTTACAAGCCCTAAAGGTGAACCAATTGGCGACAAAGAATGCCCAACCGTATTAAACAGTATTTTCTGATTCGTTTACAAAGCCGTCATGTTCGCAACTACCAGAGTTTCCCCGCAATACGTATGTGCCTATGTATCCAATAATTATTGACACCGGTGGTATTTCTAAGATTATTAATTCTATTAAAACATCGGGAGCGTTTGGCGTTGATGGTATAAGTCCTAAATTTCTAAAAAAACACCAAGGTTTGTTGTTCCATTCTGTTTGCTAAAATCTTTCAGCAATCTTTGGACACCGGCGAATTACCAGATGATTTCAAAATCATCTGGTACCAGCGTTCAAATCTGGAGATAAGCATTCACCCTTATACTACAGACCCATTTCCATCCCTAGCGTACCGTGCAAAATTCTTCAGCATATAATATATTCACACATCTGCAACTTCCTCGAGTCCAACTCATTTTTTCACGCATCCCAGCATGGATTCCGCAAAACATTCTCTTGTGAGACGCAACTGCTCCTATTCACTCACAAACATCATGCTATTCTTGACCGTCGTTCTTTCGCAGACTGCATTTTTTTAGATTTTGCAAAAGCTTTTGATAAGGTCTCTCATCGGTTACTTCTACTAAAACTCCGCAATATTGGAATTGAAACTAACGTATTAAAGTGGCTTGAAAGTTTCCTTACTAATCGCCAACAGTTTGTCACAGCTAACGACGTTAGCTCATCGCTTGCCCCCGTAATATCAGGCGTCCCTCAAGGAACAGTCCTCGGCCCTTTACTTTTTCTTATTTACATAAACGACCTACCTAACTGCGTTTCCTCTTCGATTCATTTATTTGCCGATGATTGTGTTTTTTTCCGAGAAATAAGAACTAATGACGACATTCATGCTCTTCAAAATGACATCAATGCCATTTCCAACTGGTGTAACACGTGGCAGATAAAGCTAAACGTTAAAAAAAGTAAATTCATACGCTGTTTCACGTCTTTCGACAATCCCACCCTCGTATCACCTGGATCACATTGCTCTTGAATCAGTCCCATCGTACAAATATCTCGGCCTTCATATAACAACCGATCTTTCCTGGAAAAAACATATTGATTTCATCACCAACAAAGCAAATCGCATGCTCGGTTATCTTAAACGAAACTTTCAGTCTGCTCCTTCATCTATGAAGCTACTTTTTTACAAATCCATTGTCCGCAGCCAACTCGAGTACGCCTCATCGATATGAGATCCTCACATAGAAATACTTGTTCATCAACTAGAAATGATACAAAACAACTCTGCGCGTTTCATTCTTTCAAATTATCAGCGAGCATCTAGTGTGTCTACAATGAAATTGAACTTGGGACTGCCATTGCTCACCACGTGTCGTAAAATCGCTCGGCTCTGCCTTTTCCATATAATCTTTTATCATGATACCCTTCACAACTTTCTTATAACCCCGCCGTCATATCTATCTTCACGTCTTGACCACTCCCACAAAGTAGGCCAAATTTCATGCCGTACAACAACTTTTTCTAAATCATTTATCCCGTGAACGTCAAAAGACTGGAACCACCTTCCCCGTGACATTGCTGAAATCGTTCATTCCGAGTTGTTTAATGCTGCTCTTCATAATACCGTTGTGTAACCTTATTTTTAACAAAGCGGCGTGCGTTGTATAAACACCTTTTGCTGTTGTTATCGCATGTACGTGCAATTTGAGCCACCGTACAATGCCTATTGTTACATATTTTGTACTTACGCTGCTACGTTTTGTTCTTGTTGTATTTCGTACCCCACTCCCCTCATCAATGTATTCACACTGAGGGTATTCACAAATAAAAAAAAAAAGATCGCATTCGCCAGCATGGTGGTAGGGTCCCACCTGTTATGAGCGCTGACACGCTCATAAAGGCTAAGCCAGTCGTCGACATCAACGTCATCTGTTCCGGTAAACAGGCCAGGCTCCCGGGGATGAGACACGATGACGAGGGGTGTCGTCGACGCGGTCGCTCCATCGGTCGGCATGGTGACACGAGGAACCGAGCGTCCACTACGAAGGTCCGTGCTGGGTGGAGCTGGTGGAGCACGCCCGGGCGAGGGTACGGGATGAGTTGTTCACTCGAACTCCGCAACCTCCACCAAGGATGTTACATGGCAAAGACGCGTAAGGTGAAGCAATTTATAAGTCAGAAGTAGCTGGCAAGCACTGGATTAGGCAGCAGCGTGAGTCCGCGACCAAGCGTTGTCGTAATCGTCGTCTTCTATCAGCGGCGCAGCGCCCACCGCATGTTTGGCGCGAACAGGGATTGCCCGTCACAATATGTTGAAGTGAACATAAAATGTTTTAAACAGGGTTTATGGGTTTTATGTGCACGTCTAGACATTTTTTTCAGCGCAGCTGTAGTTATTTTATGCCGGCTTAGTAATGCTGTCATTTGAAATTATTATACTGATAATTTTAAAATTGTTTCAATAATAGTGTATTTTCAGAGAGCCGGTGCAGCGATGTTCTGTCATGCAATCTAAGAATACGATGACAAAACAGACGTGTCCTATGTGCCTTTGACCCTTGTGCTAATGGAGAAGGGTTTGTTCTAAATTAGTGCAACCTATTTTGGAGGCGTCATGTACTCTTTGGAGGTGTTTATTGCGTGCATGTGGGGAGTTTGTGTACGTGTTGGCTATTCCCTTGTAAGGTATCTTGAACAGTGCAGAATAAATAAACTGAAGCACATTACTGTACACACCAATCGTCAAGTTAGAGCAAATAGTGCTGAAGAACTAGCAAGACATATATAATAAGTATGCGTTCCCATGACCCGAACAAAACCTCACCCAGGTGTCTTTCCCAGTTCCCGAGTTAAGTATAAACAACGTAAACTTATTGCAAAGGGGTCCATCTCAACAGTGTCGTACTAAAACACACTAGACATAGATGTTAAACCGTTTTTTTGCACCAAAGCCATCAAAACTATGTCACATATACTATGGGACATATAAGTGACATATACTATGTGACATATAAAACTATGTGACATATAAGTAGACATATACGGCATGCATACTTATCATTCACGCATGCATGCATCCATACCAGAATGTACCACTTAGGTAACATCTCGCAAACAGCCTATGAAGGTGTCATAAAAGGCGCATTCTCCAGTCGTCGTCATTATCATCATTAAGTTTACACCCACTACAGGACAAAAGCCCAAACCAAACCAAACGAAACCAAAAACGCGACTACCTCGTCTGCGAAGCGCCACTTTTAATGCTTCAGTGTTAGCACCGACGAGTGACTGGCCTTAAATGCATACTCCAACCTTGCAAGGTGTTCGTAGAAAGTTCTGGCGAATACCACAACGTCGTCTAGGTATACAAGACAGGTGTGCCACTTCAGGCCAGTTGGAACGGTGTCCATGACTATTTCACATGTTACTGGTGGCGTGCACATCACGATAAGGATCCCCTTGAACTCGTAAAGACCATCTGGGTTTTGATTGCAGTCTAATCTCGCTCGCTGTCGTCCACTTCTATTTGCCAGAAGCCCGTCTTCACGTACATGGATTAGAAGCACATTGCCTGGCTGGAGTAGTCGAGGGCATCGTCGATTCGTGGCAGGGGGTTACCCGTCCTTTTTGACGATTTTGTTCAGTCACCGGTAGTCAAAGCAAAACCTTAGTGTGTAGTCTTTTTTCTTCAAGGGTACGACCAGCGCAGCTCGGGGGCTTTTCGCTGGCTGAATAATGTTGTCGCTGAGCATGCGTTCCACTTCTGTCCGTATGGATTATCGCTCGTGTGCGGACACGCGATAAGGTAACTGTCGGGTAGGTTGGACTAAATCTTTAGTTATATAGCGGTGGTGCGCTATAGGTGTAAGGCATAGTTTTGAGTTCGACAAAAACATTCGCTGTAGCTACGCACAGAGTCAAAAATTTGTTTCGTTGTTCTCGCGGTAGCTCCGGATGTACGTCGGAGGGATGCGGAAGCTTGAAGATATCTTGGGGTGCGGATTCATAGTTTGCGACCGTGATCTTTTGAATTGCTCCTTGCGTTTCTTCAAAAAACTGAGGTGCAGCCCCTTGCACAAATGCTGGTACTCCTCGGGGAAATTACTCACCAAAACGTGGGATTGGAGTTACCTAAAGCGCGCAATGCCCCTAGCGACAGACACCTAGGTCGCGAACCAGCATTTGGTCACTCTCTATGAACGACATTGACGTCAGGAGCAGCATCAAGCTTGCGAGGGGGTGGCTGGGTGACGTGATCATCGGTGATCCTTACAGCAACAGGTGTTCGGGGTTCGGTTCCGGCGTCATCGAGTTATCTCAGAAAAAGTATCGACTTTGCATATAGATCAATTATTATTCCGTTGCCTGTCAAGATGTCCATTCCAAGAATTACGTCGCGGAAGCTGTTAGCAAAATTATGACCACGGCAAGGTACCTGTGCCGTCTAAGTTGACAGGTGATGTACAAGTTCCACTTGGCGTTTCAAGATGGCCCTCTGCAGTGCGTATGTGCGTACCGCTAAACGGTCGTAACTATCTTCAGATTAGAAGCAAAGGGTACATTTATTACTGACTTTTTGGTTCCCATGCCTAAGACTGCCACTACATCAAAGCTGTCGATGGAAAACTGGACGTCAGACGACTCCTTCTTTCAGTATAGGGTGCGTCGAAGCGTTGTATCCCGGCTTGTCTGTGTTGATGATCATGATGTTGTCATGATGACGTACCCACAAGGGGGGATTGGCCACGGCTAAATCGGTTGTTGAAATACGTAGGGACTTCAAAATACTAAATTATTTTCGGAAAGAGGCTGCAAAAGGATACTTAGTTGTGAACAGAACTCCAATTACCCATAATAAGCACCGTTTAGCAATTCAAGTGACCTGAAGCAGAAAAAAAAATTTAATGCATTTATATATATCCCTTTATAACGATGGGGGACTATGCGTCGTCGTTGGCACCATGTTCTCTCTAGCAGGCCCGGTCATGTCTCGTACGCGTCACACCATGTGGCTGTCGCCGGGTTCGGGAGTCACATCTGGGTTAGATCGGGTCGTCGCGCTCAGGGCACGTCGTAAGTCACAGTGTTCGGCGCGTCATTTCGTCTTTGGAGGCTTTTTGTTTTCAACCGTTGTGCAACATCACCTCCAGAAGTTTCTTTTATTTTCCCTCTCTGAGATCGGGGACCTTCCACATGCGGAGTCAGCATTGGTACGCCAGTTTGGCGACTCGTACGATTCGGGCGACGGCGAAAGGTTGAAGCCGGCTGAGTCACGGCTGGTTTGAGACCTGTACTCGTCCATCTCACGTAGTATTTTCCAGCCAGAGGGCGAGGTGCGTACAAGAGAAACCGCGCAGTCCGACCATGTTGTAGAGGCAGCCACGATCGATGTGGTCGGCCTCTTGCAGCGGCAAGATAGAGAATGATGTTTGAGGGTTTACCATACGTACGTCTTCCTCAGCATCTGGTATTGGACTAAATGTGTTCAGGTGGGTAACACTGGGTGGCGGTATGGCGTGGTCTCTTGACGAAAGGTTGGGGCTGGGGGGTCGACGAACAGCTTCCGCGTAGGCCATAACTCGTTCACGAGATGTTTTTGACAGCGAAGAAGTCCCTATTGTGTTCTTAACTTCTCTTTTTGCTTGCTTTCTCGTTCATCCCCTGCAACCCCCTTCCCTAGTGTCGAGTAGCATTCCGGGCTATAAGCGTGGATAACCTCTCGGCCTTTCCGTTTGCTTTTCTCTCTCTCTCTCTCTCTCTCTCTCGAATTACGTGAGGAAGTGACGCTACTTGGGCGTGTGGCGTTGGTGAGAAAAGTTTCCTCGGGTCTTGGTGAACGACGGGCGTGGATTGTTTTCCGTAAGTAGGAGAATACATCGGAAGTAGGAGAATACATCGGACCGTCCTGCTCAAACAGGGTTGGAGTGCCCCAGGGTGCACTCCTCTTGCCTACTCTCTTCAATCTCGTAATGGCACGCCTGCCGCCATTGCTTGATGAAATTCCGTCCTTATATTTCGTCATCTACGCAGAAGACATCCCCATTTGGGCTGCAACTGGAGCACCTGGCGAACAGGAACAAACATTACAGCTTGGCCTAGATGTCATTAACACGTACCTTCAGACAATGGGAATGACTGCGTCTGCTAAAAAAAAACAGAATATGTGGTTGTTCTCAATGGCCCATTCAAGAAAACCGAGGCTATTCGCAACTATTTTTCCCTCTCCATGGCAGACCAACGGATACTCAGAAAACCCTCCATCAGGGTTCTCGGAACATATATTGACCAAGACGGTTAAAGCACGACATGAGTAAAGAAAGTCACCACGCATTGCAAGTCCTTGCTGCATCTAGTTCGCCGAGTTACAAGTATAAATTGGGGTACGAGAGAGAAGGAGACGCGGCAGCTCGTACGAGCTATAATCAATTCCCGCATTCTCTACGCTTCCAACTTGTATGTCCTTACCCGCCTGCAGCAAGAGCAACTAGAGAAGATTAACCGGGAGGCCATACGGGTTGTTAGCGGGTTGCCGAAATACACACCCCTAAGTGAGCTTTATGCGCATGGTGGGATGAATTTGCTGACGGAATTAGCCGAGCAAGCCTTCTCAGCCCAGAGGGACCGCCTTAGCAGCACTAACTCGGGACTTTCTATCTTAGACGAGCTTGGGATATTACCCACTATGGCTGTTGGGATACCCTTCTCTCTCCCTCCATGGGCTTTCAGCATTCCCTTGACGAATGGCAAGCCGCTTCCTCGTGGCATGGGATCTCTGCATCGAAATTCAGCAAGCCGGCGTCGATTTGCCAAGGCGCACAATTTCAGCGTCGTGCACAAATCACCGGTCACTCACACCGTCGTATATAACGGCACAGCGGTGACTTCGGTGCCTCCACGAAATGATACTGGTGAGGAGGACGATAGTGGCCTAGCGCACGTTTGTGCGGTGGCCTGGGTTAACACCACCCATTGCGTCGCTAATGCGGGTCTCCTTACCAGTACTGCCAGCGCCGACACAACGTACCTTGTGTTACTTGCCCTCCTCCATGCTGCACAGTGGGCGAGGAATACTTTCGAACCGAGGGACGTACCCCACAAGCTTTTGCTCTTCACTGATTCGGCTCGCGCATACAACATCTGTGCGCGAGTGACCGAAGCTTCGTCTTCATATCCGTAAATCCTCGCCGACTTGATCGCACTTTTCCTGGAGTTACATTCTAACCTCAACATAGCCGCCTCCATTGCTTGGGTACCCGCCCATTCGGCTATTAAGGGCAATGAGTGGGCTCGCAGCGAGGCGCGAGCTGCGGCTGGACAGCGAACTTCCCTGATAGTATTGCCCATCAGTAATGCAAGCCCGCCCGAGGTAACTGCCAGGAAAGCACTCGCACAACAGCGACGCCGACAGATACTCCGGTGTCTTCGTGTGGTTAGGGAAGACCGCACCGAAGAGCATGTGCGCCCTGTTCCTCCCATGCCAGAGAAGTTACTGCGGGCCACACAGACGTTGGTTCGCCGCCTTGCCACCAACACCGCATTCTCACCTGCGCTCCGCCACAAATTCTACGGCAATGACCCCGGTGAAGGACTCTGTCTGCAGTGTTGCGTGCCTGCAACGGTCGAACATTTGGTGTGGGACTGCCAGTGTTACGCTCTCTTCCGTGCTCGCACGCTCAATACACTCCCCGACGACATTCGCCCGACGACGTACTTCTACTCGGTGCTACCAGTAACACGAAACATCACCACGCTCACTTTGTTATGGACCTCTCTTGCCGCGTTTGTCTATGCCGACGAGGGTCCAAGAGGCGTATTGGGTACCTACCACAGACACTCCTAACATCCCACCCGCCCTCCCTGACGACTCAACCACCTTCACAGGCCAGCACTGATGCAGACAGCAAGAGTGCTCTCGCACAGGCCTCAAATAAAGCACGTCTTTCTCTCTCTCCCCGTAAGTCTTCCGTGGCCGATTGAGGGGTGTTGACGCAATTCGCCAACACGTCTTGAATGGTCGATTGTACAGCATCGAATACTCGTCCAGGGTCTTCGCGACCATGGAAGCCAAGGTCACGAACTCTGTGACGGTTTTTGAGGGCTGCGAATGAGTCCAGCGAGTAGCTCTTGTTTAACTCCCGCATCAGAAAGCACATCTTCTTCTCTTCGCTGTCATTTCGGAGTGAACGCGTTAGAACAGCATCTGCTTCTCAAGGAATACTGCAACAGCTTCATTCTGAGGTTGGGCTCGCGTCTGTAACAATATGTGTGTTTGTTCTTTATGCACGACAGTGGTTAACGTCTTAACAAATTCCGTTTTAAACATGCACCATGAAGTTAGCGAGCTTTCGCGGTTCTCAAACAAGGCTTGAGCCGAGTGTTAGAGGTAGAAAAACACTTGTGACAGGGTTTATTCATCATACCATCGGTTGAAACTTCCGATGCCCTCTAACCTCTAGAGCCACTATTCCGGGTCTTATCCAGGGGATCCGCGAAATGACAGGGGCTCCCGAGGTTGCTGCAGAACGACGGCAATATTGACTTGGTTGGCCATTGTGCTGGTCGTTACGTCTTCTTTACTCAATTTCTCCTATAGAAGAGGGAGCTCGGGTGGGAGGTTCTGCGATGAGCGGCTGGTACGCGTGGGTCTTGGGTGGTGACTTGCAGAAGGTTTAGAGTGCATATACCTAGCAGCTCCTTCAGATGTCACGAAGTAAAAAGTAACGCAATTTTCCTGAAGGTAAAACACGTTTATTGGAGCGAACTTCTGCTCCCGTAACAACTCAAAGATTACCGAGGTGCCGAAGCTTCAATCAACCAAGTGCTGTCCACAGGCGAGTGTCGGTTAATCAAATATTATGGCATCTGTTATGCGGGCATTTATCTCTTGGCGCGAGTGTTTCTTGAACCGTCGAAATCCATCGAGAACACTAGATAAAATAACCATATGCGAGGCTGGTGACGTTAGTTTGAGACACTTTCCCTATCAAAGGAGATAATAGGTGCGGCATAAAAAATAAGCCATGAGCAAGGGCTCCACTTGGCCCATGCATAACACCGATAACAAAGCTCGGTGCATCCGATTGGCAATAACAAAACATAAACAAACCCAAAGCATGTTTCGCAGCAACATCGAAGTAGCCATAATGTTTTACCTTTTTCTTCAAAAACCTTTGATAACGACATTACTATCTCGAACGTGACCTTTCTGCTGTGTGTCAAACAGCTGCAACAATCTGCAGAATATCCGTCTGCTGGCAGCAATTTTCTTGAGGTATCTTGCTTCAACTTGGAGCTTCGACAATTCCTTGAATTCTACTCTATACTGCGTAGTTATGCATGTGAAAAGGCAACTTTCGGAAATGTGCGCTAACAAATTCTGGCGGCTTCCTTGAATAATGAAATTTTGCTTCTAACCATAAATAATATTTGTTGAACTCATCAACCGTACTCCGTCGGAACATTTGGTAGCTCGTGTCCTCGGAATTTGTAACAGGTTTTCATAATAACAATGACCCTCCCCGTGGTTCAAACCGTAATCAGAGCGTTTGTGTAATTCTTGTAGTGGTATTCCGGTTATATACTTATTTCTAAAACTATCATCGCGTAATATATTCTATAATAAAGATGTCCTGCACAATTCGCGAAAATCTTCTGAAAAATATATACATCATAGATTATCATCTAGCACTCTGTGAAAGAATTGTGATCTTAAAGTCGGCGCTCGTTTTTCACGTTTTTTTTTTCTGTGGAGAGGTAGAATTCGTGCAGCTACACCAAATACCGAGCAAGTTTCGCAATGTTAGCATACTAAATTATACATACCAGCCATTGCATCTGCAATCATGTAAAAAGCAGATGTACTTAACGCTTCGCCCTTTTATATATTCCATTCGAAAAATAGAAAGAAACAATGGAATATATTGCCGCGAACCATACATTGGGTTTGTTTATTTGAGTTTTGCTTTTACCGCCCGGCTGCGCCGGTCTGTGTTATCTCTCCGCCAAGGAAAGCGCGTGTTCCATTCTTTCTTTCTGTGCCGCTCGTGTTATCTGTTGTGATAGGGAGATTATTCCGATCTAACGTGAACAGCCCAGAATAGTCTGCTTGGATCTACTACGTTCTTGATGCGAATCGACGTTTCGAGAACCACGCGCGCCAAAAGATAAAAAGCCTGCAGTGCGGACGCCGGGGCATTCGATTCGACGACACTCGCCTGTGCAAGTCACTTTGTTGACCGCTGCTTCGCCGCCTCTGTATTCTTTTGAGTTGTTAGGGGAGCACAAGTTCGCTCGAATAAACGTGTTTCTCATTCAAGACAACTGCATCGTCCTTGTCTTCGTGACATCTGGTAGAGGTGCTGGGTAGGGCGGGGTCGGTGAACAGCCGCGGAGTATGTCATAGCTTAGGGCTCGCAGTGTACTTCGGATGCCACAGAAGTTCCCAAAGCATTTTGAACTTCTTCCCGGATCACGTCAGTTAGGCAAGCGACTTGGGGTTGCGGCGTCGTCGGGAAAAGTTTCCGCAGCTGCTCTTTCACTACAGCGCGGATGGTCTCGCGTAGGCTATCAGGCGGAATCCGCATGTTGTCGATGTAGTTCGCACTGGCCGCGCCAACAAAGTTCCAGTCATACTGCTTAGCACGCATGTCGAGAGCCTTCTCAATCGTGCTGGCTTCGGTCACGAGTTCAGTGATGGTTTTGGGCGGGTTGCGGACAAGTCCCGGAAACAGCTCCTCCTTCACACCGCGCATCAAGAAGCGTAACTTCTTTTCTTCCGTCATTTCGGGGTCCGCGCGGCGAAGGAGTTGCTTCATCTCCTCAACGAAGATCACGACCCCTTCGTTGGGGTGTTGTGTCCGAGTTTCAAGCAAAAGCGCAGCTCGCTCTTTTCTCACAACGGTAGTGAATGTCTTCAGGAACTCCCTTTTGAAGTGAGTCCAGCCGGTCAAAGAACTCTCATGGTTCTCGAACCAAGTTCGAGCAGCATCTTCTAAGTAAAAGAAGACATGCCGGAAAGTTTCTTCGTCGTCCCACCTGTTGAAGATGCGGACGCGCTCCAGCTTCTCTAACCATTCTTCGGGGTCTTCAGCGGGGGCTCCCCGGAACGATGGCGGTTTCCGGGGCTGCTGCAGGACGATTGGCGACGTTGTTTCTTGCACCATGGTGTTGGTTGCAGCGTTTCTTTTCTTGGGCCCTTCTGGCCGTCTTGGGCGGTGGAGCTTGCGCCTGCAGGAGTTCGACGTTACAGTCGTTTATAAATCCGGCAGGAAACACTCCGACGCCGACTGCCTGTCCCGCGCCCCCGTCGACCCACCACCACAAGACTCTGATGAAGACAGCGCGTTCTTCGGGATCGTGACGGAGAGAGACCTAGCCGCCCAGCAGCGTGCCGGCCCCGACTTACGCGTCATAATCGAGTACCTCGAGAATGCAACGTTGCCGTTCGTAGGACCTTCAAACGCAGCTTACCAGCATTCAGCCTGAGAAACTCCGTCCTTGTGAAGAAGAATTTCAGCCCCGGAGCAAGAGCGAATTACCTTCTCGTCATCCCCGCGGACCTTCGTGACGAAATTTTGGAAGCGTGCCACGACGACCCGTCTTCCGGACATCTGGGCACAGCCCGCACTATTGGAAAAATCAAGGCGAGGTACTACTGGCCCGGCCTTACCTCTGACGTCACCCACTACGTCTGGAGCTGCCGTGACTGCCAGCGACGAAAAACGCCGCGGACAAGACCCGCCGGACTTCTGCAACCGATCGCCGTCCCATCGAGACCATTTCAACAGATTGGAATGGACCTTTTAGGCCTGTACTCTACGTCACGATCACAGAACAAGTGGATTGTCGTAGCGACAGACTACATGTCGCGCTACGCAGAGACCGCCGCTCTTCCGAGGGGGACTGCACAAGAAGTGGCGAAGTTCTTTATAAGCCACGTTGTGCTGCGACATGGAGCCCCGGAAGTCCTAATCACAGACCGCGGAACGGCATTTACTGCAGAGCTGATGCAAGGAGTATTACCCTACAGCAACACGGATCACCGAAGAACGACGGCGTACCACCCCCAAACGAACGGACTAACAGAACGTCTGAACAAGACAATCGCAGATATGCTGTCAATGTACGTTGACGTTGAACATAAGACTTGGGACGAAGTGCTCCCGTATGTTACGTTTGCGTACAACACGGCTATCTAGGAGATGACGCAGCTGACGCCGTTCGAGCTTGTCTACGGTAGAAGGCCGACTACGATGCTCGACGCCATGCTTCCGCACGTAGAAGACGACGACCTCAACGCCGACGTCCACGGATATCTTCAACGTGCGGAGGAGGCCCGCCAGCTCACTCGAGTTCGTATAACGGACCAGCAGCTGGTGGATGCGGGCCGCTACAACCTCCGACGCCGAGACGCCGAGTACCAACCAGGGGATCGTGTGTGGGTTTGGACTCCCATCCGACGACGCCGACTCAGTGAGAAGCTCCTGCGGTGGTATTTCGGACCCTACCAGATTCTACGACGTGTTGGCCAACTTACCTACGGAGTGATCCCCGATGGTGACTCCGGCACATCACGACAACGCACGCGGCCTGAAGTCGTCCACGTGGTTCGCCTAAAACCTTTCTACGGACGATGACGAACTTTTATTTTCATTTTTTCGGACTGTCGCTTATGTTAGCATCAGGTCGATGCACTCTTAGAGGGGGTGTAATGCCGCGAACCATCCATTGGGTTTGCTTATTTGTGTTTTGCTTTTACCGCCCGGCTGCGCCGGTCTGTGTTATCTCTCCGCCAAGGGAAGCGCGTGTTCCATTCTTTCTTTCTGTGCCGCATGTGTTATCTTTTGTGATAGGGAGATCATTCCGATCTAACGTGAACAGCCCAGAATAATCTGCTTGAATCTAGTATGTTCTTGATGCGAATCGACGTTTCGAGAACCACGTGCGCCAAAAGATAAAAAGCCTGCAGTGCGGACGCCGGGGCATTCGATTCGACGACACTGGCCTGTGCAAGTCACTTTGTTGACCGCTGCTTCGCCGCCTCTGTATTCTTTTTAGTTGTTAGGGGTGCACAAGTTCGCTCCAGTAAACGTGTTTCTCATTCAAGACAACTGCATCGTCCTTGTCGTCCTTGGCGGTACTTCGGTATATATTCTCTTAAAAATAGAGATATATTTCGACATCTTTGGATGTATAATTCAAAGATGGCAAAAGAAAAATCGGCGGCTATTACGATAAGGTTGTCCTTGAAACTTTGTCCTTGAAGGTTGTCTGATAAAAAGATCAGTCTCTTTCCACGAAAAAACTGCAAAGTCTGTTTGGAAACTGCAATATTTGCTTTTTATTTTCGCATGCACAATAAAAAAACAATAAATTTGAGTGTATTTTACGTTTTTGTTGCTATCGCTTTGGACTGTCATTATCCCCATCTCCATTTTCATCATCACCGGCCTAATTTGGTAAGGTGCATGAAAAACAGCTGTAGTATTGTCATCCATGTGCTCGTTTCCTGTGCTGCATAGGTAGGGGAATTTCCCTCTACTCCTTCCGCCCCCAATTTTTATTATGTCTCTCCATCGAAATGTTTGTCTTTCCTTTTCAGATCAGTCAATCGGTATCCAATTGGTTGCCCTTGTTGTGGCCTGACATGGCCTGCTCAAGGCATTTCAAGGAACTTCATTCCCGTTTTGTGTGTCTGGCTGTCACTCCGATCAATGTTCGTTCCCTGTCTCGTTCAGCTTACCTTAGTTTCAATTGTAGTTGTTTAGCTAGTCGCCAACTTTCTGCTCGGTATGCCATCCCCGGAAGTTTGCAATGGTTTGAAATGTTTTTTTAGTACTAAAGGTAGCTTACTTTGCAATATTTGGAAACGCATGGCAAGCGCTTCCCATCCCATACGTATTATGCAACGAATTTTTTCCGCGTGGTTGAGGGCAGAACTAACTCTCTGTTCAAGGTGATTACATTACCTTATCCTAATTGAGGACGTGGACATTAGCTATATTGAGTATCATCCTAAGTAACGTACGCTAAATTCTCTTTATGACATTATCATATTCATTTTTGTAGCTGTATGGCTGTATGGAGATGGACGTCATATTTTCCTTTATAGAAATTTACGCCACTTCGGGAGATTTCCGCTAAATGTGGCCGATGATCAGCGCAGTGAACTTTTGCCTCGTAGGCTTCTGCTATCGTTAAGATGGTCGCTTGTTTAGCTCGGTAATGACGATTGCTCCCCTTTTGTTATTTTAAAGGATTTCCCAATACTCCTCTCTTTTGTTCTCTGGATTAGGAAAGCCATTCTTTGCACTAAGGCGTTGCGCTGCTGAACACGTGGTCGCGGGTTCGATTCCCGGCCGCGGCGGCAGCTTTTCTGATGGCGGCGAAAAGCAAAAACACCCGTGTGTACGATATTTCGGCGCACGTCCAAGATCCCCAGGTGGTCAAAATTAATCCGGAGCCCTACACTACGGCGCGCCTCATCGCCTGCATTGCGTCGGCGTGTTAACCCCTACAATCAATGAATCAATCATTCTGTGCACGTTTCCTTCTGAGGTACTCGGTATCACAAAATGTGCCTCTAGTTAGCTTTATAAGGCCTTCTTATGTTCTTGCGACTTCACATAACCCCGTGATATACCACTTGATGTCCGAGACTTCCTCTAGCATTACAGCTCAGCTACCCTTAGTAGGGAGTGTTCGCACACTGAATGTTTCCAGGTTAATGTTTTGGAGGTAGCCTGTGAGGATTTAGACTAAATATTCACCCTTTGCTGTTGACATACAGCTGCTGGTGACTGGAATCCGAGTGCTAGGTTGGGCTATCGTCTGAAATGTTTGACGATAAACGTGGCCAGATACTTCTGTGGGAAAGAAGTGTTCTCTTTTCACAAAGATGACTCCTAGAGAGGTTGCACCTATCTATTTTCGCACTCATACGTGCATGGGGTGAGATTTACTTCGAGGCAGGCAGCCATGTACACCTGTGTGAATGTTTTAAATGCGAATGCATTTCTTAGTCGGGGGTTGCCGTGCGTTGGCCGGCGTGCGCCCAGCAACAGCTGTGGCGCGCCTGGCAACCAGAGCAGGTGGTAGCTCGGGCGGGAGTAGCGGAGGGCAAGGGGAGAGGAGGAGCGCGCTCGGCGTGTGAGGGCGCTCGGATCGCGCAGCTCGGGCGGAGTAGCGGAGAGTGAGTAGAGAGGAGGAGCGCGCTCAGGCGTGTGAGGGCGTTCGCATCGCGGAGCTCGGCGGAAAGAGCTTGCGCGCGGGGCGGGCGTGTTGCGCGGGTCTCTCTCTCCTCTCCCCGTAACCTCTCTCCGCTCGCTGCGCTCGGAAAAATGTATATAAATGCAGTGGAGCGCGCACCTCTCTCCGTGACTGCTTGCCGCAGCGCACTCATCGGTGCACCCAAGCATTCGCATTTCCGCACGATCCCCTTCGGGGAGGTGGGGGGAGTTTTTTTTTCTAGAGCCGGGGGAGGAGAGAAGAATCAAAAAACGAAATAAAAAGCAAGAAAAAAATAAAAGAACACGAAACACGTAAAAGCGAAAAAATGATAACCAATGCAAAGCAACAACCGACATAAAGGCATGCTGTAAAGAAATTCTGCTGTCGTTGTATATTTATGTCTTTTGTGCACGCAAATTGCTGCTTAGTATGAGTAAATGCACGTAACGTTCGAAGCTCGCCTTCCTCGTATTCATGTGGTTGCGGATAACGAAACCCTAAAGCGGTTATAGCCACTAACAAGGTACGTGCGAGAAAGCGGGTTCGAAGATGATGATGATGGTTGGTGTTTATTGGCGCAAGGCCAATGATGGCAAAGAGCATGAAAGATGTAATTTCCAGAAAAAGGTAGGTGCAAAAACGTGTAAACCGGACATAGTAAATCACTAAAGATATTCGTGATTTTCTGGTGTATACGGCCAGATTTGAATATGCATAATAGAAAATGAGGTTTCAAAACTTCATGTCTGACAAATACATAAACACGCGTTGCACAGCAACCATGGCAGTGCCACCCAGAAACAACTATGGGTGTAGAAGAATGTGTTGTGTCTAGAGTTCTTTGAAGTGTTCATGTCGTGTTGTGTCAACTGCCTCGCATTGAATCTATATGTGAACTACGGATAGCGCCTCGCCGCAACTGCTACACACAGGCCGTGAAGACCCAGTTAGCAGATACGTGTGTGTGACATGTGTGTTCCCGCATCCGAAGCTTAGCAAGTGCAACTTGTGTGTATATGGTTTGTGAGTCTATGGTTTGTGGTCAGAAGAATGGCTTTATTACGTCGTACTGGTTTTCTCTGTTTTCACTCCAGTGAGTTTGCATTGTTTTACGAGCCTGTGGTTGGATGTGTGGCTTTATTTCAGTGTAGGGTAATGTTGTAATGTCTGCAGTATTCAAGAGTGTTGCAGCAGCAGCCATTTGATCCCCGGTTTCGTTCCCGGCTATCCCACAGTAGCCAGCAACCCAGTCCAGTCTTATCTTGAGAGTTGAGGTGTATTCCAACAGAATGGTCTTAAACACAAGATTTATTACATCATTTTTTGAACATTTTCTTTTTTGAAGTCAGCAGCGATGACAGAAAGAAAACGGAGAGTGGTGTCTAGCGAAGAGCGAGGGGGAGTACGACAGGTGCGGCTACAGTGTCATCTCTCTCACGGCCTTTCCCTCAGACATATCCCATGTATTGCCATCAAGGAGCACCCTCTCCTTGGCACGTTCCCCCAGACGTTGTTTTATTTTCCGCTAATCCAAACCACGTGACATTTGCGCGGGAGCTTCAAACAAGATATGCAAACCATGCGAGAGACTCCCTTTAAGGGCTGATCCGAGCCGCGTGATATTTGCGCGAGAGGTTCAAACACGATTTGCAACATGCTGGTCGGCGGCGGCGGCGCACTGCGAGGTAGAACGACAGGAGCGCACGCCAACGTGCGTTCGCTGATCACGCGAAAACTTTCTGAGACGCAGCAAAAATGCGCCGTTTCCTAGAAGACTGCGGCTCGCTGTGCGCACAAGTTTTATATTAGTGACTGTAGTTATCGTCAGTGCAATTTTTACGGCCATCCTCGGTTCTGTTTATTTTTCGCAATTATCTGATAACCGCACTACCCCCTCTCGGCTGCGACTGCGCAACTTGCCAAGGGGGCATCGGTGGAGGTGAGAGGGAAATAGTTGTAAAAGACTTGTCAGCGCGGTGAGGAGGAACCCTGAGCGGTGCTGCGTAAATTTATAACACCGGAACGAAAACCCCGGGGGTTAAAAATATACTTCTTTGCATTAAAAAGACAATGGTTTGTATGAAGCTTATAAATTGATAACAGGAAAATGCCAACCCATGAAAAAAACTTTTCGTCTCAGCACCTCTGCTTAGGTGTAAGCAATTGCCCTATATGTTGGAGTTAGACAGCGCTGTTTAAGATGATATATAACCAACAAGACCCCGGCAGTATCATTACAGCTGCACATGTGTCAATCTGCATCTGCGGTGGCTTGCCTTCTACCTCCAAGCTCGCTTTGTAGCATAACTTGGCCATATTCACAAAAGTATGTTGTTCCCAACCAGAATCTATATTCGAGCATTCTACCTCGTTTGTTGGTTTGCTCCGTTTAGTCTCATTTCGATGCATTTTCTGCTAATTCCCAGTCTTGTCGCTCCTGCGGGACTAAAACTCTTTGAAGCAGCACTTATTCAAAGAGTGGTTCTTGCCCCTTCGCTCGCATTCAATGTGCAGTCACGATGGAATGAAACTGCGGTATATTCCCCCTTTCTCTCTTCCTTAACTATTCGGAGCATTTATGTTGCTTTCTGCAGCCTTTATTATCCAGAGTCTCATGCTGCTAACTCTTGGGTCAAAGCAGTTTTGCATGCATTCTCAAACATCATTTTTCTTCAGCGAATTGCGTACGCTGCATGCACAGATTTCTTACCCCTTGGCGCGAGCTTGTCCTTCAAGGCAATATTTGTAAACTCACCGTTGTCGCAAGTTGTAGCTAGGTGCTTCAGTTGCCGAATAAAATATTTGACACATTCGTGTTAGTGTTGAACATGCCTTTTTAATGTGCGCCGCTCAGCTATCACTCAACCCGAAGGGCTGTAGTGCTCATTGAGCAACTGTTTCACTTTCAAAACTTTTTCGTCAGCAGGCATGTGATGCACGGGAAACCGTTGAGCACTTCATAACTTTGTGCAGTGATTGTAGTCAGAAACACGGGTAAAACTCTACGAACGCGAAGGAAACAGCGCTTCGATGAGAGCTCTGCCTGCTTTCCCTTTTCATGCATTCCGGGAACGCCGCAGCGACAGTTATTCTGGTTAAACAAAAACGTGCGAATTGCAGTGTATATGTTTTGTGAGATAAATAAAGTGCGTATGAGTCGGTAGTGTATGAATGAGAAACTTTTTATAAAGTAAAATCAAAGTAATAAATTACTTTTGAAAATAATAGAAATGTGATGTCATTACTTTCGGCGACCTGTTTTTTCTAATGTAATGTAACTACATTTTAAAATATGCTGAAAAAGTAATAAGTAATGTAATTTATTTTTCTTTTTAGATATATTTTTGCCATCTCTGCCCAAATGTGCCATTTTTCTGAAGCAAAACACTCAACAAGTCTCTGTTTCACAGGTCTGGCTGATGAAGTTGTATCATCGCAGCATTGTCGGTGGCTTGAAGAGCCTGTAGGCGGGTTCGTGGCGTAATCCTAGAGGAGAACAGCATTTCCTCCATCTACCGGTCAGTTCTTGGGTCAAGAAAGCGCCTGTCCGGTGGCCACTGGGACACTTTCTTCTCGGGTTACGCGGACCATGTACCCCCCACGTTCCAACATGAAATAACCGATACGCCGGTAGTCATGACGAAGAATCCGCCTTTATTCTGTGCTGAGGAACTCATATCTGCAGGGCTGGTGTGGCCTCACAGTCTGCAAGAGATAGCCGGTAATGCACATGCAGACAAACTTCGCCCGGCACTGGCACTACTGACAGACCGAAATTTTCTGGTTACTTCATCTTCAAGTGACCCCATTTTCAAGACCCCTGGATATCAATTGCTTCCTGGTGTTTGTACCTATGTATCTTTACTAGCAATAACTGCCAACGACGACGCGTAGTTCCTGACCGTCAATGAGCACAAATCAAGATACGGCTCCCCGACGCTACTAAACCTCGAGGAAGGCGGCGTCCGACGTCTGTACATCAACGGGATTGATGCAGCCGCCCCTATAGACACGGGAGCCAAATAGTTAGCACTGACTGTATCGTTTTTGTCTAAAATGAAGAAAAGTACTGCCAGAGGATACGGTCCGCACATACGTACAGCAGGACGTTCTCTCGTAACGACAAGTGGGAAGTGTGCATCAAGCATCACCACAGACGGCACCACGTACTTTGCCGCGTTCGTAATTTTGCCTAACTGCTCCCGCCACGTAATTCCTTGAATAAACATTTTGTCGGCCAACGATTCAATAATTGATGTATATCTATAATTGATCTAATTGAAGTAGTCGGCAACTTTTTCCAGTGATAAGTCCATCACGCCGGAACCGAAACCCCAATTCCATGCTGCTGTAAGGATTGCCGATGATCATGTCACCCTGACACCTCGCGCAAGCTTGATGATCACCGTCTACTCTGAAGATACTGTTCGTGACGTCGACGTTATCGAAGAGAGTGACCAAAAGTTGGTTCTCGCAACCGCGTCTCGGTCGCAAGGAGCTTTGCGCATAGGCAGTGTCGCATCCAAGAGGAAGAAGCGTTTTCGTCGTCCGCGCGAGGGGGCCAGGAGGCCTCTCGTCACCGAGCTGCTCATCCTTCAGGCGGGATGCCGCCGCCACGCCACCACTACTTCAATGTCAGGGTGCCTTCGGGCACGGCGGTCGACGCCATTATCGATGCGGCGGAGGCCATTGTCCCAACTTCCGACCTGAACAGTGTGCAGCACATGGGCGGATTGGATTTTCAAATCGGAGTCAACACCCAGGCAGCGGTAAGGAAACTTTTGGACGCAAACTTTCTACGCATTGGAATCAACCTAGTCACCCTTGTGTCAGCGAACAAACAATACGTTAGCATCGCCGTCTTTTTTTTGCCCACCTTTGTTACGGACGCCGAACTGGCGAAAGCTTTGGAACCATACAGTAAAGTCGTGAACATTGATTCGAACTGCTTTCGTGACAAGCCGCACCTAAGGACGGGGTTGCGGTACGTCAAGATGGAAATGCACATGGACAACCCAGTGCCGAACTTCTTGAGAGTCAGCGGCCAAAGGGCCACTTTTGACTATCGAGGGGTGCGGAAGGTGTGCCGGCGGTGCGGCCTGGAAGGGCACTTCAAGGCCCAGTGTGCCACCCCGCGGTGTGACAGGTGTGTAGTGTTCGGGCACGCGACGCAAGGTTGTGTGCGAGGTTGTTCGTGGTGCGGCGGGACGCACGCTACGGCCGACTGCACTGCGCGCAAGTCGTACTCGATGGTGACGGCCGGAGGATTTTCGGCGGCTTTTCCCCCGCTGCAGGAACGGCGAAAGAATGGCGACCATGGGCGAAGTCAGGCGATGGAGGTGCACGTGGAAGAAGCAACCCCTGAAACCACCGACGACACCAGGAGCGAAGACAGGCAGTCTCAAAATACACAGGTAGCTCACAGTGACAGCAACGAGGAGGAGACGCAACATCAAATGGTCGTAACGGTGGAAGCAAAGGGCGCAAGAAGTGAAGACGGCAGCGAGGCGCCTGCCGGAGCGGGAGGGGGACAATTTGGCGGCAAGTTGCCGCCATGACAGCAGCAACCGGGCAGTGCTCGGGGCGGAAAGGAGACAAGATGGCGACGGAGAAGATGGCCGCCATGATGACAGCAGCAGGGCGCGGCCCGGGGAGGAGGGAAGACATGATGGCGGCGGAGGAGAAGACGGCCGCCAAGATGGTGACGGAGACAGCTGCAGAGGCGGTGACAGCATCGAACAAAGCCAAAGGAGCAGACGGGGACCCAAAGGGCGAGGAAAGCTGAGCTTGCATCGCGAAGATGGAGAAAACGAGACAGACACCAACTCCGACTTCCGTCCCGGCGGGACGGGCGCGCAGCATGGAGACTACGGAAGCGACCCGACGGCCGTGCGGAAGGTGGCGGCGCACGCCGCGCTGCAGGCCGCGGCACATGTTTCGCTGCCGACCGCAGCACAGGACGACGGGGCTGCTTCGGGAACTTCAACCGACGGCGACAGGCTCGTCATAGACGAGCGGATAACCTCCACAAACAGTGGGGACAGTGCAACCAGCACGGACGAAACGGACGGACAGGGGAGGATGGAGTGAGTGAGTGTAATAGAGCACGTGACAAGCTAAAGAGAGCAAGCCGGCAAACCGACAGCGACGCTTCGACAAGCAAGGTGAAAAAGAAGCTCAAGAGCACGGAAAAACAGGGTGAGCAACTGTTTAACTCAGAGGAATGGACGAGTAGCGAAAATTTCGAGGATTACGACGATGATGACATGTGTTTCTAAAACATTGTAATAAGGTTATTTACATGTTTTTTTTTTCATTTTCCAAGTGTTTTCGTTCGTTTTTCCTCGCGTCTTCGTTCATAATGGTTTTTTTTACACGCGTACAGAGTTCGTTTTTCCTCGCGTCTTCGTTCCTGGTGGTAGTTTTTTTTCATGCGGCCGGAGGGAGAGGAGGTGTGCGCCCCCCACATTATAGTCTGTCACTAGTACAAATGGGAAAAATAGAAAATAAGCAATCGCACAGGCACGGGCCCGAGCGTATAGCCAAGGGCGGTGGAAAGGACAACATTGTTTTCGTGTGTTCCGGTGCCCCATTGGCCCCCACAGATAATGTGAACCCCTTGATGAGCAAACAGACGTGCCCCCAATCGGGGCCACGACTGGGAGTGGTGAGTGACAAGCGGCGGGCACGCCGACCCCAAAAACACAGTATCAGGTGGCTAACAGCTGTAACGAAATGCAGGGCAGGGAAAGCGTACTCGTTTCACTTGGTTTACGGTTTTAGAGAGAGCTGGAGCTTGCAGGCTGAGTGCGGTGCACGGCCCGCCCTAAAGACAACGCAGTCAGATAAAGCACCTGTAGGGGACCCTGCATTTCTCAGGCATCTTTTCTTGTCTCGCACTGTTGAGCGTCCTGCTGGAACAGCGGACGCGCCCGACGAACGGGGCTTACCCCAGAGAATTGTTGCGCCTGAAAGGGTGTCGATGGAGTAGCATGCCCGCAAATATTCAATGACGGGAAAAAGGTCCTGTGTTGTGTGCGATGCGCCTGCCAAAGTACTCAGGGCCATGCTCCCACCTCCTCCTGTAAAGTGGTTCCGACACTGGAGCTACAGCAAGTGTACAACCGTTCTTGTCAATTCAGTACCAGCAAAAAATAGCAGCAGGTGCAAGTGTGTAACTGGTCTTTTAATCCAATGTCAAAGGTGTTGTTGCTGTTGGTTTTTTTTTTACGAATGCCTTGGTGTCGCCGTCGGTGTGTGAATGCGCGAACCTTGACAGTCCATCTATAAAATGTTGAACATTTGGACTTGGAACGTTCGGGGTTTTAGATCGCCCTCCAAACAGCAGCAAATAATAGACCTCGCGAAACAAAACAGATGTGACATACTGTGCATACAGGAAACAAATATCAAATCTATTCAGGATGTCCAAAAATTTGAGACTCAGCATAGCCTTAAGGGCATCTTTTCTTTCCCAATGCAGAACTCGTGTGGAGTTGGCATAACAGTCCTTAATACATCCTTGCTGGCACATAGCCACTTCACCTTTGATACAGAAGGTAGAATAACAGTTTTGGACTTCAACTGGAGTGGTGACCTATACCGCCTAATTAATATTTATGGTCCCCCCTACCCTTCCACTGGGAAAAACTTGTTCAAAAATATAGAATATCTGTTTCTCGAAAACCGGCATGTCATATGCCTTGGAGATTTTAATTGTGTATTAAACCAGGTCGACAGGATAGGGCCCTGACATAGAGTAGATTACTAAGGACGGGATTTAAACAAGGTAATACTTCATTTTAATTTAATTGACGCACACGTACTCCTTCACGGAACAACGGTGCAGTACATATGGCAACAAGGAAGGACGAAAAGTAGACTAGACAGAGTCTACGTTAGCTCGGTTCTGGCAGACATTGTCGCAGAGTGCGAAATAGTGGAAGCTGCAGCATCGCTTCCGCAAATCTCGGACCACAGCCCTGTGGGAATTAAAATAGCTAGCAAAGGAAACCCAAGCAATAATCAAGCCTGGCAGCTGGGCACTCGCATACTATATGACAGGACATGCAAAGCCAGCCTAAGAAACAGAATAGCAGCGTCAATCGAAGGGAGGCAAGTTAACGACTGGGACTCGTTAAAAGTGGAATGGAAGACCCTCTGCATTGACGAGAGAAAAAGCTCAGACCCAGGCAGTCAGATGAGTTAACAAACATCTTAAACCGAATAGAATAATAGAACGAGGCAACCCTGCAACACTGCTAATGCAAACCTACCTTAAAGATTTAAAACTGAGACACTCCAGATTAAGCAGGCTTTACTCCACCACTGCCGATGTTCATAGAGCCCGACAATCTCCCAGTGCCAACCCTAAAGTCTTAAGGTACGAACGAAACAGGCAGCTGAAAGCAGAAGCAAACATTTCAAACCAAGCAAATCTCACACCAGGGGACATCGACAGGTTCATTTACTACTTTCAGGAAATGACCTCTAGTGAGACAACCAGAGACATCGGTAGCATTACCTCTAGCCCCTACTTAGCAAGTCTTCCACAATTACCAGATGAGGACTTTGTACGCTTAGTCGCTCCGATTACATTAAAAGAATTAACAGAGTCAATAAAGCAACTCCACAAAGGCAAGGCGCCAGGAGTGGATGGACTGCCAGTCGAGTTTTACAGCCCATTTTGGGACCTTCTTGGACCCTTCCTATATGCAGTACTAAATGACGTTCTCACAACACACACAGTACCCCGCAGTTTTAAACGAGGTAGGATTATCCTAATACCAAAACATGCCGGGGCTTGGAACGAACCTACAAGCTGGCGCCCCATCACGTTACTGGGGACGGATTACAAATTACTCGCATCAGTGATAACAAGACGACTACAACTTACTTTGTCGGTAGTGATAACATCGTGGCAAGCCTGCTCAGTTACAGACAGGAACTGTAAAACCTTAAACATGTTAAACAGAGACATAATAGAGTACACCAAAACAAGACAGGCTAGAGGCTGGCTCATCTCTTTAGACCAAGCACAGGCGTTTGACAGAGTAGAACACAACTACATCTTCGCAACTTTAACAGCCTTCGGATATTCACAACAGTTTATTAATATATTAGTAATCGTTTATGAAAACATGCAGAGTGATCTAGTAGTAAACAAGCAGGTAGCAACTAGTCTGAGCGTGACAAGAGGGGTACGACAAGGGTGCCCACTTTCCCCATTACTTTTTGTTCTAGCAATAGAACCGTTCTTATAAAATGTTTAAAATACCTCGCATATCCTAGGCTTACAGCTTCCACGGAGTCAGACAGTTAAAGTAGCGGCGTATGCCGATGATGTTACTTTGTATCTAAGGGACGAAGATAGTTTACTGCATGCACCTAATTGTTTTGAGGAGTATTCCGAGTTAGCTGGTGCAAGACTAAATTGCACAAAAAGTAAAGCCTTAAGCCTAAGTCCATTAGAAAAACAACACATATATGGCATCCCAGTAGTCACACATGTAGAAATCCTCGGAGTTACTAACACGTCAGGCGGGGTATCACTTAAGACATGGCCCCAGACACTTAAACAACTCAGGGAGGATGTAAACGAAGCCTTAGCATACGACTTTCCATACGCGGTTAGAAGGTATCTGGCATTAAATGTTTTTACAGGGAAAGTATGGTATATAGCTGGGACAGCTGCCCTTCCTCTATACATAGCGGTTAAAATTACATCTGAAGTATTGCGCCTGTTCTGCTCGGATAAAACAGCCCTGGTCAAAACCGGGAAACTGGGCCTGCCCAGACAATTTGGGGGGGGGGGGGGTGGAACATCCCCTCTGTAACCAATTATGCCGTGCCCTATGCTTTGAAAAGTGTTCTTAGGGTTCTTGATCTGCAGACGGGGCATCCAGCAAGGCAGCTCTGTGTATACTTCCTGGGAGCGCAAGCTAGGTTATTTCCCCAGCATACTCTGGATGGGCCCAAGGCAACTCAGCCACCCCCCTTTTAAGCCAAAGAAATAGCAGCATATACGAAACTAACCACACATAACTCACAAAAAGAAGTAGAAGATATGAGGAACATAGAACTGGCTCAGAAATTTGATGAGACGAGTCCTGAAAACCTAGAAGAGAAACAAAAGAACTTTCCTTGGCGCACGCTGATCAATGCAAATGTACCGGGTGAAGCCCAAGACGTAACATGGAAGTATGGGTGGTCAGTCTTGCAGACGAGAACTGTCTTAAGGAGATGGGGTACAACAACAACAGACAAGTGTGTGCACTGTAATCCGAGGGAGACAAATGAACACGCAATGGTCCAATGCACAGTCGCCAAAACATTTTGGCTCATAGTGAGTAGGGCATATAGACAACTCCGCATTCGGGACTTCCTGGAGGGCAGACGGTGCCGAAGAAACCCTCTAGCTGTGCTTATCATAACGATTGGTCTTTATGTACTGTGGATAAAGAGGTACACTGGTGTCAAGCAGTCACGCCCCCGACGTAACCAGTGGAACTTAGTGATCCACATGCACACAAACCTAACCGAAAACCTGGAAGCAGAGCTCTTCTTCTTAGGGGAAAAAAAATTCCCCCGCATTTCCCCGAGGGGGAGAATGTGAAAGTGCGAATGCACGGTTGTCGGCCGGCTTGCGGCGCTTGCGCTCGGCCCCCGCAGCCCACCCCCTCGCCGCCTTCTCTTCCATCTCTTCCATCGGGTTTGTAGTATCACGTGTACACCACGCAGTTATCAAGCCGCTATAACGCCGCTGAGTCGCCAACGCACGCCGCTGACGACGTAGTTTGAATGCGTTAAAGATATAAGGCGCGTCTAACACTGATATCACCGTCGCGTCTGTGGCTTGGTCGGTAGCGCGTCGCGCTGCGGCCCGCAAAGTCCTCGGATCGAAACCTGGCGCCGGATGCTGTTTTTTCTTTAAAGAGCACTGCGGACGCCGCCGCCGACGCCGGCGGTGGATGGTTTGGGGTCGCTTATAAAGAGCATTCGCTCTTAAAAGAATTCTTGAGAAAATGGTCTTGTCCTTTCATTGAGGTTCAAAACGGGCGAGTGCACTTGAGCTGCATTCCATTACACGGGTCACGCTTCACGGGAACATAAAAGAAGGCTTATAAAAGCGGGTGTGCCTGAGCCGCACTCCAATACATGGGCTACATTTCAGGGAAATAACGGGAGGATCATAAAGGTGAGTGCACTTGAGTTGCACCCCAATAACGTACGGGTCAAGTTTACGGGAACATAAGGGGAGGCTTTTAAAAGGCGCAAGCGCCTCGGGCGGGGGTATTCTCTCCTCCCGCACCTGTGCACTTGGCGTCTCACTCTACTACAAAGTGAGCGGGCTCGCAAATGTAAGCTGCTTGCTTGCGTTTTTACAGGTGTAAGCCATGTGGTGCGGATGTAAACAGCGTGATTGTGTTGCTACTGCCAAAGGAAGTTCCAATTGCATTATGTAAACACAGGTCATGTTCAGAGTATCCAATAAGTTTTGTGGCCCCAAATGGGAAGGTGGGCCAAATACGTGTATGCGGTACAGTAAACAAACCAATGGTCGGTTTGTTTTGTATTTGTTTTTGCATTTGAATGTTTTGAAGTTGCGTATGTAGCAAGGAAGACCCCACTAAATGAAACGTCTTGTGTAAAGGGAGCTGGGGCTTGGGGTGGGAGAGTAGTTCCCCCCCTCCCAGGACAGAGGCTGTCCTCTCAGTGCACAATTTATGTACCAAGAAGTGTACGTCATTTGCATTCGTGTTCATGCAATGTTAGTTTTTCACTCATTTCGCATCTGCTTTGTTAATAGCAAGGAGAGATGTCGTCCTGTAATGTAACGGACTGACCGAGTATGTAAACGTGGAAAAGCGTAACCACGAGTATTTTGTACTTTCTTTTGTTACAAGAGAAAACTAAAAATTCCTTTGCCCACGCGCTTTACGCAACACCAATCCCCCGTTTCTTCACTATTGTAACCGAGGAGTACCATAATTTAAGCAAAAGCGTTGTTCTTGCTTTCCTCGATGAAACGCAAGAATCAAGTGACGGGATTGCGAACGCCAACTGTGAGCGTGCAGCCGGAGATACTTTCAAGATTCTGCTTCTTTTTGACGTGAATCCGGCGCTGCCACAAGATGAGGGGAACAAATTATTCGCTTTCCCGCATCGTTACAGCGAGTTCAGGATTAAAACGTTGAAATACAAACAAAATATTGATTGACCTTGGATATAGCCAGACGGCGTTTTTATGCTTTTAATTGTATTGGGTTTCGCATCGTTGTTGATGTGAAATCTAGTGTAGTACAGAGATTTTTCTAATAAACTGACTTGTTTATTTTTTGAGACAGCTACTATCGCCGTGAAATGCTTTTGGAGATGTCCATAACTACATATTACCAATATATGCTACCATTGCTGCTTGTAAAAACTATTAGCAAAAAGTTTGCTTCCGAAACGCGAGAACCTTAGACTATACTTTTTTTCTTGCTCTATTTTAAACCGGAAATTACGCAACAAGTTATTAGCAGTGCATGTCTTGCGATGTGCCCAGCAAAAGGCGGTGCATCAGCGTTTTTTACAAGCAGTACATGTTTGTTGTGAATTTGAAATTCCGAGTGAGTCAAAACTCCCACCATCTTTCCAAGCATCCTCAACTAAAAGAAAAAAGAAGTTTCGAAACAAAGTTTTTTCAGGTGTTTTAGTCTGGACTAAAGAAAAATTGTGACGTGTGCATTTGTGAAGTTAAGTGTAAAAAAGCTACCTGTGCCAGTAAAATAAACTGCAAGTGGATATTAGAGTTTTTTATTTTTAAACTGTTTAGATTTAATTGAAAATGAACTATGCCATTGTTTAAGGTGTTTATTTTAGCTGTGAAATTATAGAAAACACATTAGGTGAAGACTGCAAATTTACCATAAAATTATCAGTTGAAATAAAGAAATATTACCAATTCAGGAACCTGAAAACAAAATTTGTGACTGATGCTTCAGTGTTATCGAAAACCTATGTTTAATTTTTAGGCACAATATCTCGTGTACAAAGCAAATAAAATGACGGTGTATGGTGTAACTGTATGACGTTGTTGTTGTAACTAAACCAGTATGGTGTAACTACAATAAATTGTACTAAAATAAAAAGCAAATATCCAGAATAATATTTAAATTTGCCTCCATGTTATCCTAAACTTTTGCTTCCTTGTAAAACATTTCTTAGGTTCACTTTTTTATACCATTTTTTATTTCGTCTCGAAAATAAGCAGTACTGCCAGAGTAAGTTCATTATAATAAACACAAATCAGAGAGCCTGATGGAAAAATAATTGCAAGATTTACACAGCTCAAAAACCAAGAGGGAGTAAAACGTTTTTTAATCCTTTTAGTTCGTTTTCATTAAAAAGGCCCAGGTGGAATGGTACTGTGGACAAAAAAATGCAACTTTTATTACTTTTATGACAGTGAGTCTTTGTATGCTTCACCGGTTCAATCTATCGTTGCATCCAATAGGCAGTTCCAAACAGGCACGTCGAACGTAGAAAAGAAAAACATTCTCGGAATCGGAATCCCACTTGCAGATCTTCAATTTGGGAGGCGACGACTCTCAAATGTTAGATAGCGCACTTTTTTTTGATACAGTCTTTTTACAGTGAACTACAACAAAGTTTACCGCATGCTTTAACAACAGAATAATGAATAAAACTCGAGCAGAGACTACTGCATCTGCGAACTAAAAGTATATCAAGTTAACTAGTTCTTCGATCATGCCATGCTAATCAGGTAGATATTCTGCATTTTCTTATATTTGTGACAAAAACAATGCTTTTAAAATGTGCCGTGCTGCTCCTAGATCCGGGCCTGTGTGTCGGTCAGCCGTACGATGTTTACAGGGACCGCGCATTCTAAAGCCCTAAACTCGTTATGCGGAATGCCCAAATCATTATTTGTCAAACATAACTCTCCATAAACCTGCACGTTATAAAAATGAATACAAAGGTACCAATAATTCCACGCGTTATCGATATTTCAACGTGAATCACGTCTGTTTACCGATTCTTTTGGGGTACCTGAACAAGAATTGTTTACAAAATCAAGCCTTAAGGAACTCGAACGCCCAAACCACTATCTTCAATTATTTACGTGGGGATCTTTGGTGTACTGATCCTGACGACCAAAGAAAGTCTGTTAAATATTCTAACAACGTCATCTGCGGTATCGTTTGTAAAAACTCTGTGTGGTCTTTGAAGAAGAAAACCTTGGAAACAAGCGATCGCACAAAAAGATACACCGGGGCGCTGGCCCATTTTTAACGGAAATAATGACAATTGTACATCTCCCCGCTCACACGATCCCCACAGTGCTTCCACACTAAGCACCAATATTACTCAACAAAGACCCAGCGAACTGCTTTAACCTTTACCGTTGAAGTGTTAAAAATGTGAAGTGAATACCGAATTTTATACTTAAAAAGGGCATTAGAGATATAAACGCGCAACAAATATGAACATATCATGAAGCTCCCCCTCTTTGGCGTTTCAATAAACATCTTTTTAGTTTCTCAGGACTACAATTCAGAACTGTCTTATACCACTCAATTGCACACCAAGATTTATATGGATAAGGTGCTCTAGCTGACAATTCCAAATGTCTGTGTCCTGCTCTTCCAGCTACAAATTGTTTCTGAAACTCATCTTATCACTTTTTAGAAAACCTGAGCCTACGTTCCCATGCTCAAACCCTGTGAAATATATCTCATATCCGCGGCTATTAAACGCCTTTGCCAGATCTAACTACAAAATGGCAACATACCCTATAATTGTATGCAAGATGTCGGACGTGGTTTATATTACTCTTTAAGAGTTTCAGCCGCTCCCTTCTTCTCTTTAAATTCGGGTTCCTTTTAATATAAATAAGCATTTCAACAAATAAATTTCATCCTTAAACCTTAAACTTGTATTGGCCGAACAAGGTTTTGAACACAGTCTTCTCACGGTCGGTCTCGTCCACTTCAATTGGTCAGTAGCCTGTCTTTAAACATATCGAACAGAAGTATTTTGCGTGGCAGAGGTGTTCGAGGCCGTCGTCGACTCATGGCAGGAAGTAAGCGTCCTTTTTGGTGGTTTTGTTTACTCGCCTGTAGTCAACGCGGAACCTTAATGTGATATCTTATTCCTTCACGATTACGACCATCGCAGCCCAAGCCATTTTTGAAGGCTGGATAATGTTTTCGCTGAGCATGACTTCGACTTGTGCCCGGATAGCTTCCCGCTCATGGGAAGACACGCGGTACGATGACTGTCGGGTGGTTAGGGCTGCATCGTCAGCTAAAATTCGGTGCTCTGCTAGCGGTGTCTAACGTAATTTTGAGCTCACGTAATTTTGAAGAAAACCAGTAGCTGTAGCGACGAAGGGTCGCCAATAATGTTTTCATTTTTCTTGTGGTAGCGCCGGGCTGACATCAAAGGGATGCGGAAGCTTTTTGGGAGCGCGTTCAAAGTCTGCATCCACGATCACGCCACTTCCTTGAAGCGTTTCTTCGAGGAACGCGATTGCAGCGCGCTAGTTTAAATGCTGTACTCCTCAGTGAAATTTGTGACAAAAACTTGTGATTTGCTTTGGGTAAAGCGCACAATGCCCCTTGCAACGGAGACACCAGGGTGGAGAAGAAAACATTGGCATGCTTTACGATACCATCGACGTCAAGCACAGCATCCTCACAGTAAACGGTGATCATCAAGCTAGCGCGGGGTGGTTGAGTGACGTAGTCATCAGCGATCCTTACAGCATCACGAATTTCGGTGTTAGGTTATGGCATCGTGGAGTGATCGGAAGGAAAGTTTATCGACTTTTTAGATCAATTATTGCAGAGTTTTTCTTCTATAAGTCCATTTTTAAAATTATGAAGCAGTAGAAGTTAGGAAAAATGATGAACGCAGGATGGTACGTGGTTGCATTTCTGGTGACGCGCGATATGCACGTTCCACTTGGTGTTACGAGAGGGCCTCCTGCTGTGCCAATGTGCAGACCGTCCCGTCTGGTAACAACGTTTTTCAGTTTGACGCAAATGGTCCGTTCATTACTGAGTAGACAGCTTCAGTCTCTATGAGGGCGACTACATCAAAGCCGTCGCTGTACACCTTGACGCCGGAGTCCGCCCTCCTCGAGTTCCGCTTGCGTGGGGGCGTCCCATTATGGCTTATGCGTGCTGACGGTCGGTCAGTGTGCGTCGTCGTTCACGATGTCTTTTCAGCGGCAGCCTCGGTCTCGTCGGGTACCCGTCGCGAAGTGTGGTTGTCGTTGTGTTCGGGAGTATCGTCAGGGTTAGATAGGGTCTTCGGGATGAGGGCATGTCGTAAATCACAGTCTTGGGAGCGTCCTTGCATCGTTGGAGCATTTCCGGTTTTCTGCCGTAAAGCAATTTCCCCTCCAGAAATCTCCCAGCCCAGCTTGGGCTGGAAGACCTCCCACGTGCGAAGTCAGCATTGCTACCGTGGCTAATAGATTGCTATGGATAGCGCAACGGCGAACGGTTGAAACGGGCTGGGCGATTGCTGGTTTCAGACAGGTAGTCATCGATCTCAGGGGGCCGTTGGCCAGGGAACGGGTGAGGTGCGTCGACGGAAAAACCACGCAGTTCGAGCCTCTGGTACGGGCAGTGACGATAGATGTTATCGGCCTGTCCACAGTGGTATCACAGCGCATGATTGTAGGCAGTTCGCCAAAAATTGGTCTTCCGAAGCAGACAGTAAAAATCTTCTGGAGTCGCGGCCTTCCCTAGCCGGCCATGCGGGGAAGGTGAAGCCGGAGAAACCGGAAAGGATTGTAGGTCAAAGATTATTCTAGGATAGTGACGTTAGGGCGAAACGCTTTTCTTATCAAAATGAGATAATCTGAGCGGCATAAAAATAAACAATAAAACATGCGGTTTACTTGAGACACATATAACACGGCCCGGTGCGGCCGGGCAGTAAAAACAAAACAGCAACAAACAAACCCAATGCAAAGTTCACGGCATTACTCTCCATTCAAATAAAACGACAGCGCAATAAACAACACAAATAAATACCGTCATCTGGCCCGGTAATGTTTTAGGGGAACCAGAGGGACGACTTGGAGTCGTGTACGTCGACGTGATGTGCCGGAATAACTAACGGGGATGACTTCGTATGTGAGTTTTCCAACACGTCAATGATTCTGGTAGGGTTCGAAGTACAGTCGCAGAAGCTTCTGACTGAGTCCGAGTCGTGTGATTTTAGTCCAAATCCACAGAAGATCTCATGGGTGGTACTGGGCGTCTCGGTGTCGGGGTTCATCGGGGGTCGTCAGCCAAACTGCCATGGCAGAAAGGGTGCTGAGCTATCTGGAACGCTGAAGGGCTTCTGTCTTTATTTGCGTTTACATGGCAGATACCGATAGCTAAGTTGGATTGTTTAGTTATTTATTTACGGGTACCTTAGAGGCCCATTGAGTAGGGCATTGAGAAAGGGGGTTGTAAAACAAAAGTGCACCTTTGTCTCGAAGATACAAAAGTAGAGCATAAAAATTAGTAAAAAGGAAACAAGGAAACAGTGTAGCGAACACAAATACATAATTCAGTTATCGCATCAAAACAAAGTAAAATAGGGTTTGCAAACGATACAGGATACGTAATGAATATTGGGTAACGGTTTGAACAAAGAAGTGCGGATAACAAAAAGAGATGTGACGTAATTTTTAAGCAAAAACATGTTGACGATACAAGATAAGAATTCAATGCAACAAAAAAACACACGTGCAAAACGTAGTGTTTGGACATGTTTGCAACACATGTATAGAAACAAAAAGAGACTGTACAAATATAAACCTAATGAGATAAATGTAAGAGTAACTTTCGACAGACGCATCTAGGTTTGTGTGAGATGCTATGTTATCAGGAAGATAATTCCTCAACTTGATTGTACTGGAAAATGAAAACACGTTAGAGAATTTGTTTTACCGCTGATTCGCGAGAAAGTTATTTGGTTGTACAATCTTGTTATTAGATGTTCGAATAGGCATTCGGACCGCCGCCTTCATTTCGCCTTTCGCATAAACTATTGATGTGATTCAAGCCCGGTCAGGAATAAAACCCGCGTCCTTGGGTTCAGCAGCACGATGCCAGATCCACTGAGCCACCGCAGCAGGTTTCTTTGAAATTAAAGCAAGTGGTGTGCTTAGCACAGAAGCAGGACAGAACTAGGCTCTACAGCATAGGACGTTGCCATTCAAAGAAACCCAAACGCTAATCTTATGGAGGCGGAAACGGAAACACCCGTGCATGCCAGGTTTTGGCACAGGGTAAACATCCCCTGGTGGTGAAAATTATTACGAAGCCCTCCACTACGACGCGCCTCATAGCCTGCATTGCATCGGCGCATTAAAGCATCATGAGCAGTCAACCTTTATTTAAATAAGCGCCTAATTGGTGTCTGTATGGTGTAGCCTAAGCAATATAATCACGTGTTGCACACCAAGGCAATATTTCCTTCCTTGAAACATCAACGAATTCCCGCAATTCGCGCTCAAAACGTTTGTACCCCTCTCTTCCAGATTTATTGGTTGGCACTTCTTCTGGTGATTAGCAGTGCCGGAATCGATTATTGTTACCAATGCAACTATCACACACCAGCAAGCTTTGTCGAAAGAGCGTATCGACACTACTTGCATTTAGGCAGGGCTGAAGTAATGATGATATTGCAGTGTTTATAAGTTTTTTCACATGCTAAATTTGTGGTTTCTACAACATCCCCACTGATTGCACATTTAAAGCCTAAAGTGTGTAGCATGCGTAGTGTTCCGACACTGTTCCGCAACCCGTTTTATGCGTTTAAGTGATACACCGAAAATCTGCCTGCACCCCTCGTCATCGACTTTCCACGTACCGGTGTATTTACAGTGTCGAACTATGCGGCTACCTGACAATAGCCTTTTAGCGACCTCGTGGCTTTTCAAGCGCCAACAGGCCAGCGGCGGTGCTAGCAATAGCATTGCTTGGCAACCAGCACTGCAAGCTTCGGCGGCGTGCCCGCGCCTCATTGTCAAGACCTTTTATAGGGTGTCTGACGACGCTGGAGCGGTGCTCTACGAGCCACCTGACGAATATTACCACATATAGATGCAAAACATCTTTATGATGGTGCAACATCCCCTGGACAAAGGGGTCTCCTACCCCAGGCGCATTCCCACGGTGGCGGCAACCTAGCGCTCTTCTGCGCAGCAGAAGAGCGCATCTCTCGTGCGTGTGCGTGTGTTTTGCGTGGAGCGCTACCATCAGTGCCATGAATTCTGTGATTGGTGCGTCCTGACGTCAGCCGGAATGGACCCAACGTCCATATTTATTATCTCGTGCGCAGGAGCGCACTGCACGTTCTCTGATTCCAAGATGTAAATACTTGTATATAAGGTCTTCCTGTTCGTCAACTTGGCCAGCATGACTGTCCCGGCACTATGCAAACCTCGGACCACATCGACCACGCTACCCTGGTTCCAAACAGTAGTTACTTGGTGGCTCACACTTTACAATTTCCTGTTTCCCTTCAACTCTGCATTTGCAATTTTTCCTTGTATTTTACAAAATATATATGGAGTACGTTTGAGCTGTTTAAAGTTGTTTGTCTAATCAGGGTAGACTGTCTATATCATCAATGCACTTCACAGAAAACAAAAGACAATCTTCAGAAATGTCGTTTGAAAAAGAATTAAAAAAAGTCAATCGCCGTCCCCCAGCTTGCAGTTGTCTCCATTACAACACGCTCGCACGAAAAACTAAGAGCTTGGTGTTTAGGAAACCTGCGACAAGGGCAAATCCGCATATTATACGTATGGATACAAGAGCGTGACGTAATTTCTGCATTTGAAATATCCATCTCATGTCCGTGTCTCCCTCGCCTTGTTTCTTCTTTTTCCCTTTTACAGGACGTTACACAATTACATTCTTAAATTTGTTAACCACGTACATGCGCACACTAGCAACCTGCTATTGTTACGAAAACTGCAAGCAGGACGCTACTATTGTCGTTCACAGGCTTGATAGCCACCTTCGTTTGCACGCGAGTAGCGCCAGCTGTTGATGAAAAAGCGCGTAGACGAAGAACGCGGGTGAGCATTCCAACAACAAATTGTACAAAGATCAGCGCAATGGTTTGGATAACCTCGCCATTACCATTAAACTCCAATCAAAACACTACGAGTACTCGCGTAAGGCGGGCTGAGCGCAAATCAAATATTAAACGGCACTGCCTTGTTTTAGGTCACTTATTATAAGGGTGATCAAACAAAAGTTGTCATTTTTCATTATAATTACGCGCTTCAATGTACGTGAAAACCTCCTGTACAGTGATGGTATGAGCCCAATTGGTAACAGAGGGAGGTAATAGCTGTTGATGTCGGTGACTTACTAACTAAAAAATTTTTCTGGTGGCTACAGTACACAGTCATGGTTGTATTGAAAAGGTAAGCGCAATCGTGTTTCTGCGCAGTGTCATTTTGTAGAAATATTCAGGTCACCCGTACTCCGAGATATCAAACTGCGAAGTTTTATTGCCGTTATCAAGATTAGGCATTCAAGGAAGTGAGGACCGCCAAAAATACCCCCCCCCCCTACTTCCCCCTCTTTTGTCACGTGCCTGCTGTGAACGGTTTTTAGTTTAACAACTGGGTGGGGGAGTATGTCAAAGAGATAATTTGCCTCCTTTCAGTCTTGGCTAGCGTTACGGTACTCTGCTGTAATTGGAACTGCTATCGAAACAAAGCAAAAGAGAGAAACCCTGCGTTGGTCTTCACTGTCGTCGTGCGTAATCATGCGAACTGCAATTAAGCTTTGCAGTTCGAATGCTCATGAAGGATTATGTCAAATGAAACTGCGTAGAAACACAACTGCTTTTAACTTTTCAATACAAGCATGGCTTACTAGTACGGCCACTAAAGAGTGCATTAATATATGTTAGTTAATCACACCACCGACATCATTATTTCCACCTAATTTATTCCACCTGTTTACAGCAGCCACTAAAGAGTCCATAATATAGTTAGTTAATTCTTCCAACCAGATCAATATACACCTGATTCTGTCTCCCCAATCAGGCATAACCTCAGTGTTCATGTGGTTGTCTCGTAAACCTAAGCGCGTAATTTATACAAAAAACTGTCGACGTGATTTAGATCCCCTTGTATATATCTGACTAAACACTCTGTCTATACGTTGGTGCCAAGCAGAAATAGAGACCCATCGTGTGCGGCACAATTTCTGCTTCGGCACAACTGTCTTTGTTTAAAATAGTATAAGCAAATGGTAATGTTTGTTTAATAGTTCGTCACATGTTTCTTGAACAGTATTAAACAAATTTGTGAATTCAAGCAGTCAAACTACTACTAACCAATGCAACTACGAGTTAAAAAATTTTCAAAGCTTAGTAAACAAGTGCAGAAAGAAGTACGTGGATTGACACCATACTGCACAAATAGTGGGCAAGTTTAAACATATAACGCTGGAGTACTCGTGAGACACGAAAGAAACACAGCACAAGATGGTCCCCAGTGTCTTCATCCCGCTATTAGCGCGGCCGAATGCCACGCACCAGCACACAATTGCTGATTTCTGCACTTCTGTAGCGTCTAAAGAATATTAACGACAAGCTCAGTTACAAATGCAGAAGAGCGAGCGTGCAACACCGCAAGACGTGCAGCAGGGAGCCGGCAGAACGTGCCCGATGCGGTGTGGCTGCTACGACAGAGCGAGATTTTGCCCAAGTGAAGATGACGGCCATCATCGTCAGTTCTCGAGAGCCGTCACCACTGCAGAATTTTTTTTTGATACAACCTCCTTGTATCTTCCTCGGTGCCTGGTTTTGGACTATGGTTGCTAGAGTGAACGACGGTGCGGCGGAGCTTCTTGACGGGTGGGAGCAGGGTGGGGTCGACGAACAGCCGCGGAGTAGGTCATATCCTGGGACTCGTGGGGTGCTTTAGTTGATATAGAAGTGCCAAAAGCGTGTTGAACTTCTTTCCTGATTACGTCAGCCAGGGAAGCGACTTGAGGTTGTGGCGTCGTCGGGACAAATTTCCGCAGCTGCTCCGTTACCACTACGCGGAAGGAGCTCTGGTTTACTGAGTCGGAGCTAACATTCCCAGCACCAATCGTCTCCAAATCCAGCGGATTCATTGGCTGGTCGTATTACCTCATTCGTAGTTCAAGCATCTTCTCCAACGTGGCCTCCTCAAACGCGAATTCGGCCAAGGTCTTTGGGGGGTTTCATATAAGGCCTATGAGGGGCTCTTGATTAACCCCTCGCATCAGATATTTCGTTTTTTTCCTTACCTCGTTTCTGAGTCTGCATGGCAAAAAAGTGGCTTCAACTATTCAAAGGGCACGAGCACGCTTTTCTTTGGATGCTGCGTGCGTGTCGCAGCCGCTGCTCGGTTAGTTGCTTGCGTAACAGAGTCATGAATGTTTTCGAAAGCTCGGTCTTGAATCCCACCCAGGTCGCCAGCCTACGTTCTTGGTTCTCGAACTAAATCCGTGCTGACGAGTCTTCCAGAGCAAAAAACACTTGCCGGAGTGTTTCGTCGTCATCCCTTCAGTTAAACGTTCGGGCCCTCTCAAGATGCTTGAGCCCTTCCTCAGGCTCTTTTCTAGGTTACCCGTGAAACGATGATGGCTCCCGGCGTTGCTGTAGTACTACAGGAGTGCTTGCATTGGTCATCGTAGCTGCGTGGTTCATGGCACCATTCGTGATGTCTTCCCTCTTCCATTTATCCGCCAGAAGTCTAAACTCTGGCTTGAGTCACTGCTGTTGCCGGTTGGCACGATTTGGGCTTCGCTGACGACTTGAAGGCGCATGCACCGCGCACCACCACCAGATGTCAGGAAGCAAAGATTGCGCTGTTGGCTTGAAGGAAAAACACGTTTACTGGAGTGAACTTGTGCTCTCATAACAATACCAAGACTACAAACTGCGAAGCAGCAGTCTACAACGTGGCATGCGCAGGCGGGCGTCAGTTAATGAAATACCATGGCGTTTGCTTTCCAGGCTTTTAAACCGCCGATTTACATCTAGAGCATTGCAGATCAAAGTTT
Organism: Haemaphysalis longicornis; assembly: GCF_048455015.1. Taxonomy (NCBI): domain Eukaryota; kingdom Metazoa; phylum Arthropoda; class Arachnida; order Ixodida; family Ixodidae; genus Haemaphysalis; species Haemaphysalis longicornis. Next base: position 94,305,514 of record NW_027526214.1, read on the forward strand.
ATTCTAGGCTCGAAACGTTAGTTCGAAACGCTCACGTAATCAGAATGAGATAACTCGTGCGGCATAGCAATAAAGAATAGAAAAAGTGGTTGGCTTTGGACACAATAAGATGCCCTGCGCGTCCTGGAGTAAAAAGAGAACGTAACAAACAAACCCAATGCGTGATGATGATGTGTAAATATTTCTGCGCAAGGCCGAGAGTGCGAAGAGCGCCAAACAATGCCTTGTTTATTTAGGTGCATGAATGTAAAAAATTATTTCAATAAATATACACGAAGTAAAACACAAAGTGATGAAGATGACCGGTTTAAAGAGCCATGTTGTAGTCGGGCATGGTAAGAAATGAAGTGTGAAAACTTGACATCAGAAGGAAGCTTAAAAACACGCTTGACAGAAAACACGGGCTCGTTTCCTAAAAAGTATGATGGGTGAAGCGGAATGTGTTGTCTGTAAAGTTGTGTAAAGTGCTTGCGTTGTGCTGTGTCAAGTGCCTCACATTAGATGAGCATGTGGATAACAGGTAGGGTCTCTCCACACCCACTTCACATGATTCTTGGCGATCCAGTGAGCAGGTGCGAGTGTGCTACGTGTGTGTTGTCTATCCGCAACCTTGCTAAGGTCACTTGGGAGCAGAGGTCGGCGAACTCATTTATGAGTCCACTCACTCAGACTCGTTTCGACTCAACCTCATGCGTGAGTTTGAGTATGAGTGAGCGCGAGGCTAGTGTGTCATGGTGAGTTTGAGCTTGAGTGAGTTGGAGCCGAGTGAGCCCGACTCAGTTTGAGTCCTAATGAGTTTGAGTCCATTTTGAGTTTTGAGTACATTTTGAGTTTGAGTCCATTTTGAGTTCTGAGTACATTTTGAGTTTGAGTTCATTTTGAGTTCTGAGTACATTTCGAGTTTGAGCCCATTTTGAGTTCTCAGTTCATTTTGAGTTTAAGTCCATTTTGACTTCTGAGTGCATTTCGAGTTTCAGTACAATTTGAGTTTGAGTACCTATTTAGTTTTAAGTACATTTTGATTTCTGAGTACGATGAGTTTTGAGTCCATGTGAATTTGAGTTCATATGAGCAGCCTCGCAGCAGCTATGGTTGGCTGTTAAGTTTTATGCGTCGCTGTGGGCTGGGAATTCAACTTACCTGCGGGTAAGACACCATTCACGATCCCAGTGATCGGTTGGGAGAGAGGGGGTGTCTGATGTTTTTAGTGTCTTGTTGAATTTTCCTACCCTAAGCACTTGCTGTATACCAAGTATTCACGGCCTTGCGTGTGAGTGATAATTAACTGGTGAGATCATAAAAAGGAAGTCTTAACTTTTCTGAAAAGCTTTTTCAAATGAATTAGCTGAATTGACTGGGCAGCACCCCCTTAGACAGACTAATGACAGCATTAGATCGGGTGAAAAGTTGAACTGATGAAGCTAAAGAGCGTAAGGTATCAAATGAACGGTCCCAATTAACGAAATCACTCGGGGTAAATAAAAAAACCCTTCCTGATTCTAGTCATCAGGCAGTCATAATGAGTCAAAAATTAGGGTAATATTCCAAATGACACTGCGATGGCACATGGGGAATCAAATTCAAGGTCTCCTTGACGGGATCACTCAGGACGAGAATGCGTTATGGTTATATCATGACGTAGTCATGGTTAGGTAAAGATTCGTTTAAAATTCAAGTTCATGATGCTAGGTCTAGTGACGTATTAAAATAAAGGTCTTGGTTAGGGTAATCACGTTATTCCTGATTATTATCATGACGTAGTCAAAATAGGTGATACATTTGGTTAAAATTCACAATAATGCCATTGGGTGTCCGGGACATCAAATTGAAGGTTCCGATGAGGGAAATCACGTCGGACAAAAATGTGTTTTGGCTATATCATGAGATAGTCATGGTTAGTCATTGATTGGTTTAACATTCAAATTGATTTCGCTAGGATGTGATGGGTATCAAATTAATGGTCTTGATGAGGGGAATCACGTGGGAGAAATACATAAATGCTTCCTGGCGATAACCATGAGATTGTCATGGTGAGTATTACATTAGGGTAAATTCGAAGTGACCCCGCTAGGGCGTGTACGGTATCAAATTTACGATCTTGACGAGGAAAATCACGTGGTACAAATTAAAAGGCTTCGTTGTTCGAATCATGAGATAGTCATTATGAGTCATAGAATGGGTAAATTCAAATTGAGGCCAATAAAGCATGTGGGGTGTCAAATTGAAGGTTTCAGTTAGGAGAATCACGTCGGACAATAATGTAATGCGTCCTGGTTACAGTCATGACAGTCATGGTTAGTTTGTTTGGTATGAATTTTATATGATCTTCTAGGTTGTATGGGGTATCAAATGTGAGGTCTCGTCGAGGCGGATCACGTGGGACAAATATAAAAATGCTCTCTGGTTATAGTTTTGAGGATATAGCAAAAGGTATCTTTCTTGAATTGCTGGGTCAGGTTTAACCAAAATTATTTGACAACCTGTAAGGCAGTTGTGCTATACACAAGTGAAGGTTTGTCCAGAGATGTCCATCAATGCGCTTAATGGTAATAAAAATATTGGCTTGTAATTGCTGAACCATCGAGGCAGCATGGCATGGGGTAAAAACAAAAGCCATGCCAAACTCTCGGACATAAATCACTAGACTCAAAAACTCTCTGCTTTCACTGCCATTCAAACGTTACTTCCTCCATTTCTCTTTGTCCCAACAAACAAGAAAATCCTTCGACACATATGATGCCGTGGAAATTGTGGACGACCATATATAACCGAAGGCATCAGATGGACCGATTGTGCGGGCGACTGTACTCACAGTTTCTGCTCCTAGCTGCAGCGTCTCTTCGATGTGTGCACCACTGCCAATGGTCATCCAGAGGGCGATGTCATCGGCGTGTACAGAAGTGTGCAAATTGGGGATAGTTACTAGGGCGAAGGACCCTTCTTCTCCCGCCAGATATTGTCCCATTGCCCTGACAAGCTGCCTGTGTAAGCTCATCGAGAAGATGATAAATAGGCGACTTGTGTACTTCTTAGAGTACAATGGTCTTCTCGAGAGCTACCAGGCAGGCTTTAGGGCGGGGCGATCTAGCAGCGATCAACTCGTTGCATTAGAGGCGTATATCAAAGATGCTTTCTTCCACGAGCAGTTCTGTATGACAGTATTCTTTGATATGGAAAAGGTGTACGATACTGCTTGCCGTTACGGCATCCTCAGCGATTTGAAGTCCTTTGGCATGTCGGGTAACATGATGAACACGCTTGCCTGTTACATGTCTCGAAGAACGTTTCGCGTGCGAGTTGTAACTGCACTTTCTAGGGTGTTTGTGCAGGAAAATGGTGTTCCGCAAGGTGGAGTTTTACGTTGGACTTTGTTTATTGTGAAAATGAATTCTCTTCGAAAGGCATTGCCACCGGCGATTTCATGTTCAATTTATGTAGACGACGTATAATTATCTTTTAAATCTTGTAACTTGTCTGTCTGCGAGCGGCAAGTCCAGCTTGGTGTAAACAAGCTTGCCGGCTGGGTAGATAGCAACGGTTTTAAATTTAATCGAGGCAAGTGCGCTAGTGTTTTGTTTTCCAAGACGCGTGTCATTCGGCCGGATCCAGACAATCAACTCCACGGTGTCTCTATTCCTGTAAAAAGGAACACAATTTTTTAGCTATTATCTTTGACGAAAAGCTCACATTCACCCCCACATAAAACAACTAAAACATAAATGCCTAAAAGCAATCAATATTCTGAAGGTTCTGTCGCAAATCTCTTTTGGTGCTGACAAACAACTTCTTTTACGTGTTTTTACCAGCTTGATAGGTTCACGATTGGACTATGGTAGTGTTGTTTATGGGTCAGCAAGTAAAACATCCCTCAAAATGCTGGACACAGTCTCCATCTCGGGCTTCGCCTGGCGTGTGGCGCCTTCCGCACTACCCCGGCCGAAAGCCTATATGCGAAGTGCAACAAATGGAACCTACAACGTCAGTGTGCATACACAGACCTACTCTATGCTTTTAAAATTTCATCAAAGCGTCACCATTATTTTAAATCAGTTTTTATTGATACGTTCATGACTAAACTCCTTTTAAATCGACCATCGTTCTGTGCGCCCTTCTCTTACAAAGTTAGAAAGGAAGCTTCAGAGCTTGCTGTCTCCTTTTTTAGATACAATCCAAAGTTCTCTAACGGATTTTATAGCACCATGGCATCTCCGCCCTATATCATGCGAGACACATGTAGATAAAAACCGAGATCCCACATGTGCAATTCTGCAGCATTCCTTGTATTTGCAGCAGAAGTATGAGTGCTCTGAATTTTATAAGGAAGCTTCTAGAACTGCCACCTCTGTGTCCTGCGCGGCGCATGGCCCTGGCCTTAGTGTCACTAGAACTCTGAATAGTCATACTAGTATCTTTAAGGCAGAGGCTGAAGGTATACTTCCTGTTGTCAATCATATACTTAAAAAGCCACATCCCACAATTCATTATCTATCCAGATTCCCTCAGTGTTGTGCGGGCGCTGTCGTCAACAATAATTTCAAAAAACCACGTTGTCAATCTGATCGTCAACGGTATTATGTCTATGTATGTACGCAATTTTGAACTGGTTCTTTTCTGGGCCCCTGGCAACTGTTGTATAGCAGGGAACGAAGCACCGGACCGAATGGCTGCTGCTGCTAGACTCTTGAATTCAGTAGACATAACTACATTACCCTACACTGACGTCAAACCACACATCAGACAACTTCGCAAAACATGGCAAACACACTGGAGTGAACAAATAGACACCACGTTACACGTAATAAAACCTCACTTGGTACCATACTCCACCGACACACGCAATAGATACTCCGAAGTCGCCTTGGCCAGATTACGGATAGGGCACACACATGCAACGCACTCGCAACTTCTCACTGCATCTCCAGCAGGTGCGGAGAGTCCCTATCCGTGATCCACATCCTCATACAATGTAAGGCACTTCACACAACACGACACACACACTTTAGAGAACACTACCGACAACATGTCACACTGCATCCATCGTTGTTTCTAGGTGACTATGCCAGTGTTTCTGTGAAAAGTGTGTTTGAATATTTGTCAGACGTTAAGTTTTTAAACCTCATTTCCTAGCACTCATAATCAAATCTGGCCCTATACACCAGCCATCACCATTATCTTTAACTGATTTTACTCTGTTCGGTTGACACGTTTTTTTTTTACTTACCTTTTTGTGGTAACCACTTCATTCATTAAATAAACTTTTCTGTGGCGCTCTTTGCCCTTAGTCGGCCTTGCGCCATAAAAACCCCACCATCATCATCATCGTTTGACTGTTTTCGCTGATCAGACCCGCCCTCAGCCGGAGGTTGGCATGGCTGGCCAAGACCACTCAGTAAGGACTAACAGTAAGTGTGGAATAGATCAGCCGCGCGGGCAGCAACGCATCTTTCGCGTAGCTACTGCAAGAATGCTGAAGGCAGCGAATGAGCTTCTGGAAGCCCCATCTCCATCTCCGCACGACTTGCAAGCGACCATTGATCTGCTTGAGAGCAAAGATACCACATTGTATGAGATAGACCAGAAAATTATCGATATTCTTGATCATTAGGAAGTCGAGCGCAAATATTTCGAGGCCTTGGCATACCGAGGAGGTATATGCAGCGCCCTCAACCGGTTCCGCAATGCCTTGAAGGTCTCAAGGGCATCCCGCATGAGAGGCACCACCAACGCCACTCCTAGCAGGCCAAATTTCCCTCGACCACTTACCATTATGTCCAACGGAGTTGGCACGGCAACCCGTAGAGGTGACCCTTCTGACGTCCACTTACATATATCACCCTTGCAAGTTGACTCACCAAAGGTGCAGGTTAGCACGGTTAAGAGTGTGTTGCCTCAACTGCAGAGGCTTGGAAACCATTTCCAGGTGACGTCCCATCGTCACACCGACTTGTCCGACATGCAGCGGGCAGAGGATTTGACGTTCAGGCCATCACGCGGAGAAAACCTACAAAGAACCCATTGTGCCGCTGCAAGCACAACGCGACGTCCACAACCTCGACTTGTAATGACAGTAGGCCAAGAGCTGGTCCGCCGAAAAACTGCTCCAGGACAGAAGTGCAAAAACTGGTTCGGTCGAACGCGACGTGCGACGAGCGGAAGCTCTTCTTGACCCTGCAAGAACGAGAGAAGCGAGACCAAAGCCGTGGCTGCCGTTAGTGGGGTCGATCACTTTACTAACACGGTCTATTTTCATGATGATGACGATGATGAATGGCGCGTACCCAGAGGCAGATTTAACATCCTCCCGCGCCCGGGATAATCGATACGTGCTCAATAAATCCGCAATCCTAACATTTTGTGTTTTCAGTCCATAAGGTCAATGTTTGCGACGCGGTCGGGGAATGCTATCCACACTTTTCTTTCCACAGGCGCTTACGCTGCCGTGCAGTTCTCACGACCGCCAAGGGCCGCCAAGGTAATGCGGGCGACAACCACGCTGTGTGTACAGCTGCCTCAGAAGGTTGCAGTTCTTTCGCCATGCAGTTATTGTGACGAAGTCGATGTCGTACAAGTCGAAGTATCTTTGTGAAATAGTTATTGTGGTGCACGGGATCAAGTAGTATTCTCGTGCCGGCCATCCGCTTGCCTTCTGTTTGTTTTTCCACTCCTGACGAGATCGTTTTCGTGCTTCTTGCTAGCCTAATGTATGGTTCGAATGGTACTCCACCACGCCTTGCTGCCTCCTCGCACGCGGCTGACGTGACCGGCCAGGGTTTCTCGCCTTTCCCTACTTCGTTGAGATGGAGCAACTCGTAATCGTTGGTGGGTACACCCTTTAGCTACGCTTTGCTGACTAGAACTGGTCGGCTTTTCATTGCTTCCGGTAGGCGTTCGCTCTTCACTATGTCTGAAACGAAGATACATTCGATTTCACACGGTGGAAGTTCTGCCTTCTCTTTAAGATCCGTGGCATCCCCACGGTTTTTGGCGTCTGCTTGGAAGGCAGCAACTGCGTCGTCGTACCCTGCAGGCATAATCTCGTCTTCTCCACGCCCGTCTTCCGTTGGGACAATTGACGCTACCTCGTATCTGGCTTACACTCGAATGCCTTCGCGCTCAGCCTCGTCTTTGGCATTTTGAGAGATGCTGAATCCTGCGGTACAACGACCGCTTGATCCTGTACGGAGAAGTAAGAGACGTTTCCAGAAAAAATAGCCTTGATTGTCTTCACTGGTTCTGTTTGGGCCCAGAAGGTCCTCTCCTCACACGTCGCGTTGCGTGGAACTGGACTTGCTAGCATCGTCGACCTTGAGCCGTTGTAGTCCAATGAACGTCCTGTCCTCATGCCATCAGAAGTCGACATTGCAGACAGCGTGGTAGCCTTGAACGTCGACGTATCTGGCTTCTGCATTTTGTCAGTATGGTGAACGTTCAGGTAGATGTAGGTCGTCGCAATCAACTTCGGCAATACTACTCGCAAGGTCGACTTGTGCGAGCCGACGTGGGAAGGGTCGTCTAAACGGGGCGAAGTGCCCTTGCTGGTACATTTATGGCCGGATGCCCGCATGTCGTTCAACGTAAATCGCAACCGACATAGGGCCCCGCATATTCTTTCCTGATATTGCATTACGTCGTAAAATCATGTTCAAGCTCATCTCCTTCAAGACGCTCACCTATCGCCATGTTCAGCTCGTTAAGTTCAGTGTCCTTCTTTTTCAGCTCGTTAATAGCTAACTCCAGGTCCAACGCAGACGGTGAGGGAACGTGCTAGAGCTCAGTAGCTGCCTTTATCCGCCTTGTAACAGCAGCGCACAGAACCTTCCTCAACGAACGCAGGGCGTCCAGGTCATCAGCAGCTTGGTACTTGGGGGAAGTACAGTTGCTCCCATGCAGGGTACTCTGAACGTTACGGTGCGTAACTGCGTCCCGTTGGAGGTTATGGTCAGTCGTAGGGGGTCGGTCAGGTCCAGCCATGGCGACCTCTGGCAGAGGGTGGGGCAACGGCGGTCAACGACAGTCAAATCACGGGGTTCTACGAACCTCAAGCCGAAAGGGACGTCGGTGGCCCCTTCGTCACGTACAGTCGTGTTCCCGGGTTTGACGACACCAAAATTCTAACGAAAGAACGACGCAAGGCAGACCTGGGCCATGGCTGCCCTTCGCGGGGACGATCACTTTACTCATACGGTCTGCACGATGATGATGACAATGGTAATAACCAGTTCATACTCGAGATTAAACCGAGCCACCATGACATAAACAGACATTGCGACAGAAGGAAAACACTTCAGAAAATTAAGCAAGTGCAGTTTGTGTGTGCGCTGGAACTGATTGTATTACAATAAGAAATCAGCGCAAGATATCCAAACAAACCCAAGATAACAATGTAAAGGAGAAAAATTAGCTCGGGCTCTGCAGTTCACCAAGGACTGCATGTCAAACACAATGAAAAAACAGATGACTGACGCAACACACACACACACGCAAACGCACACGCACAGGCACGCGCACACGCACTCGCACTCGCTCACGCACACGCATGCATGCTGGAAGTTAACAGCTGGGTAGGGAGGCGGTAATTGCTTAAAATAGCGTGGTGCTTTTCCGAGCTACGAGAGCTCATCCCACCCAGCAAATGCCAATCAAAACTAATACAAGTGCCTCAGCAAACAACGAGGCAGTTTTTTGTTTGTCCCAGGCGATTTCCCTTCTCAAGACCCTCAATTTGATACCCCACATTCTTTAGCGCCATACCTCTCTGAATTTTAACCCAATCTTAGACTATCCATTAATACCATGTTACACGGTTCGCCATTTTCAATATTTTTTCTTGTTTCCTTTTTAAGTTTTAACCTTTTAACATTTAGTTTGGTCAATTCTCTACATTTACGCTTTTATTTTGATTACAGGTTGAACTTCCGTGGTGTCTGCATTTTCGTGTAAATGGAGGGCAGTACACGATCCTGGCGGGGGAAAGAAGGAGGGTGTACTCGGCAAACAATGATACGCTATAAAAAAGCAAAGGCATATCTATGAACGCATCGCGCTTCAGAGATTCGCGGGTACAGTTCACTTTGACACAAAGCGTTTTTTCAGGATGCAGAGCAAGAATGCATGCAACCGTAACACTTAACAGCTTCGACGTAAATGAACGGAGCAGTAAGCGTAGGTCCTCTCGACAAATGTTGCTTATTTCGACCCAGGGACCAAGCACACATTTGAGTCTGGACAGCCCTTGTCATGAACGCGAACGTGGAGCCTACATCAGAGAGGTTGGTATCCAATATATACGAAGAATTGCTTGCAACCAGCGCTAGTCATGATGTGCAGCAGGTGTAGTTGTAATAAATCTGCAATGAAAATTGTTTCCGACCTCACAGGAGCTACGGTGTCATGTCGTGCCGAATGCAAGTGTTTGAGCTCACGAATTGGCACCTGTATATTTTTACCATGCGTGAAATTGAAAACTCTGAATGCTAAAGAAATCAGTCCTTATGAGCCTGAGTAAATTGTTAGCACGAGGGAGTAGTGAGGCCAGTTGAGTTCTGAAATCATTTTGAGGTCTCAGCCCTATTGGGTTCTAAGTTAATTTTGAGTTTTGATTACATTTTAAGTTTTGAGTCCATTTTGAATTTGAGTATATTTTGAGGTTGATTTCATTTTGAATTTTGAGTACAATTTTAATTTCAGTACATTTTGATTTCTAAGTACATTTTGAGTTTTGATTCCATTTTACATAGAGTACGTTTTGAGTTTGAGTACATTTTGAGTTTTGAGTACATTTTGAGTTTGAGTACACTTTGAGTTTGAGTACATTTTAGTACTTTGTAAATTTTGAGTTTCGAGTACATTTTGAGTTTGAGTACATTTTGAGTTCTGCGTACATGTTCAGTTTTGAGTCCGAGTGAGTTCTGAGTTTCGCGCTCAATGTGAGTTTCAGTTTGAGTGAGCGCAGATGTCCTGCTCAGCATTGAGTCTGAGTTTAAGAGAGTGGTGATTCGAAAAAAGAATTTGTGAGCGAGTTTGAGTGAGCCACGCCAACTTGGCCGAGGTGTGCTTGGGAGTGTCTGTTTTGTCAGTCTGTTGTGTATCGTCCAAAGAGTGGCTTTATTACATGTAGTTTGTGGTCTGACTGTTCACCCCGTGTGTTTTCCATGTTTTTGTAGTTGTCTGATGAGTGGCTTGACGTCGGCATAGGGTACTGTTACTATGTTGAGGGTGTCTCCGAGTGCAGCAGCAGCGGCCATTTCATCATCAAACTCACTGCCAGCGACCCCAGCACGGCCTGGAACCCACCAGATTGTCACAGTCAGATTTGACGCATATGCTGACATCGAAGATTGAAAAACCAGAGGGACAACATACTTTTTGCAAGACCTTTGGCATAATATAAACGCACTACGCTAAGCGAACTTATGAAATTATGTACTTAGTGATTTTTTGTTCAAAAATATGATTTAAAACAGGAAGTACACCTTATGCTTCCGCCATGAAAATGCTTGAATTCCCATTCATCACTTTACAAGCACTCAAGTTGGGTCTGTGTGCAGCACAACACACAGCGACGGACGCTTTCGAAGCATATCTAAACATTCTCCCACCCAATATTTCGCCTGGAGATGCACAAACAGCTGCAAAATGGCAGTTGTGCGCACCCTGTTTTTCTTAAATTGCATAAAATTCCAATCATATAACACAGGGAGAAGATGCCCTGGGGCTACACAATCTATGACAGATGTTTTGAATATGTTTAAAAATAGGACGGAGAGTTCGAATGCCTCCTACCTCACCTTCAGCGAGAAAGACACAGAAATAGATAGACGATGCAAACGCGGCTGGGATGTAGATGTATCCTTCACTAAACATTTATTGGGATGGTGAGACATTGATTTAGTTTTAAAAGCAAACAATAAATCGACGTATTTGCGCCTGTACCCTAAGCACTATTTGTCGCACTCGACGTACAGACTTTGCATGGAACTTGTACGGAAAGCACCAGACGGAAGCCGAAAGACCAGGTGCTGCACTCGGTCAAACATTTTTAACGCTTTTTCGGTTCCTATACCATATAAAACATTCCCATAGTCCAACCGCGAGCGTACCAGGTTGGTAAACTCAGGCAGCAGTTGTTTTTCAGCAATATATGAATGATGCGAAAAGACCTCGGGAATATTCGTTGTTTCAAGACATTTTCCTTTTAGTTGTTTCTTATGAGGGATAAAGGAAAGTTTTTATCAAGAATTATACCTAGGAACTTGTGTTCTTTCTTGACTAGAATCGAGACATCATTCAGTTTGATGCTTGGATCTGGCCTGATCCCACGCGTCTTGGAAAATACAACAGAAGTGCTTTTGACAGGGTTCAGCCTAATGCCGTTCTGATCAGCCTACACAGCTAGTTGGTTGACACCAAGCTGGACTTGGCGTTCGCAGATTGACATATTGCATGATTTAAAAGATGTTTGCACATCATCTATTTACAATGTACCGAAAATCGTTCGTGACAACACCTTTCGACATGAGTTCACCTTGACTATGAACAATTTGCAGCTCAAAACGCCTCATCGAGGCACTTCATTTGCCTGCACGAAAACATATAAAAGGGCAGTACGAACCCTTACAAGAAAGATTCCTTTCGCAGGAAAGCTTTAAAGAGTGTTAAACATATTCCCAGAAACACCGAATACTTTTAGGTCGCCAAGTATCCTGCATCGCCAAGCGGTGTCGTAGGCTTTCACAAGATCAAAAAAAAAAAAAACCGTAGCACAAAACTGGTTGTAGTCAAACCGCATCCTTGACATACGACTCAAGGTGACGAGTTGGTCATTTCTTGATTGCCCTACCCTGAAACCGGCCTGGCAGGTCTATAGAAGACCATTGTACTCTAAGAAGTACACGAGCCTCCTGGTAATCATCTTCTCGAGAATCTTGCACAGGCAGCCTGTGTGGGCGATGGATCTTTAACTGGTGGAGGAAGGGTCCTCCCCTCTTTTAGGAACGCCTCGACAATACCTCTGTCCAAGATTTTGGAACATTTCCCGAAATGTATGTGTTGATGTATAGCTGTATGAGTGTTTCAAGAGTATCTGGGTATAGGTGTTCTATCATGGTGTATACTATCTTACATGCGCCAAAAGTTGAAGGTTTGCATGTGCACAGGGCAGCCCTCAACTAATACAGTGTAAATTGATAATTGTAAGAAACTTTTACTGTTATTGTCATATAGGAACATCTTTTGACAAGCATTTTTATGTTTCAAGTGTTTGCCTAGTGTGCACAGGTAGAAACGAGTTGGAAGTGTTGTGCCGGTGTGTTAGCCTGGCCTATCAGTGTGTCCTGTGTTGTACAAAGAAGGGGCAGGCGTTGTATATGTTGTCATTATTTTTGGGTATTGTTGCCCATACCTCGTAAGTGTCTGTGTATGAGTTATTGGATGTATCGAAAGCGCGAAAACTCTCTCTTTTCGCCTCACGACGCAACCGCTTTCCAAAGGCCTTTGCCGATTTGAACGAGATTAGGTTATCCGGCGTGGGGTACTGGGGAAGGACATCCCACTCCTTGTTCTAGGCCTCTCGCACCCGCCTACAGTCCTCGTTCCCCAAGAGCCTCCTTGGGTTGAGGGACGCGCTGGAAGCCTGGGGAATAGACTTTCGGCAATCGTCGAGATCGTTCGCGGTGATGAGTTGGGTTGTTTCCTCCACGTGTAAGTGTTTTATGGATGTGTGGTGTAGTTCAGTTATATCTGTGCATGTGCTCAGACGAAGGAATCGCAGAGGCCGTGGCGACGTTCATTCTTCAATCCTTCATTCTTCAAAGCTTGTCGCAGAAACTAGGATGCAAGGAGAAAAGGTTGGAGAGGCTAACCGTTTGGCTCGTCGTACACATATGTGAGCGGTCTGTTGTTGAGTACCCCTTCAGCCTCCAAAACGATTGTGCGTAGTGTTTGTTCTGTCATAAGCCGTCTTCCAATGGTCTTTCTGATGGCTGACTTAAAACGTCTTATCAGTCTTTCATAAAACCCGCCCCACCAGGGTGCTAACTCGGTTATGTACTTCCACTTGATGTAAAGATTCGTTGTGAATTGGCGCACTTTATCGTCCTCCATCCTCAGTATTTTATTGATATCGACCTCTTGAATGATCTGGCATTATCGCTGTAGAGGGTCTTGCACATGTCCCTTCTGGCCACGAATCTCCTAAAAGCGTGTATAAAGCACTCAGAGGATGTGCTCTTCATCAGCTCAATGTGTACCACTCGCGTCACCGCACACGTAAAAATTACAATGTACATCTTTTGCTCAGTGTGTCCTTTTTCCTCTCTAGCGTACAGTGGTCCAGTGAACTCGACTCCTATGACTTCAAAAGGACTTGATTGGGTGATTCTGTCAGCTGGCAATGGCGCCATTTCCTGAGTCATTGGTCGAGCGTTGAATCTCCTGCATGAATTGCATCTCCTAATGATCATTCGGACTAACTGTCGGCCTTGAACTACCCTAAACTTTGTTCGTAATCTGGTCAAGATTACACAGACGCCGCCGTGCATTATCTAAAGATGCATATGTCGTACCAAAACCTCAGAAAGTTTACTGTTTTTCAGCAGTACGATTGGGTGTTTCTTGTCGAACCTCATGTCGCTCCGCTCCAGCCGTCCTTTCACTCTGATTACACTTTCAGTGTCCGTGGAAATTCCGATGCCATGTAATTGGGATGCGCCTTTCCTTTCCCTCACGCCGTTACTGACCGTCTCGCCTGGACGCATGACTTCTTTTTGCTCTTGCCTGATGAGAAATAATTCTGCTTTGTTGAGTTCTTCTGCTGTTATAGGACCTGATATTTTATTCTTTTGTAGCTTTCCAGCATAATGTAGCACCCATGCGGCGATCATAATGCCTCAGTATGAGATCCCAACCTGCTCACGTCAATACGTTTTTCTTGATTATCGTACGAAGTAAGCATACATTGCTCCATGTTCGCGACCTCCTTTTCTTTTATATTGTTTATCTGTACTTCATATGCCAGTCTCTCACAAGATCCTATTAGCCAAACTGGACCTTTCCACCAGGCTTCTGACGCAAGCAGTTGTTTCGTTCTTATCCCTCTCGTCATCAGGTCGACAGGGTTTTTCTCACTTTTTACGTAGCTCCATCGGTTTGCACTTGATTTCCTCTTGATTTTATTTACTAAATTTTGAACAAAATGTCCTTAATTTTGCTTGATTTGACCGAGCAAAGCACTATTTGTGAGTCTGTCCATACTTTGTCGTCTTTGGTTTTTCCGACAACGTTGTCTACGATGTATTTGGCTAACCGTGCTGCGACCGTGGCTGCCAGAAGCTCTACTCTTGCGAGTGTTACGTCCTTAAGCGGTGCAACCTTTCCGTTACTCATTTTGAAGCTGGGTGTTCTTGCTTTCATCAGTGTATATGGTCATAAGATATGTCGCTGCTCCGTATGATCTTGGGCTTGCATCAGAAATTACGTGCAGAGTCTATAACTCCTCCGCTTTGCCAAAGGTGTATGAGCATCTTGGTAACCAATACCCGTCCAGCACCTCCAGCTCTAAAATCCACTCAATACAAGCTATTCAATATCCATCGGGTAAAGGATCATCCCAGGTGAATGGCTCTTTCCAAACATTCTGTAATTGCAGCTTTGTTCGTACGGAAAAGAGTGCCAATAGTGCTAGGGGATTCTAAAATCTGGCAGTGGCTTGTAAAAGCTGCCGCTTTGTTATGTCTGCGACATTCATCATAGAACGCCAGGCCATGCTAGGAAAGGTAATTTGCTCCTCCATGAAATTCCACTTCATCCCCAGCACTTTAGTTTTTCTTTCTTGTCTCAGTCGCCAGACTAGGTCTTCCCCTTCCTTTTCAAAGACACTTCGTAGGGTTGGATCGGTAGATGTCCACTTCCTTAAATTCATTCCGGCTGCAGCAAATATACTTTGTGCCTCGTTGTACGTGGTTGCTGCTGTTGACCTATCTTCAGCCCCTAGCAACACATCATCGAAGTAAATTGCTTTCTTTAGTTCACCCACTAAGTTTGGGAACTTATCTCTTACTGCATCTAGATGATAATGAATCGCTGCAGCTAACAGAAAACTACTGGGCTTCGTGCCGAATGTAACCCTCTTCATCCTCCAGGTCTAAACTGTCGGGAGCTCTGAATCTATGTTCGGTAGTTCCTTCCACCCCAAGAAACGAAGTGCTTCTCGATAGTCTTCGTGGATCGCTATTTGAAGAAACGCTTTCTCCACGTCGGCAACAATCACTATTTTGTGTTGCCTGAAGTTTGTCAAAAGCGATGCGATGTCAGGGTTGAGGTTTGGTCCAGTCTCTTAGTTGGCATTCAACGACCGATCTTCCGTGCGACTCGCTGATGCATCAAAAACGATTCGCATCTTGGTTGTCGATCTGTTCTCTTTATTCACTGCCTGATGTGGCATATATAAACAATGTTTTTCTTTTTTTTGTCTTTTTCTGTGCTCACTTTCCCAGCTATATCTGATTCTATATACTCCGTAATGCCTTATCGTATGCTTGAAGATTTTTGGGGTCCTTAAGTAGTATTTGGTTACATGTAAAAGTATGTTTTGGGCGACCGACTAGTTCTCGTCCAACGTGACGTGTTCCTTCCAAGGAAGAATGACTTCGTAACGTCTGTCCTGGAAAGCCATGGTGTCTTTGATGTACGTATGTACTCCATCCTTTAATTTCGTCTTGGTGTGAGCTATGTTGTTGTTGATGCCTGTAGATTCTAGCTCTGAAAACCTTCTAAATGCAGAGCATTTCACTAACTCACGATGTCACCCGCGTTGGCGCCCGTAGTCCGCACCGCACCCCTCCCTACTATATAAAAAAAAATATTAATCCAGCGCCAGGTTTCGATCCCTCGACCCCGCGGGCGGAACGCAATGTACACGGCGCTCTACCGACTGCGCCACAAAGCCGACACAGAATGGAAGGCTACGAAGCGCCTTATATCCTTGACTCATTCAAACTACTGCTGACGAGCACTCTCTCGTCAGCAGTTGCCACAAGTGCAACAACATTAACGTAACGCAAACTACTTAACGTCGCGTGCCCCCGGAAATGCTCTGCATTTGATCGTGCCCCTCGCGAGGGGCATGTTGACGCTACCTCTTGCAGAGACTGAGTGCCACCGCCGAGAACTAGATCCCACGAGTTGCGCGCGCGCTGTGGACTGGTGGCGCCATCTGTCAGATGCGACGCGACCTACTATCAAGGCAGTGCGGAAAACGAACTTGCGAAATACAAACCGGGCTGTGAGGAGAAAAGGGAAGTAAACTTTCTTTTTGTGTTTCTTTCTGACTTTATCCTGTACATTGTCTCCGAAAATTGACAAATAAAGTATCAATGCTCATCGTATGCTTATAAAATATATGCGGATAGGCTTGCGGACTGTATCAATTGCTTTCTTAAACAATGCTTGTAATTTTCTCTTTATGTTGCTTTATTATCTCGCCAAATCGCAGCACAAACGTATTTAGGTACCGTGTTCTTGGTGAATACGTACTGCTGTTTTATGTTTATAATTTCTGGGTACAGCGTTAGAGTGCATCCCAAATGCTGCTGCCATGCGCGCATGCTCGACGTGTACTGTGACAAGCGTCATGGAATGCGTTGCGGTTACTGTCATTCTCAAGCGACCGCTGTACAATCGGGAGTCTACGCTGAGAGGACATAAGCTGTCATTCAATACAATATTAATCCTAGATGTCGCAGGCACAACATGATCGCTGCAATCCCATCCCCTGTGGCGTAGAATCTAAGTATAGGGCAGGGAGAGTAAAGTAAAAAGCGAGCGCTACAGACGCGAAAGTTCGCATTGAGCATGTGGTCCGCGAAGGCCACACAGCAAAGCTTCGAGTAAGCGACCTAGTGCGACAGACTTGAGGCGTACGGGAGTGAAATCTACTGAAAACGATCGTGCATCAGCAGAATACGTATTTACTCAATTTTGCTTCTTATTAACATTTTGCTATTGATCAAATAATACCTCTGCTCCTCAGTAGCTGCTTGCAAAACGTTCCCATTAACATATTCACACTTCATCAATCCCAAAAGAGGTTGCACTCATTACGACGTCCTTTTGTTTTCTTAATCATTTAAGCTAGTTTAGGTACTCGATGAGAAAAAGTATTTCCAATCAAAATCTTCAACATCTGGTCTGTGCTGGAAAACAATTTTCTACCAGGTTATTCTCTCACTCGTCGGTCCAGCCATCGGTCGCTCGGTTACGGCGACAACGCTGTTCAGCCCACGAACGGCGGCAAGGGCTGCCCCTAAAATAAAGCCACAAAGGCAAAGCAGGAATGGAGCGTTTATCGGAATTGTTGCAGAGTCCCTTTTATGTGGAACCTGCTATTTCGCTCCAAGAAGGAATGAATGCGGTGCATGTATTTTTTTACTTGCTCGTTTATGTCTACATTCGCAGTGGTTACCTTCAGTACTATCACTGTTGACGAATTCATTGGTTGCGCTCGAAATTGTGTTGGCCCATGTAACGTTCACGCTCAAATCGTTTCCGCGGCCATTACTTTGTCTTGAAACCATTTTGTTCGTCCCGTAACGATCGCCCAGTAATAATCCACTCCGACGAGCAACGACGGCGTTAATGTGGCACTTGTCTTGTAATACTGTGTCAGGTCATTCACCAATGTCAGTCCTAGAGCTTTCACTTCCGGCAACTACTCATTTCGGTGGTGATGGCAACGTGTCTGTAGAGATCGTGTCTTTTTCCAGTGCATCGATTATAATCTCTTCTCCTGACAGATGCCTTTTAATTTTCACCTCCACAACCCTCATTTTCGTTTCTTTCTCGCCGCCACCAAATGACCCAATGGTTAGCCTCTCTATCCTTTTCTCTTTGCATCCTAGTTTCTGCAACAAGCTTTGAAGAATGAAGGATCGTTGGCTCCTGGTGCAAAACACTATTCTTGCATAGCTGCCAGATTTCTGCCATACCGTCCAAGAGAGAGCAGTTAGTAGCAAGATGCAAGAAGAGATGTTTGTCGGTTGAGTGTACATATTGCACGACCCTGTGGATGCAGCTTGGCTTGTCTCTCCCTGGCCCTTCGGCCAACTTTCGGCATCACTCCTATCGTGGTCGTGTTTTCTTAGACAGCACCTTGAAGTGGCGTGTCTTCCTTTGCAGGTCTTGCAGCAAATGTTGGCTCGGCAAATTTGCGCCATATGGTTTGGTCTGGTGCATCGGAAGAATCTGTTTTCCCGTTGAAGCACAGCCTCCTTTTCGTTCAGTGTAATGGTCCGTCGGCAGTCTTCTGCATGTTGTCCTTGGTTTTCACAGAGTACGCAATTTTTGCTTGCGATGCTGTGAAAACTTGTTGTCCTGCACGTAGTTCTGACGTTCCTCCTGGGTGCGCGATGGTCTTCCGCTTGGTTGTTGCCTTGGTTGTCAAATTCTCCTTCTATGGTGCTGATGTGAATTGACAGAAAGTCTAACAGTCTCTGCATTATTCCAACACTGCCATCCGATGCAGAGAGCGATGATCCCGTATTGTTTTTTGTTTCTTTGGTAGCTTCCTTCATCTTGAAGTCCACCTTCATATCGGAAGGCAACGCTTTCTTGATCAATGTCAGTAGCATTGGCGCGTAGATTTAGTTTTACTCCTAATGATTCGGGTCCTCGTTTGTTTAGTGTACCTTGTTGTAAAGCCGCTTGGCTGCCGTTAAGTCTTTCTTGCTCTTGACATCTTCCAGACTTGTAAGCTCCTTTATATACACCTGTCGCAGATTCTCCTCTTTGCCGAAGCCTTCCCGAAGCATGTGTACGGCGTGGTCACAGTTTTCTTGTGACAACTGCAACCCTACAACTAGTGACGCAGCTTCCCCTGTTACCTACGCCAGCAAGTAATTAAATTTTTGCATCTTTCGAATGCTCTCTCTGCCGTGTATTGTCGTTTCGAATTGATTCCAATACCGGGGCCATAGATTTCTGGTTCAGTCAAACGTGATCATTTCGAGCCTTGGCAGCTTGACTATATCACTTGATTCCATGCGGTTAGTACCTTGCATGTCAATATTGGCATTGTTTTCTTGAGCACGATGGGCTGTGCGAGAACATAGGTCGTATTCCTCGAGTTTCAAGTCAATCTTGGATAAGGTCTCTACTATCTTCATTTCATATTCTAGCACTCTTTCAAACTTGGCTTCTGCAGTTTCTACTGACAAAACGTGCTCTATTTGGTTGTCCACTTGCCTTAGTGCCTCCGTGATTCTTGTCACTTGGTTACGTAGCGTTACCAACGCGCTAAGATGTACCTGTGTCCCAAGCTTCTGATCAACCTCATTAACAAGGGTGGTAGCCTGCCTCGCAGCGCTTTGCGCTTCTTCACGAGTACGTCTCTGTTCATGTTTCTACGAAATACCGTACTGAGGACTCGCCTGTTGTACTGATTATGCGATGCTGCTCCATGGCCTTGATCCTTCCAGCGTCGCTTGTCCGATCAAGGTTAAATCGCAGCCAGTCCGTTGACCCCGAGGCGGCTGGCAGCGTCAATGGCGTATTCTTCCCCGAATCCTGGTCACGGCACCATTGAGACGAAAGAACCGCAGAGGCCGTGGCGACGTTGCGACGAACACATATTTCTTCTAGAAAAGCATGATGATGACTAGAACTGGAACGTGCATGTGGTGACTTCTTCACTTCTTCTTCTTCGCTTCTTCTCCTTGGTTTTCCACACCATCCCCTCAGCACCCTCTAACGCACTGGAGGACTGGGAGGAAGGAGTGGTAGTGGCACAGGTCCCGATAGAAGCGGTTCGTACCACAACCACTGCTTCCTCAGCAAGCGCCCAAATGGGTGGAGGAGGGACCAGGTCAGACTCGCTGAACTGGGTCCCTGTGCATACCAGACGTCGCTCTGCCCACCGGCGAGCTGCGTCGGCATGCCTCCCCAGGGGGAAAGAGGCGAACATCTTTCTCGCCTGCGGGAAGGTGATGTTTTCAGTGACCTTGATGTTTATGATCTTTTTTCAAGTTGAAATGTTTCGCATTTACATAAGTACGCTGCATGCGACCCCCGCGATTCGCACAAGTGAGGGTGCTGGAGGTACAACTGTCCCTCGGGTGATGTTGTGCCGCGCATTTTCCACAAGTTGTTCGGCAACGGCAAGAGTTTGTACCATTACCGAACCGCTGGCATTTAAAACAGCGGCGTGGGTTCGGGATGTATGGACGTATTCAGCACCGTAGAAAACTTGCATTTATATGTTGTTGGAGTGCTGAACAGACAAAGGTAAAATAATTGTGCTTGGTGGAAATCTCTTTGTCTCTGCGAATGGTGATGAGTCTCACGGCAGTCACGTCCTGATCCTTCAAGCCCGGAAGAAGATCCGCATCCGTTTAGTTCAGAAGATCTGTTTCGGATATCACTCCCTGCGAGCTATTGAGGCCTCGATGGTGTGTGATGCTGGTGTCGAGACCAGGCAGTCTAATCTGAGCTACAATCTTTGTGGACAGCTGGTTGTCTTTAATTCGATAAGGAGTTCAGCAATCCTTTGTTTTTTTGCCCTTATACGATACCACTATTCTGGCTTCAAGATATTTTTCGATGAAGAAGACTGACTGCTATGCACGAGGGTGGGCTGGACCGAAGGAGTTTATGAGAAGAAATCAAGAGTAATGATCCGGTTCAGGGAAAGGTAAGGATTGCAATGAGAGAAAAGATACTTCGGTGCGACCCCTTTTCCGGGAGCGATCACATTTGGGAGGGTTAATACCTTATAGCATAGTATAAAAGCAGGGAATGGGGTACTTTCGTTGTCAGGCTTACCCTGATAGTTGAAGAGGTCCAAGAGCTCTCTGCCTGGTAAACAGGCAGGCCGCCCATTCACCGGAGGTTGACCTTGGCTCCGGCGGTCCCCGTTTATGGTTTCCACCCTTCACCTCACAACTGGTAGCCACGGTAGATTACAACAATAGTTGGGGGCTTGGGGTCCACGGGGTTGCCAACACCATTACCAAGCTTACACAAGGTATCCCGTGCGAGGACACCCAATGCATGGTTCGCGGAAATATTTCGTCTTATGTCGCTTGTAATTATATATATTCGTGTATGTAAACTTATTGCTGAAAAAGCGTATCCCGGCTCAAGGGTGTGCTTCAAGGACTTGGCTGTTTATTTGAAAAGAGCATCTAGAACAAGTCAAAACCGCAATGGTGAAAATGCTTTCAAAAGTCCGAACAGACTGATTCTGGCTACCACAAATTATTTCCTCAGTTACCTTGTAATACCCCAAGAGAACTCTGAAGCATCGGAGAGAATAATGTTTAATACACACATGCAAACAGCCGGGGTACTAAGATGAGTATGGGCGCACAAATCTTTGAAAGCGGCTGAACCAACCCCCACTGATGCAGCCAAGGATGAAGGCAAGGTGTGCGCAGCCCTGGCCGCAGAGAGGAATGATTGAAAGAAATAAAAATTGACCCACCAGTCAGAAGCCGCTAGGGCTGTTATACATTATTAGTTAACTAGGGTAGAAAGCTGGGCAAGTTGACTCATAGTATTTTGAAGTAGGAACCAGTGCATAATGCTACGCAAGGGGAGAACACCGGCCCGCACGGCACTGGCAGCGACGCCTGGTAGTGGTGAACCCAACTTAATAAAACGCGCCTGGCTGCGGGCCCTTTAGGAAAATATAGCGATGGCTTTGACGGAAGCCAAGACTTGATCTCGAGATCATGTACACATAAAAAGGAACCCAAGATGCAACAATGGTAGTTGACTAAGGTAGAGAGCTGGAGCAGTTGGTTCATAGTTTTCGAAGTCGGAGCAGTATTAGGACCCTACACAAGAGAAGTGTAGTTGACCTCCACCAAATACTATCATTGAACATTGAGCTCCTTCTTACGTGTTCGTACCCCCCAGCATCAGCTTTGACTTGCGTCAATGCCATCACGATCACTTAGGGGAGGCCCTACAGTCTGTGGACTTTAAGGTCGGGTCACCACTGCCGGACGTCACTGCCAGTCCCGTCCCTGTCGGTCTTCTTTCATTGCGTAGCATCTTAACACTAGTTACACTTACAAAAATCGGACCAACTGGCCCAGCTTTCTACCTTAGTCAACTATTATTCCTGTACTTTGGGCTTTTTTTACGTGTTCGTACTCCCCGAGATAAAGCCTTCGCTTAAATCAATGCCATCAATATGGCATCGTGCAGCGCCCGTTCCCTGTCGCACTTCATTAGGGTGTGGTCACCACCACCAGACGTCGCTGACATTGCCGTACATTTCGGTTTTCTCTTCTTCTGTATAGCGCCCTAACCCTGATTCAAAATTCAAAAGCTAAAATTGGGTGCGAAAAAATTCTCGTTTACCTCACCTCCAGCATAAGAAGGAAGGGTACCCTTCCATATTTGACATAACTGTAGGTGTTCATTGGGATTTGTACACTGTTTTTATCAAAGAAATCAAGGACTTTTAAAGAGCCGTTCAAAACGGTAAACAGTACGAACACAGTTCGGACACATTTCATTATAATGCAGAGAAGAAAATAAATGGTTAATTAGTGTACTTTGTTTCATTTAGCTAGACGAAGTTTCGAAGGTTGCACCTAGCCTTTCTTTTGACAAGACGAAATTCTGAAGCTCAGGGCGAATCTTTTAAGTTGTTTTCTTCTTTCGACTACTGCTGTTGCGCTGTACCTTATATTTTCCCTCGTTCTCTAATTATGTGTTTAGAACACGTGTGATGCCGCTTTATGTTTCCGTATTTTTGGCAAATTCACCTGATAAAAGCAGGCAAAGCATCAATGCAACAGGGTGGGCACAGGCCAGACAGAAAGGATGATTTTAGTTTTGCGGCTGCCCCTTTGTAAATGGAAGGGGTCCTCGGATAGGTATATATTTGAATAACGTCCTAACGTAAAATAGGTTGCTTCTGTCACCTGCGTTCATTCTAGCCAGCTAAGTTTCACAGTTATTTCAGCCGATACTACGTAATGTAAAGGCGATTCTGTGTGTTTACACTGCTTAACACTCTTGTTTGCGCTGCAGACGTATCCGTGCACGTCTTTCGGGACATTTTTATGCACAGAACACACGAACAAAAGTCAAGAAAGGGACATAGACACAGCAGCAACACAATGATGTGCAACGTCTCTTTTTTGCTGTTCCGGTCTGATGTGCATGAAGAAAGTGAAAATAACAAATAACCAACAGTAAAAACGTTGTGCAGCCAGAACTAGCCAATCACTTGTGTGTGTGGGGGGGTTTCAGCTGTTTGGACAGCAAGATTTAGTTTCGCAACAATCGACAGCTTGTATATTCAGTGAGGTGTAGTTAAAAGGCTTGGCCAATCCTCCCGAAAGATGGTACAGCATCTGCTTGCGCCGGCCGGGAAAAAGGAAGACGAAAAGAGGAAGCAGTTCAGCCAAGCTGGTAGCGAGGCGGTTCCCCTGTTAACCAAGTACAAACCCCAATAAGGCAGTTAGACAATACACGGGCTCTGAGGCTGGACCTCTTTTTGAATGTGTTGCTAACAGATCCCACTGGGCATGAAGCCCGAAAAAAGAAGTAAAAGACAACTAAATTGAACAGTTCAGATTTATGTTCAATTTATGTAACTGTTTTTGGTTACAATAGGCTGCTACTGCAATATGTCCATAGAGTAGGTGGCGATGCTATAGCCTCACTGTGGCCAGAAGCTTAAGGATTTTCACCAAGCTGGAAGTATAGGCCGGCCAAATGAAATGAAGAAACGTGGCGGATGCACACTCACGCGTTCCTTGCGCACGAAGTTTGACTCAGCCTTGTCGGTGTTGCACTAAGCGATAAGGAATAAGGTTTGTCAGGACGAAACTCTGCGACTCCCCATAGTATACCACGCGGAAACCCCAGGATTTAAAATCTTCCAAGGATGAAAAGGAAATTTCTGGAGAATGAAGAGCTTCAATACGCAACTTTCAATTTTAACGGTTATAAAGTGCCTGGGTGTACTGTTATCTATCACAATGACTTTTATTTGTTTTTTTGACAGGTTTCATCAAATTTTCAGTCATTTGCTGAAAGCTGGTTTAGCTTATTACTATTCATAAACTTTAGCCAACGCATAGAGTGACCACATAAAGTACAACTGAAAACATTGCTGTTACATGAGCACTACATTTATGTTCTTGGGGGAGTATTTACTGCTAAAAGATAGTTAGAACAATTAGCGCCGCTGACTCACGCAGCATGAGATTATCACTGGTCTGCACCGTATATAGGGAAGGTCCTCGAAGATTTGGAACTGAGTTAGTTCAAAAGTAAGCATCAATGTTTGATAACAAACCCGCCCTTCAGAGTTTGTGAGGCATCTATGCATGACGGGTTAACCTTTGTTCCACCTTTTTGTCGGAGGCTACGGAGATCGAAGAGCATGGTTATTAAAAGCTGCTCACTAAAGAGAAACAAATTACACCACCTTCCCGAAGGGAACCATGTGGTGATGCGGAGCGAGTACTGCTGCTCGCTCAGGTACTTCTGCTCGACATTGTCGTTTCGAAGCGGCTTCACGTTGCCGTAGTTTAGCATCCGCCGCTCGACGTTCACGAACCAACGCTCCTTGACGTGCTCGAAGTTCAGGTACTGCTGCTCGACGTTGTCGTTTCGAAGCGGCTTCTTGTTGTCGTAGTTCAGGGTCTGCCGCTCGCTTCAAACGTTTACGTTCAGCGTCGCGTGCGCTTCCCTTCGCAGCTTTGTCTTGATTGGAAGTACCGTTACTGTGTGCGTTTGGGCTGATGCTAGTATGAAGTTGCTTCAGCCCACAGACGGGGCTGTTGCTTCCATCCCACTGCATCTGAATTCAACGGAGCCAAGCGGAGTCAACTGTCGTCAACCAAAGAAGCGCTGCACCGACGCCCGCAGCGCGCTACCGCTGCTTATATTCACACTTGAAGGAGAGGAGGCTAGAGAAGGAGAGATGTGCAAGCACCAAACATGCGCGGTGTGAGTAGAAGCAAACACACGCGAAGCGCACGCAGCTGGTAGATAGAGAGAGAGAGAGAGAGAGAGAGAGAGAGATAGCGGAGAGAGTAACGCGCACCTGTTGGAGAGAGGGAAGGAGGAGAGTTGCGCATGCGCAGTGTGAGTGCGGACACCGACGACGCCATCGCCAACGGGGTACAGGCCACCGCTATAAGATGCTCCGCATCTAAAACCTTAGAACACGGTAAGCCAGGCAGGTGGCTGCCGAAGGTTAGATGGGCAAATGAGATCAAGAAGTTTGCGGGATCAAAGGGTTTTCCGCAGGACCGTGCAAATTGGGGAATAATGGGAGAGGCCTTTGACTTGCAGAAGGAGTAGACAGTAATGATGATGATGATATTACAAAACCTCTCCACATAGAGATAAATTTGTTAATAAATATTTTGTCATATCCGTTCAAAATTTTCAGAACTACTGATGTTTAATCGCTTAGTACAAATCAGAGTTAGCTACAAATTATCAACGACAGATTTGCCTGCGTTGACACTTTTCTTAGTAGTACCATGCTCAGGAGATATCAGGCAGCAACATTATGCAGCACAATGTCTCACAGAGCACATTTTATAACAATTGTACTTCAAGAAACCGCAAGGTGCTTGGCTATTCAGGCACTCTTCTGGACTTTAAAGTTAGAAAGGTTCCCCTCTTCCTCCCTTACATACTCATAAACAGCGTGCACAAGTCAACTTCATCCTATTTGCAATGCGTATTTTCGTTTTCCACATTGATTTGAAAGTGCTCATTACAGAACCGATTTGGCCGCCCTTCGAACTCAAAGGCAAGCGT
Organism: Haemaphysalis longicornis; assembly: GCF_048455015.1. Taxonomy (NCBI): domain Eukaryota; kingdom Metazoa; phylum Arthropoda; class Arachnida; order Ixodida; family Ixodidae; genus Haemaphysalis; species Haemaphysalis longicornis. The sequence goes on from NW_027526214.1 coordinate 94,331,308, forward strand.
TCTCAGAATTTTTTTAGTTAAAATATTGCACACATGGGGCAAACGTACTGACACTAAGTGCCACATTCTATGTACACAAGCCTGAGAAGCAGCATGTGCGATAGTTTCCTTGCACTAAAGTATACCTCAAGTCAAGTCTTCTTTCTTACGTTTTGTAACAAGCCAGCAAGTCCATCAAATATAATACAGAACTTCACCTCGTATGTTAAAAACATATATGCTAAGTCCTTATACATTTATTGATTGAATGATTGTATAGGATTCCAGGAGCCGACGCAATGGAGGCGATGAGGCGCGCCTTAATAGAGGGCTTCGGATTCATTTTGATGAGTTGGGTTTTTTTAACGTGTCCCCACATCCGGTACACACGGGGTTTATGGTATTCCCCACCGCTCAAAAAGCGGCTGCCGCGTCCAGAAATTCAACACGCGTTCTCGTGCTCAGCAGCACAATGCCTTAGCCACTAGCCAAGGCGGCGGTTCAATCCTTATATATTTTAGCATTTCTGGAGACCAGTTTTTTTCTCCGGTTTAGCTCCGGTTTAGCGGAACCCCTCCGGTTTAGCGGAACCCCCACCTCCTAAAAAGATAACTATACGAATTGGTGGGACACAATCTGTACAGAATCATATGCTGTGAACTTTAAACACTAAAAAATCCTAATAAGAAAGTACTGTAGGTGTTAAAATCGACAATCAAATGCGGTTAATTGGAAGTTTTGCATTCATTGAAACTGATGCTTTGGTCTTGTTAACAACACGCTCATTTTAATGCGCAAGACTGCACTGGAATTCAAAAGATGCAAAATATAATAATAAATTAAATAAATAGCAGCATAAACATCCTATCAGCAGCACAAAAACTAACAGGGTGCTACCTTTATTTAAAATTGTTGTAACCTATTGCAATACACATGATCCTGTGCTATGGGCCACCCTGTACTGGCCAAACGTTTGGACCTTTCGGCACTCAACAGTGAAAATTGTGATGCAATAAAAGAATTAACCTTCCATGCCCCATCCCCTCCCGAGTGCAGTGATTGTGTTGGAGCTAACTTGCAAGCACTAAGCAACATTTCAGCATCAGCACACAGCAGGTGAATGTAGGGACGCGTGAATAATCACTTGTATTCACCACAGGCATAACTACTCTAGCCCACAACTCATGACTGAAAAATCCACATTTGAAGCCCGCTACAGCAGCACAACGCCGTTAGGGATTGGGTTCCGCTTTACCCTTCAATTGTGAATTTAAATTTTAAGTTTGGACATATTAGTCAGGAGCAACCCTCGCCCCAAACATGTAGCATTGTTATCAAAGCAACCAAAGATAAACGCAAATAGCACCAAAGCCCTACGAGCCAATGTAAAAACAAATTGGAATGCAAGCACTCAAGTGAAATCGAAAAGTAAACACAAACAAGAAGAGCAGGCTTTGGTCCTGTATAAGACCCCAGCCTCCTCGAACCCTCACCATTACCTGACGTGACGTCAGGCTCGGCTAGCTTGTATCACAACCGAGTGAAAAATTGTGCTATATTGCGCCCCTCCATCTATTCTAAAATACGGTTCTGACGTTTAGGCTCGGAAAATAATGCCTTCATTTTAAGAGGGACGGTTCTACTGACCAGACTTTCGTAAATACTCGAAGGTTACAGCCGCGGTGAAACAATATTGGCGCTTAGGCCAGCCGACCACACCCAAGGACGGCTCAACCTTTACCACCCCCTAATTCCAGCAAACGCTTGTCTCACTCTTTTTCAATCCTGATTTTTTTATGTAGCATATCTTTATTTGGGTATTTGAGTGACGTGTGCTTGCTTTCCAAAAGTTTTGTTGTTTGTATAAAAACATTGAAAGCTTGGAGTTTAGTTTTTCTGTCTTGCGGAAATAGTCAGTTTGTGAGGTTAATACACCACCCTTGTTTTCTCCGATTTTTTTGTCGCATTGCCATGCCTGCTACTTTCATTGGCATTGTATGCAACCATCGTTTAAATACCAACTAATGATTTTGCAAATATTAGAATACGGTTTTGAACACCTGAATGCTGTTCAGCAGTTTCACAACATGCAACGAGGACATCGAATCCGGAAACTCTGGCGCATTGCTGCACTTCTTTCGGAAAGATATACCAACCTTGCAGTCCAACAGGCTGCAGGGCAAATACACCTACCGCGTTTACCACTACTAAGAGAAGATGAGTACAATCTTTGACCAAGCTAAATCGCCTAGAGGAATTGGTAAGTTTGATTTAGATTTAGCAGGTACTCCCCGAAACCGGAAGCGACGACAAATATTTCAGGCGAAACGCCTAATGCTGCCTGGAATTAGTGACCAGCGAACGCCTTGATTTGGCAAATACCCAGTTATTTTTTGTATTATTAGAAAACGATATGGAGGTCTTCTGGAACCAAAAAAAGCGCAGATATTGGTCAACATTTAAAATATGTGTATGATTCGTTTCCCCGAAATGACTGGGTTCAAAACTACTTGCGAATATTTTGACCCCTAGAAGGATTGCCGTGCCATAAACTTAACAGGAACTTACCAATTCGTTCCACTGTAAATATTTTAAAAAGTAATACGAACAAGCTTAAAGTTCGTAATTTGCCAGATCCTAGTCAACATGCTTGTTTCCTTTTTACACTTGATGTATCAGCAAATTTGTCAATCCAAGCGTGATAACCGGTTTTCGCTCTGATCACGTACGTTTGTTTCCCAGTAAAAAAGAATTTATCATCAACTTGAGACGGTCTTGTTTTAGTCTTAAGCACTGAAATGAATGCGGAAACGTGGTTTCCTTTATTTTATTTTAAAAACAATGCTTGGCATCACTTGATGACACTTTCGCACAAAGAAGATGGTGTATGTGAAGACATGAAATTAAAACAAAGGCAAAAAACACATCTCCTAAGCCAAACAGTGTTAAACATGGGTAATAGGAGCAGGAATAACGGCAGAACTGGAAATTACGTCATTGTGGCTTTTTGGTTCATCAAAAACGTTTTTTGTTATAAAAAGAGTATATGTGAACGTGCAGTGTGCGTCGGGTGTTTATTGCGAATAAAGGCGAATGGTCGGTGACTTACAGCAGTCTATTTGTTCTAAGGGGTTTTGTACAGGCTTCTGATGGTGGCGATGATAATGATGTTGATGTTGAATACAACTACGACGATGACGACTTAAGGCACAACAGCGTCCATGTCTTGTGCTGAGCATCGGTGTACATGACTACCATGTCCGCTATTTTCATTATAAGGAATTCAGTAGGAGTAATTAATTTATTTAGGTAATGAATTACACTGAACGCCAGATGGCATTACAGAGGAGAGTGGGTACATACATTTACTACAGTCAAATCATATAACCAGAGAATATTGCAATCATGCATATAGCTTGACACACGGTTGAAATAAAGGATACAAACTAATAAAATTAGTGACAACCACACTAAATAGAACAAAATGTTGTATAAAACTGTCATTAGGAAGGCGATTTTAATGCATAGAAGTATTTGCCATAATTCAGTCCTAAAAACTCTTGTTTTGCGTTGACGGAATTGTTTATTTGTGACGCTGATCAATGCAAGTAAAGTGGTATATTGGTGGGGACAATTTATTTCTCAGTAAGTCATTCTTGTTGTTAATTAATAAAATTGATACAACCAATACTATTTACTGTAAATTTACCGTAGGAGTGAAGATAGTGTTATTTTTTTATGTGACGCTCGAGGTGCGATGGTAGATAGAAAAACTGCCGCGCTGCCAGATTTTTGCACTCGTTCTATTTTGGTAGATGAGCGATTCCTGACCAGGGTCCCAAAGAAATGCTGCATATTCTGATTTTATCCCCACCAATAAATAGTAAAATAAAAATTTTATTTAATGTGGTTGTCACTAATTTTATTACTTTGTAGCATTTACTTCAACCGTGTGTCAAGCGATATGAATTATTCAAATTTCTTCGAAGGGAGAATACCAAGCAATTAGCATTGGCTTTGAACAATTCAATATTTCTTTCAATATTATGTAGATGTTATGGTTATGCCCAGACTCTTACAACAATTTGCAGCATCGAGAAGAATGTTATTAATTTGTATGCGCTAGTACTAGCGCTGTGAGAGTTGAGACGCATGTACTTGCAGTTGTAATGTTTAACATTACCCCCCTAGTCTGAAATCTTTCCGGAGCTTGATCAATATCATTGTATATTTCAAGTGCATCTTTTTGACCAATATTTGCTCGATGAATCGCGCAGTCATGTTCAAGAAACCGGACTGAAAACGCAATGTTTAGAGGCAAATTGTTTATACAGAGCAGAAAGAAGAGAAGTCCCAACATGGAGCCCTGTGGGAAACTCCAGCCACCGTGACCCTTGTCGATTCAATGTTATAACAGTTACAATTTAGCACCGCTTACTGCAAAACGTAATCAGCTACGCAAAGGACATTATCATCTATATCGTGGTTGTGTCATTTGAAAATGACTAAATGAGGAGGTACTTTATCGTACGCAATTTAGAAATCTAAAATAGTAATGTCAGGGGGGTGCCCGTTTAAGAATATGAATTTATTCGTGAGAAAAGCCTAAGAGTTCTGTTTCACTGGAAATATTTTAAGAAAACCCGATGCTGCGAACCGGTAAATAAAGAAATGCCCTCTTAAATTTTTACAAGATGCGAATAAATACGTGTTTCATAACTTTGTTTAGCATCGATTTCATTGATACAGCAATATATTTTTCCGGACAACTGACCTAAACAATGGAATAACTATTCACCCAACGCAAGTATACAGAGGAAAGCCTGATTCCAGATATCGCTCAAATATATTTGTTAGGATTACGGAGCTGGAGACTTTAGCGTTGATTAGAAACTAGGACGTAATGCTGTGGATAAGATTTTTTTAATATTTTTGCACGCCTGCTGTGTGGAAACGATTTGTTTATATTGGGAAATGGAAAAGAGCTTGATAACCGGTATTTGTTTTTTCGTTGACGAACCCGTAGGCTGCCGCCGTGAACGTGGCCCAGAGAATAAAAGCGCTGTCATCACTATCTGTTACCCCGTCCGAAGTTTTTAGTGTCAATTTCCGATTGTTTTTATTTACTACCATCCAAAATTGCATCAGGTTGTTGGCTAACATATAAGGGTGTTTGCGAATATGATATGTTACCTTTCCTATACCTGTAGCTCTCCTGTATGCGCACATTAGCAATGTAGTAGGAATGTCATCTGCCCTTTGAGTTAGAAACTTTAGCGGACTGAAAGAGCCTTTTTTCCTATTACCGAACATTTTGAAAGTTTGGATGTACCAGGGGCATGATTTTTCTTGGTGACTAGGCTCAGAGGAACAAACGTTTCAGTCAGGTATGTTTCTTTTTCTCAACACAAATTCAACTGCGAGTTACCTGAATGATCCTGGAATCCATGAAGATACCTGTCCAGAAATGAACAAATTTCGGCATTGATAGCGTCAACTTGGCTGAAGCACAACCTTTATGGCGCTTAGCATAACTGTCATGATGAGGAACAGAAGAACCCAGAGTGAAATAAAACAAAAAATCATCACTTACTTTACGCAAACGAAGCATAGACGTGAACAGCTCAGACATTGTGGCTAACACAGTATCCAAAACACCATTTGTTGAAGATGTAATGGGGGTTCGTTGGGTACCTATTTTCGCCAAGTTAAAATGTAAATAAAAGCGCAAAACAATAGAACCGTCGGTAGAAATAGAACCGCGGGCAAATCCATGAACTGAAGTATATTTGTGTAGATAAAGATAAAACTATAAGTACTATAAATTAGGAAAATGTTTCATATCTGTATTAACAGCAACGTGAAGACTAACAAAAAAGCCCGAATCTCAGGACGGTGGACAATAGCAAATGTTAAAAACAGTACTTCTATAACATGCACAAATTTCAACAAATATATCCCTTTAATTTGCTTACAAACGGCATAAAATACACAGAAATATTATCAAAACAAAAACAAATATATTAACGCCGCCACGACGATACACGTTGAATCGCTTAACACAGTCAAACGTTTCACTGGTATAAATTTTAGATGTAAGCCACGTTTCCGCTAACAACACGACGTCAGGGTTGCATGTAGCGACCGCCGCAGTTCATCGCGTTTCCTTAAGACCCGACCACATGTCGCTACTGCGGTGCATAGAGTTTCTAAGTAAGTATACTAGAGAGCAAACTGCGCCTTGTAAGCCATATTTTCGTGGGGGTTCATGAAAAGACGCCCCTTTTTGACTTGGCCTTGGCATGAAAATTGGATTCTTAAGCGGTTTTCGGGATTTGCTTTCTTCACTATGCATTACACGTTTAGGAGCTACAAGGAAGCCAAAATTCTCCCTGTTCTTTGGTTCGGTGAAACACCAGGCAACGCGTGATCGAACCTGACGTTCCTCCTGCCACAGTCAAAGGACGCATGACTGAGGGGGTAATATGCCGCCGCGAAATTTGTAGCCGACGAAACGAAGAAACAAAACGTACTTAGACGAAGACAAGATACAACCCCGGAGATACGACAGATACGGGCGCTTGTATGCGTCCTAGCTTGTCATCGTCCACAACTGTTTTACGCCACATTTACTTTTTCTTGTTAAACTGGTTGGCGGTTGGTGCACCCGTTCACCACGAAGGTTATGATTTAATAGGAACGCTCAAAAAAGGTTCCAAACTCTTCAAGCAACCTATTATTTGCAATAATGGTACAATAATAAAATCGGAGTCTCTAATGCGTTTCCCTACAAAAAAAAAATGGCCGCATATCTGCTCCTTTCGTTGAAAATGACGTCAAAAGACGATAGCCTTTATCGGCTTTTGCGAAGTAAATGCCTCCCTTCGCTTTACCGCTCACCTCTCATGTTGTTCCTGTTGCGTCGCGCTCCTCCCAATGTAAAGACGCCAAATGTTTGTTTAAATCATTTTAAATTTTGCGCGTTCCACTGCTCCAAACCGGGTGTCTCGATGCGAACGCTGCCGTACGGCGAAGACGCGCGTTAATCGAGGCACCCTACTTCAACGTTTATAGAACCGCGTTTCCCTACTCCACGTGCGTTGCAAGCAGAACGTGGAAACTATCTAGTGGAACCTTGCGTATCTGTTGCCGGTTGATTTCTTAAAATGGCGCCAGAAGCTATAGTGGCGCGGGCGACAGCTGGCGACGGCGGAGTGAATTCTTTTTCTGCAGTTCATGAAGTATTTAATTTCGCAAAAGTCAAGCATGTTTGAATTTTTATAAAGGAACACTGCAAATATCACTTCTGTATTGATTTGTTGTCTCATATTTGCGTAATGTCTTGTTCTTCTTCAACTATGTTGACAAGTATGAACATCACACCGGACCAAGACGGGTAGATTTAGCTGTGACTATATAAGACTATTGCGCAGGCATTCTTTTGCTTTGGCCGGGTGGCTGAATCGAGTCACATACAGACAGACGGACAGACATACAGACATACAGACAGACCAAAACTTCTGGGTTTAAGTAGCCCAAGAAAGACTATCGTCTTTAATATTAACCTTGTTTGTAACTACAACCTTGACCTTCGGAATAGCAAGCCAAACCGTTTCGGCAAAAATACGCTTTACTTTGTATCCTCAGTTTTAAAACAGCCTGTTTTGATTTTCCACTTACATAATTGCACACTATTCTTCGCGTTTTTGTTGCACTTTGTTTATATTTGCGGCCATTAAAACGTTTCACTCCAAGCCAATGATGAAACTAAGGCGAGCGCGATGTGTATTGGGGGCCCCTGATGACACAGACGGTCTTGATGTGAGCCGCCTAGACGCTAGCGCCAGATTCCTCTCTAGTGTATATTGTAAGAAACTCTAAGCTATGGTGTACTTACAAGTGATAGCGCTGCTTCGGAAACACTAGGTTCGCTTCAAGGCTGCTGATTAACCAATTGCTCGTAGGCGCCGCATTGTTCGTATACACTGTCGTCCGAAAAACTGTAGCCGTACAGTATCTCTTATGAACAGCAACATATACCATAGCCCAAAGGAAACATTGCTTCGGTTGGCAAATTCCACAAGCTACTTTAGCGCCTGGCAGTGTTTGAAAGCAATAATGCCCACTTACACTGATGCCAATCTCGGAATTTTCCGCTGAGCGATAAGCATTCCCGCTTTAAAAAAACGGATGAGAACTTGTCAATAACGGGTCGACTTTTCGATCTGTACGTATCTAGTCTGGTCATTCGCTCTAGTGCCTAGCTCGGCACTGGCGAGTTCAATTCTGTAATAATCTAAGATATTTTTCTTCAGTTTGGTATAATTTCTCCTGGGCACAGCTTGCGTCTCATTCTATACTATAGCTGTGAATGTTTGTCGTGCAACCTAGCATTTTTTCTGCTCAGATGGTAGGTAAAGTCTTAGGCCCGACAGTGTTTTACCAACCTCGGTGTTGGCAAATGCATTTGCTTCGTCGGCGGCAAGTCTATGGTCGATGTCGTTAACTTTGCCGTCGATTCCTTAAGGGTTATTTTTTATTTTATTCACGCTTGATGTTAATTTTACTTTGCGCTGTTTCCTTTTTTCTGTTCCTGAGTTCACGCTCTGCAGCAAAGCACACATGTAGCTAAATGTCGACTCTCGAGCGCGATTGGATACTTGAGGCTCTGGAGACTTATAAAATGACCCTGTGTTTTCTTCAACGTCGCCAGATAGAAAAAGGAGCAATCTTGAAATATGAACAAGATCGGTTTACTCGTTCATGCACAGAACTCTATTTTGAGAGGAAAACCAAATTTTATTGAAAAACTGGTGAATTCGTCATGAAGAAATGCTTTTGTGACATGAAAAAAATTGAACTTTTGTTTCAAAACTTATGAGGTGGTCACCTTTGCTGACCAACATGCAATAAGGGTCTACTAGTAACTTTCCATGGTAGATCGCAAAACGGTTCTTGTTTCCTCGCGGGCACAAGGGGACATTGCATGCCTCGCAAATCCACATCCACGACGTACTTGATGGTTTAGACTTCGTGCTGCACTGACCACACCTCCCCATTTTGCACTTTTGAATGGTGCATTCTTTGAAGTACACTTAACGCAGTGGCTACATAGGGCTTGGATTTTTTTTCTGCACAAAGACTGTGTTTGATGTCCTTCCCTTCCTGCTAAGCTGGGCATCTGCAGTGAGGGATCCAATGAGAGGTCATACCTCCGGATCTGCGTATTGACGCAACGACCAATATGATGCATCTAGCACGCCAAGAAATACACCGTCATCGCCGTAGTCTTTTTACGGTGCTGGAATAGCTGGTGCTCGCTGGAAGCAGTCGGCATCGGCGTGTTTTTGAAAGGGCTTCTACACGACAGTCACATCGAATTTTCAAACCTAAGGCGAGACCGTGCTGGGCATTCCGACGGGTCTTTCATGCTAAAAACCGTAAAAGTGACAAATGATCCTTCACCACCATGAACATACGACCATAGATTACGGTCGAACTTTTAGCACCATCCACACGACAGACATTCTTTTTCGGTTGCCGAGTAGTTGGCTTCTGACCGTGAGAGTGCATTGCTGGCACACGCTATCAATCTCTCGGCCCTGTATTCCCAAGGGAAGAAACCAGCCCGGGGGCAACGTTAGTATTTCCATTGGAATGCATGTCAGTGCTTGCGAAGCGTGTAAAAAAGACGCGTAAAATAAAAACCGACCCAGGATGAACACCGCTACAACCAGGCGGCGGGGTGTGGTAAAATCAATTGAATTGATAAAAATCAATTCATCATCATCATCATCATCATCATCACCAGCCTATCTACGCCCACTGCAGGGCAAAGGCCTCTCCAACTACCTCGGTCCTGTGCAAACTGTGACCAATTCATCCCCGCAAACTTCTTGATCTCACCTGCCCATCTAACGTTCTGCCGCCACCTACAACGCTTGCCTTCTCTAGAAATCCACTCTGGTACACTTAATGACAAACGGTTATCTTGCCTTCGCATTACATGCCCTGCCCACGTCCATTTCATCTCCCTAATTTCTACCTAAATATCCTTAACACGCGTTTGTTCCCTCACCCACTGCGCTCTCTTCTTGTCCAATAATGTTACACCTATCATTTTCCGCTCCATTGCCCGCTGAGTCGTTCTTAATTTAAGTTGAACCCCATAGTAAGCCTCCAAGTTTTAGCCCCGTAGGTGTGTACCGGTAGAATGCATCTGTTATACACTTTCTTCTTCAGGGACAATGGTAGACTGCTATTCATTATCTGAGAATGGCTGCCGTATGCACCCCACCCCATTCTGATCCTTCTAATTATATCTGCCTCATGGTTGGGATCCGGGGTCACAACTTGGCCTATGTAGATATATTCGCTTACCACTTCCACTGCCTCGCCACCTATCTCAAACTGCTGTGCGGTCCCGAGGTTATTGATCATTACTTTAGTTTTCTGCATATTAATTTCCATGCCCATGGTTGTACCCTGTTTGTCAAGTGGGGTAAGCATGCTTTCCAATTCTTCCCCTGAGTTATTTAACAAGGCAATGTCATCCGCAAATCTGAGGGTACTCAGGTATCCTCCATTATCCTTTACTCCGACCTGTTCCCAATCCAATGTTCTGAATACTTTTGTACACATTCCGTGAACACCATTGAGGAGATTGTGTCACCTTGTCTAACGCCCTTCCTTAAAGGTATTTTACTGCTGATGGTAGCTGTGGACCCATTGTAGATACTCTCTAGTGTTCCTACCTAATGCTCATCTACGCCCTCGTTCGGTAATGCCTGAATGACTGCAGAAGCTTCGACCGAAGCAAATGCTTTCTCATAATCTATGACGGCTATATATAGGGATTCGGTATACTAAAAAAAGTGCAGCGGTGGCGTAAACGTATAACATTCGCCTCGCGTGCAGAAGGATCATGGTTTGAATCGTGGTGCCGGACCATTCCCACCAGATTAGCAAAAAAGTTCGTGTATAGATGGAATTACAAAATGAGGCTTGGGGCGCGGCCTCATCCCGGCAACCATTGCCGGTAACGCGCTCCCTCACCACAACAGGATTGGCCACCCTGGTGTAGTAACGGCAAATACCTCGAATGAATACGCCAAATAAAAATCAATACACCACACGTCAATTGAACCAAATCCGCCATTTGTTTGCTCGCTTTAAATTCCTCGGTTATCTGAAGGGATGGTATTACACCTAAATGTGCTGTAGGGGTGTCTATTTATCACTCGCTCAAAGAAACAAAGGCAGCCAATATATGCAAGTGGTGGTGGCAAACAGGGCTAAACCATGTCTGCAAGGAGAAACAAAAAGTGAGTATTCTTTAAAATATTACGTAACCGGCCGATCAAAGCCAGGCTTTGCAGTGTCCTCCGACCATTTCACTCCACCCTTTTTATGTCAACAGAATTATAAGGCGCATATTCCTTTCGATTGTTTTTATAACTTGCAAGGAAATAAACCAAATCCCGCTCAATGTCCACTAACATAAAACCTTGGTAGGGGGGAAGCATGCAGTGTATAAGTGTATTCTTGGCGCGTTGGCGTTTTTCCCAACAGCGAAGCAACCACTTGGGTGGAGGGGGGATGTAGATGCATACACCTTTGCTGCAAAAGTGCTTTGTCTTTGAAGGACGAAGCTCCCAGCACGAGTCGTAAGCAAATGTCGCCGTGGTCTTTTTTGGTACGCGTTACGTACGCTCCAGCGAGATGCGCAAGGAAGTGTCCCGGTGTTTTACGAACGTGTTATGTTCTAGCGTAAGGCGTTAACGAGCGTTCCGTTGTTTTAGTACCGTGACTACATTAGACGGTGATTACGACGACCAGGACAAAACACCCCAACAGTCCAAGCCCCTATAAAAAGAGGTAAATTAAAAACGCACCAAGAAACAAAAAACACTTTAGCCAAACTTCCAGGAGGGGCCAATCTGATTTGTATTGTATAAAAAGTATACAACCTAAGTCAACCGAAGCTATTTCTTGCGTTCTTTTATATAGCAGTAAACTTCCTCGTTTATCTCAGAGGAAGACATAACGCCTAGACCTTCCTTACGAGTGTCTATATCTCGCTAGCTAAAATCTGGGCTGTGCATATAGACGAAATGGGGTGGCAAGGGTCTCTTCAGGGTGGTCACGAGGAAAACAAAAACAAAATTGCATTGTATACCAATTAAAAACACTGTCTACCAAATCCACGGTGCGTGTTGTTCTTACAGCACTACACTGCATTCTTTCTGTGGGAGCAGAAATACGTAGCGCTTCTTCCTTGCGAATATCTGTCCGGCCTTGCTAAAGAACAAAACAGGACAGGTAATAGAGAGGCTTATTAATGAGGGAAAAGAAGGCCGTAGCAAGGCTGTGCCGAGTGGTAAAAAAAGATTTGTTTTGTATAACCTTTAATGCTACACACGTCAGCTGAAGTGACTTCGCACGTTCTTTTCTGTAGTAATTCTCGCCCTCGTTTTCGAATGGCACAGTAATTTGCATCACTCATTCTTATCAGTGTTGAGTCATTTGTCGCCCCAACAAAAAGAAAGGCTGTGAAAATGGACAAATGTCAGCGGCAAAGAGCACTCTAAAATGGATGCATGAAGAATAGAAGAAAGATATGCAATCTATGCCAATTAAACATTATGTCGACAACCCCCACGCAGCGGATTTTTCTCCTAGCACTACACCCCAGCATTTCTTTGAAACTGGAACGGAAGGCCGCATTTTACTTTCCTGTATTTCGCAGCCCAACAATAACGAAAGAGAGACAGGTAATAAAAACCAAAGTGAGGAAAAGAACGCTATAGCATAGACGAGAGGAGTGGCCAAAGTGATTTGTACTGCACTATAAATAGTGTAACAAATGTCAGCCGAAGTTTCCTCATCGTTCTTCTAAATTGCAGTTAACTTACCTGTTTATCTTATGTTGAAGTAATTATGCTAGCTGTTTTTTACCGGAGCTTATTCATCACTCGCACAAAAAAGAGAGCAAATATAGACACATGGTGGGAGCAGAGCACTAGATTCTTGTAGCGAAGAGAAAACAAACGTTCGCGTTGTATAACTCAGAAAAATACTTTCGACAAACACCACTCCGCGCAGTTTTTTAAGCTTTGCGCAGCACCGTTTCTGTCATAGCAAAAAAACGCCTTATGTTCTTTTGAAATGACAGTCAGCGTTTTCCAAACGCGTAAAAAAACTGATAACATGAATTGTACGAGGGCACTGCGGCACTCGTTTCCGCCTCTCGCTGGAGCGCTTCGTAACGCGTACTGAAAAAGACAACTGCGGCACTCGTTTACGACTCGTGTGAGAGAGCTTCATCCTCTAAAGACAAGACACTTTTGCCGCAAACGTGTATGCATCTAACCCCTCGACCTCTCCCCAGTGGTTTCTTCGCCGTTGCGAAAAACGCCAAGGCGCCAAGAATACACTTATACACTGTAGGCTTCCCACTCAAACAGGTTTTACGTGATGAGATGATAATTATATCTCCCGAGGATAAACTTCGCTATAACCAGGTGTTGAGGTGTTGCAAAACTATATCAAATTACACCAATCGATGCAACAAACGTTAACTAAAGCACTACGCACTTTCTTCTACCTTTCAACAACCATCGCCACCCTTCACGTTCTTCTTCCATCCTTACAACTCCAACATACATCTGTAAACAAGACTGGAAGGCGCATCTTTGTTTTGAATGATGCTAGCACTTGCTAAAAAGGGAACAAATACGGGGTATATAGAAACGTAGCGCAAAAAAAACCATACACAAGGTCTCGAGGTGCCGCAAAAACGAATGTTGTTAGAGAGAATTTAAACAACCCAAGTCAACGGCAGCGACTTCTCGAGAGCTTGTAAATAGCACGAAACTCCTCCGTTTATTTCAAAAGAAAAAAACCCCACTGACTCTTTCTGAAAAGTATCAAATTTATACTCCATTTAAAAAAAAAGGAACATAGACAGGCGGTGGAAGCAAAGTGGACTATAGGCTGGTTATGAAGCAGGAAAGGGATTTGCGCGGTATGACAAAATGAAAACTCTGTTGACCACCACCACGAGTCGCGTTGTTCTCCTATCATTATACTCCATCATTTCCATTGTAGAAGAATTAAAGGTCACTCCTTCTGTTCTAATGTCAGTAAATTGTTGCCAAAGAAGGAAGGACTGAAGAAAAACTTCTCGAGGTACAATACCCAGCACATGCCTAACCGGAGTTACTTTGCGCGTTCTTCAACTTTGGAGCAAACTCCATTCGCTTATGTCATGGAAAAATAGTTACCTCTGGGTCGTTTTAACGAGACTTCATTCATCAATCGCTCAGAAAGTTATTGAATGCAGACAATTGATGAGACAAAGAGGAGAGTTGGTTTACTGCGTAAAAAAAGAAAAAAAAATCGTATTGTATGATGATAAAACCTAATCGATCAAAGCTACGCTGCGTGTTACTGTCCCAACATTACACTGCACCATCTCCTTGGAATCCGAATAAAAGCGCATATCTCCCTTTAAAGTGTCTGTCCTCACTTGCAAACAATGCAAAAAAGACTGGTAAAAACCAACAATGGAGAAAGAACATTCTTACAAACCTGCCAGGAGTGGTCAAGCCGATTTACATTTGATAACAATCAATCCAACATAGGTACGCAGAAGCAACTACTCGCGTTCCTGTTCCTAGCAGTAAATTTACCTTTTATCTAAAGGGAAAATATTAGACTTGGATCTTTCTGATGACTGTCTATTCATCGCTCGCTCAAAAGAAGAACGGCGAGAACTTGGACAATGGCGCCCTTTGCCCCAGTTGGCCTTGCGCCATTAAAATGCAACCATCATCAGAATATGGACAAACAGAAGGCGCGAAAAGCGCTTTCGGCTCGTTGCGAGAAAATAATTGCGATTGTTTAAACTCAGAAGCCTCTCGACGAAAGGGACACTTCGCATTGTTTACTGAGCAACACACTCCACCGTTTCTCTGTGAGGAAAACCAAAGCGACCATCTTTCTTTGAAATATCTGTCAGCACTAGTGCACGAAGGGGTGACATTCCCGAATAATAAATCCCACAGGGAAAACGAGCGCCGTGGCAAGGACCTGAGGCGCGGCCAGAATGACTAACGTTGAATAACAAGTGTTGCAATGCATGTCAAACAAAAGTACCCGTATTTATCTCAATCCAAAACTATTACACCTGGCTCTTTTTAAGAGTGCCTATTCTTTGCTTTCTCATAAAACACAGTGAACATTGGCAAACGATGAGGGCAAATAGCGCTACAGCATGGTTTCAAGGTGAAACAAAACATCACCCTATGTGACAAATAAAAAAAATTACACCATCTTCCCGCGGGGAACTATGAGGAGGATACGAATCATCATAGGGCTTCTGTGTAGGTTTTATTGTGTTGCGGTTATGTTGTTTCATTTATCGGAGCTTGAATAGAAATGTAGTGTGAATCTTAACGTAGAGGCAGAGAAATGTAGAGACAGCGAAGAGACCGACACCGGCGTTACCTGATCGAACACTTCCTGGTTCTCGTCTTTCTTTATTGCGTGTTTACGCTCCTACCCCGCTGCCCGCCCTTTTCATCCTCTTCCCTGGTTGAGCTGCATGGAGCATGGCGCTCCCCGCCACAGCTTTCCCACGGGAAATGCAACATCCTCCTCTAAAGTTTTAGATGCGATGCTAAGAGCATCTCTTGTCGGCGGCCCCGTCCATCCTGCGTGCGTCTGTTGTTGTCCGCGTGCGTCCGTTGTTGTCCGCAGCCACTCTCCCCCTCTCCTCTTCGATAGCGAACACTCTATCGCCAGGGGCATTGGATTGGTTTCGATTGGATCGGCTTGCCTTGGCTTAGCTTGGGATGGCTTGGCTTGGCTTGGCTTGGCTTGACTTGGATTGGATTGGATTGAATTTGGATTGGATTGGAACAAAGTGAATTGTGTTGGATTGTGTTGCGTCATAGCCGCGGCACTCTCTCCGCGGTCTCCTCTCCTTCGGGCGCGCTGCACATATAACCGGTGTGCCGCTCGCCGGCGGCCTTCGTTCGACGGTTGCTCTCCGGTTGCGCTTGAACCCCCCTCAGCGTCGCATCACACCAAAGTTCCCGCGAGGGAAGGTGGGCCTTATTTTTTTTTAGTTCGTCGTTTCCGTTGACGTTCAGCTTCATGTGCCATCGTTGTATCAGTAGCTTCTTGACGTAGTTTGAATGAGTCACGGACATAAGGCGCGTTCGTAGCTCTTTCCGCACGGTTTTTCTCGGAATATTTGTTCAGCATGTCAAAGAAAACTTTGACGAGCACTCTTATTGAAAGTCTATTCCCTGTGCCTATTAATCGGCAGTCTTACTTAGGCCAGCAGAAAAGCAATGTTTTAAAACGAGTAAGGAGTATGTGCATTTCACCAAATGCAAAAATGGTTTTCTTTAAACAACATTCTACCAAGCTTCCAGTTAATACATGGCTGCGCAAAAAGGGAATGTGTATTCCTTGGTTGGACAATTGTTGCCTCTTTAGAGAAGCAGGGACAATTGATCTTTGTTCTGTGTCGTGCCGGGAGGCTGTTTTCTGTGTTTTGCTGCAGACACTGAAAAAGGACATTGAACACTCTCGGTACACCATTCGCTTCCTGGCATTTCAAGATGTTAACCGGAGTCCGTATGACGTTTTGTTCTTCTCGGTTAACAATCTTGTTAACATTGACCACAATACCAAATATATTATATACGCAGATGACACCACATTATATTTAAATCCAAAAATCCCCACAACCTAATCATGCTTGCAAACACTGTGCTAAATAAAATGAAGTGTGGTCCGTGAAAAATGGGTAAAGGAGCCATGAAGAGAAAACAAAAGTTTGCTTTATTCGAAAGATTAGTTGTTTCATAGTACCCTAATCGCTTTCCCGGAAGCAAATGATGCTTTATTCACTGAGAAATAAGGCAATTTAAGCCAAAAGTTTAAATCTCCCGCTAAATTGCACATTTCGTGACGTGAACAATGGCGTCATACGAGCCGGTCCATCAAACAGATACTTATTGTGTCGACTTCATATAGCACCCACACGTGGGAATCAAACAGGAACCGGAACTCGCGCCGAAACCGAGACGGCGGCCATTTTAAAAAAACTAGTGCACCCGCAGCCCTAGTCATGGAATCGCCTGATCCGGAGAACAAAACTCTCGCCGATAAGCTCGGGCTAGCATTTAACAACCTCACGCCACTTGAACGCTCAATGCTTCTAAGTGCACGAGCGCCAGGAGTTGTGGGATACGCGGATGGACCGGAAAGCGACCATGCCACGATAGCCACCACAGACGAACGCCCAGACGTCGGCACCAATGCCTCGTCAGCCCCGTCGCGACGGACGAATACAGACTGGTACGTATGTGCCGTATTTTTATTGCGGTTAATAATAGTTCAATTTCAGTAGCAGTGTCGCCTATGCCAGTGGGGCCGTTGTCGTGTATGGAAAACCGTTCGCGCGAGCTCTCTGCTTCGACCAGAAAGATACGAGCGTCAATGCGCGGTGTGTACGGCATTTTTTCCCCCAAGGTCAGAGCGCCTTGACGGCGATTTGACGAAGTCGGCGACGAGCGCCAGCATGTCCCAGGAGTGAGGTAACGGAAGGGTCCCTGCCGTAATCACTTCAACGGAAATGATGCGAGTACACTCGTACTTCCCTTAGCTCTCTTTCTCCTCGGTTTGCAGAGTTCACACAACGTAGCCACTTGCTTCGCCGAGGTTCATCGTTGGGCAGCACATGAAAGGAGATCTCCCCACCGGCGGGGATGTCGCACTCCCTCGACGATTTGCCCGTACTACATGGGCATTTCAAAACGTAGCAAGGAACTTTCATTGTAAAGTGCTCGTACCAACTCAAGTTTTCAGTGGTTGTAAACTGGGAACGAACTCCTAAGAATAGCAGCAAGCCAACACCATTCCCAAACTGCGATGGCTGTCACTATCTCGTCGCTGCTTGCTGTTCCTTACTCCCCTCGTTTCTATTTTTACCTTTGCTGGTTGACGATATGACGGCCAGCCTCCTGTGGAGGGATTACGATACCAAGCAAGGTCGCGGCTGTGCGTTCTGGCACCGTTCGTTGGCCCCGAAGAGCCTCGAACCCAGAAATTCGTCTGCGCGACGGTGGCGATGGCGAGATGTCGAGTTCGGCTGGCGGCAGTTTCGGAGGCATTGGCGTACACGCTTGCGTGTTTATTCGGAACTTCAACCGTTTACTACAACTCATAGAAGGAATGTGCAGTATGTTTAACGGGCATATAGCTCACTATGCAAACTGGTAAGCCCTGCCTGACTTGCATTTGCTTTTGCCGGCTTCCGCCAGTCGCAGAGCATTCTCGTGTGACATCATCGGTTCTGTTGCGGGAAATGAGCTGGTGGGTCGCATGCTCATTCCCTTTTTTCCGAATTATGTAGATTATTTGAGCGAAGTTTGTGTTAAAAGTGGTGTCAGTATGGTTCTAATGAGGGAATCTTTCGAATTAACCAAACTTCTCTTTTCTCTTCATGGCTCCTTTAAACATACACGCCAACCAAACGAAAGCAATTCTTTTCAGAGCAAAAGGCACACATATAAATGCTCATTTCAATCTCCAAATTCACTCGTCACAAATAAACAAGGTGCCTTCCGCAAAAAGCCTTGGTGTCTACTTTGACCAGGCTATGTCATGGAATGCGGACATAAATTTTTTAACAAGTAAACTTTCCCAGGTTGCAAGAGAAGTATATTTATTTAGGTACCTTCCTTGTCAACTGAAACTACTGATTTATAATTCTCTTATTGCAAGCTTACCTAAATATTGCTGTCTTGTATGGGGTATGATCACCGCGTCAAATATCATCCGTTTGTCTCGCCTACGAGAACAAATATTTCGCTCTGTTTGCAACGCCCCGTATAATGCCGCCATTGCACCCCTGTTCAGTGATCTCGGTGTACTCCAAGTACAGCACCACTTTTGCACCGCCTTGCGCTCACTTACCGTAAGGAAATAAGCAGCCGTAAGGGTTTCATTGTTAGCCTAGCAAACCTGAAAGTAAATGTTCCCAGCTATACAACAAGAAAACCAGAACATTGGTATATCCCACACCCACGCACTAATTATGCCATGCAAATGCTTTCTTACAACCTTCCGACATTACTGAACAGTCTGCTACTCAATGGAATTGATGTAACTTTGGGTTCAGATGCTAGCATAATTAACCACCTAGCGTTACGAAACTAACCAGCCTTTTTTCAGTGTTACAGCACCACACATGTAAACTCATCCTTTTTTCTTTCAATTTTGAGTTGTTTCTATTGAATGTCATGCATTGTGAAACCCCGAAGGTTGCATTGAATGCCTGTATATAATTTATCTAAATTGTTTCTCTAATGCTACATAATAATGTGTAGTTGAGTGATTTGTGTTCTTCACCCCTGGAGCCCCCCCCCCCGCCCCCCCCCTCCCCTTAATTTATCTGTGTTACCCCTTCTAGCTCTTTTTTTTTCCTTCAACGTTATTTCTGCGCCTCCTTTTGAACAGAAGTGTATACTCTCTCTTTTTTTCCTTTTCCTTTTTTTATTTTATTGTTTATGCGTATATGCTGCTGTCTCCAACTGTAAATGGATTTGTAGGGCTCGTCAAGTTGCATGATTGCAAATTTTCCCTAATTGTCCTGGCCATAAACTTGCTTGTGAAATAAACATTCATTCATTGAATGTCTCTCAGAACGTGACAAAGAAGGAACGAAAGACAGGTAATATAAAAACCTACAGTAAAAAAGCGCCTTACTAAGCCGCGAGGAGCGGTAAAAGAAATTCGAAATAATTTACAATCAATGCGACACGCGTCAACTGAATCGATTTCGCACGTTCTTCTAGCTAGGCGTAATCTTCAATGGTTAGCTCATAGAAAATTGTGTGCCATGTATGTCTTAGCAGTGTGTAATTTTCCCTGTGGTCATCAAGACGTATTCAGAGTTATGCTTGTATTTCAGTTGGTTCGCACACAAGCAGAGCATGCCATGCGAAGAAAAAGGAATATGTAAAAACTGCAAGTTTTCGCATGTGATTGTCAGAAACATATCAATCCAAAGCACTATAAAAATGTGACGCAAAAACGTCATCAATATCGCCAAGCTATAATCACAAGAGGAGTACAACTTTGGCAATACGTGGTTGAAGTGCTGCATGCGTAAAGTTTACAATACAATTCCGTTGCTCATTTACCCTCTCAAAGTTTACGTAATAAATAGGAGCTGTCAAAGAACTGCCCAAAACTAAACACGTTGTTTTTTTGTGATTTAGTGTACTGCCAATCCGATTATCTTATTAAAACATGAAATAACCTGACCTTTATGGCAGCGACAAACAAGTGGCTTATAATTTTTCTCCAACAATTATACGCATCTTACTGTGGTTGTAACCAACAACGAGTAAATCTCTACAAGAAGGAAAGAAGGCGTGAATAATTTGGGCCCGACACGGCTACATTTAGCTGTAAAAGGGCTGAGATTAGAGAGAGTTGTTAATAAATGCATCTAGAAAAACAAACTGCGCGCAAAGTAACAGGGACTGGAACACATGAAGACGGCACAAGCGCAGACACGCAACTAGTTTATTATTGAAAAATTCAAAGCTTTAAACGCCTAAGCGCCAAATCGCCATGCCCTCAATGCATCACAGTTGTGAGCGCACTTATCCGAAAATACAAAAAAACCGTAACAACAACACCACAAAACCAACTTTGAGGCGCACGAATGGCGAAAATTCATCAAAGATAACCGCACCATAAATGGATTAAGACCACCCTCCCACCCTCAACATGCATGCCCAGAACAGGCACTGAAATAGCGCTCAATGTGTCTCTAGATATGCGACTTCTCGATTAAGCAGGGCGATGGAGGAATGACTGATGTAATCAGACACAGCTTTTATGATGTGGCTGGGTTCTACACTTTCTCGCGTTTGCTGGTTCTTATGTCGGAAAAGGATGTCTGTGCGCTGAAACACAGGAACATAATCAGGTCTGCATGCGTGGTAATTAGAAGATAAGTTGTCAGGTAACGTGTTTTTTTTTAATAGTTATGGTATTTAGGCCTGACATTCAAACACCGTCCCGTTTGGCCAATGTGTACTCTGCCACAGCCAAGTGGTATCCTATAAACGACCCCCGTAGCACACGGTACGAACGTTTTTTGGTGAATAATTCCACATGTCCCCTGACGGTTTTTAAAGAAAAGCAGTATATGTTTACACACCCCCGAGTTTTTATTCCGGCGTCATCGATTTACTCGGTGCCGCTTCGGGGCTGCTCGTCACCACCGCTGTCACAACGCTCACAAATATTTTCCCCTCTCCTCCACCGATGCCCCTTCTGCAAGTTGCGCCGTCGGCAGGTAACAGAGGTTGCACGGTTATCAGATTATTGCGAAAAATGAACAGAAGCACTGGTGCGCGTAAGAAATGCGCTGATGATTATTTTACTCACAAATAAGAAATTTGTGAGCACCGCGAGCTGCAGTCTTTTCAGTCACGGCGCATATCTGCTGCGTCTCAGGAAGTGTTCGCGTGATCAGCAAACGCACAGCGCCGTGCGCTACTCTGCTGCTACCTAGCAGCGTGCCGCCGCTGCCGGCCAGCATGTTGGAAATCTCGTTTCAACATCCCCTGCTAATGTCACGTGGTTGCGATTATCCCCGCACAAGGGTGCAGCGAGCATATTGTTGGAAATTGTATTTGAACATCCCGCTAAAATGTCACGTGGCTTGAATTAGCGGAAAATGGAACAGCTTCTTGGGAAAATGTCAGGGGGAGGGAATTCCGAGAGAACACTGCGCCAAATATACTTCAGTATTTTTCACTCACATTTACCCTACTGTGTAGAGTCATGGGGATACACTTACACATCGTACTGCACACCTATCAACATCTTGCAAAAGTGGGCCGTGTGCATAATAGCATCAGTAGCGAGAACTGCAAAATATTCGCCAATTTTTAAGAACCTGAACATCCTGCACTTCAATAAAGCACGAGAATACAAAACAGCAATACTGATCAAGAGGGTCATAAGTACTAACACTCCATACCACTCATCTATCTTAAGCTTTTTAGTAGAAATACTAGGCATGCTAACAATAATAACCTGAACCTACCGAAGATATCAAATGTATACGGGTGTGGAAGCCTTCCTTTCATTGGCAGAGAAATATGGAATAGCCTCCCACCAACAATAAAATGTATGACACAAAACGACCAGTCAATAAAAACCTACATGATGTCTGACACATATAGTTCACCTAGTTGAAAGTCAGCTCTGCTGCAAATAATACGTATTTTTCCTGATACCATGTATAGTTCCCAAGTGTATGTACCGTTATTTTTGTTCAAAGATTGCCTTTTTTTGTAATGTTCAACACATCTTCCTTGTTGCATGTTCTGACCCCCTGATATGTTCCTTGTTCTTGACATGGATGAAAAAAAAAAACAATTGCGAAATTTTTTGTATATGTCCAAAACTAGCCTTAGGGCTATGGATCCACATGCTAATCACACCACTTGTATATATGAAAATTTGTGAAAAATAAAAACCTTCATCTCCTTGGTGGGAACGCATGAGACAAGCGCGAGGGTCAGGCAGTGAGAAAGATGGCGCCCTAGCCGCACGTGCCGTACTCCACTTCGCCCTTCCCTAGACGGTCCTCTACATTTTCTTTCTTTCGTCGCTGCTGCGCTCGCTCACTCGGTAACGCGGACATAAACAGACAGCGCTCTCGCAAAGCCAGGTAACGGCTGCCAAAGGGCTGCCCCCTAAAATGACCGAAACCCGCCGTCGTGGTTTCCGCTCAAATTCCATTTCGCCAAGTTGTTGGAAATCCCTTCCGGTTGGGGGAAACTAGCCCAGATGGAATTCCCGTGTGTGCCCATATTTCTGTTTCAGCGTAAGTGACCTTCCGAGCGATATTTTCACAGGTGTTTTCACGCGGAAGTATGCACCATCACCGGCTGCCGGTTTATTCGTGCACGGTTTGCGGGCGGAAAAAGAGGGGGGGGGGAGGGGCGTGCAGGCACTGTTAGGATTCACGCCGCTATCGATGACAGGCCGGTTGTGTTGGTGGGATATTTATATGTCGAAATTACATGGCTAAATGCGCTTATTCGGCTGTCCACCATAATCGACTGGTTCTGGTGTGGGTTTACGTGTTACACAGACATCTTACACAGACAGTAATATGCCTGCGAGAAGGAAGGCAAACGGACGGCTACATGTTCGTACGCGAGAGTAGAGCTCAAAGGCTTCCAGGTTTAAATCATTATGGGACGGAAGCGTGCCGTTCGTTTGGAGGAAGAAGATCAACCATTGAAGCGTTGGTCCGAACACAAGGGCGGACTGGATGAAGAACAATAGTAAGCTGCTGGCGCCGCCGTTAGTGCCTCAAGTTCAGCTCGTCGAGTAGCAGCGAATCCGCCCTGATCAACACCAACGTGCCCTCTTGGAACGCCGGCGTTAGCCAATATCGCATCTTTAGAGTGCTATCAGGGTTTATTTTCGACCGCGCCTGTCATTTCATGTTACGCGCACATGAGCGGTTGCCGCTTTATGCGTGCGTAGGTTTGTGGTGGAAAATAGTGAGAGGGACGAGTGGGGCGTGCACGCGCAGCTAAGCGTTTCATACCCGTACTGATGCATTGCTTGTTCGTTGTGCAGGTGCGAGGCTTAAACGAGGACGTCAAACGTCCCAACGGTACCTGTCCGAAGTCCTTAGTGCTAGAGCGTATTGGGTTTGTGTGTTACACAAACAGTAAGATGCTTTAGACGCGGGGAGAGAGGAAGCTCCATGATTGTCTCCAAGAAGAAAGCTTTTATCCTTCAGATTTTCATTAACCTAATTAGCTTGGAATTTTGATCCATCGCAAATTACAACAAACGTCTTTTGATTCGTGCACTCCGTGGACTGCGTCTAGCTTTGCAGATCATCCTTCTTGACAGAGTCACAAGGCACAAATTTTTACCTTTTTGTTCACCCTTGTACAGATGTTCCCCAACTTATAAGAAGCCGCAAACACTACGCTCACGTCATACCGTCATGCCACTTTTTTTACTCCATAAGACATTTTATGAACATAGGCCACCACGCTAAGTTTTTGGGTTTTTGTTTTGGTACTCCGGCTTCGTTGTCAAATTTTACCAACATTAGCAGCTTTTCACTGGCCATGGAATGATCACGGTACTAATATTTTGTTAGCTTCTCCACCTGCTCTAAGACGATGGTACCCATTGAATGCTCGCAGGATTTGGATACGGCAGATTTCAGGCAGGAAAGGGCACAGCCCTGCTTTACCACTTTTGAATGTGCCGACTCAAAGCTTAAACGGGCTTTAAGGGACATCGGAGAATACTTGTAGCACACGTGCCCTTCTCTGAAAGTCAGCCGTAAATCTAAAAACTGGAGCTCTCAATCTCTGGGCAATTCAAGGGTAAATCGTAGAACCTGAACACACTCCTTGAAAACATTGAGTACATCATGGCACACTCTTCAAGGGGACCTGTCCCCTGCAACAAGGAAATCGTCGACGTACCGAAACACCTTCACAAGAAGCCCCTCGAGCTTCTCTTTCAAAAGACCAATCCACTCTTTCCAGAAAATTATTACTAAGGACCGGGGCCACTCGGGACCCTATGCACACCTCAGTCTTCTCAGTAAATGTGGCTCCATTCCAGTCGACCACGGTCGAAGCCAAACAGAAAGACAACAGTTCCAAAAAGGAGTTCAGCGACATCCCACACCTGTCGATGAATGTGCACTCGTTATTGTCAGACATTATACAATTCTTCACAGTTATCATTAGAGCTTCGTGCGGCATAGAGTAGTATAAATCCTCTACACTGATGCTGAACGCTTCAAATGTTCCGTTATTTTATTCCCCTATACGTTTGACAACTGCTTCAGAATTGGGGACCAGGAACGGATCACCGACATGCAAAGTCTCTAAAAGCTTTATGAGAAACCCTGACACAGCCCGCTGCCAGGTTCCCCGTTCGGAGACCATAGCTCTGAAGGGAATGCCCGGTCTGTGCGTCTCCGCACTGAAGAAGACGTTAAGCTTGGCACCCTTTTGTTTCTTAACAGAAGATGCCATACGCTCTAGACTATTGCTACCCAAAAGCGCGATAGCACGGTCCTTCCTCCTTTGTGGCGCAATGGAGATAGAGACAAGTCTTTGGCTACAGCGGCGCAGGCTTTGTCCATATAAGCACCTTCCCGCATAACAAGAAAATCGCCTTCTCTGTCAGCCGCAGTCACCTTTAGCTGTGACGACACCCGGTAGTACACCGTTTTTTGAACATTGCCAGACTTCTGTTGCCTGGAGCCTCCACTTTCCAGGACGTCCACACCTTCGATTATGCACCGAGAACGAACATCCTCAGGCACTAGGCGGGCAACTTGTCTCACCGTTGCAAGTTTTTCAGGTGGCGGTAGAGTTGGCTCAAAGCCAAATTTTGGGCCACGTCGAAGCACTCGCTGATGTTCCTCTGGGACGGCGACATCTTCGAGAACGTCAAGCCGGTCTTCTTCTGCGCCAGTCTTCTTATTCAAGGGCAGCAACCGGCGAGAGAGGCTCCAAAGGGACTCCGTTGCTTGGTCTGCCGCTTTGCAGCACCCGCGGTACTTCCAGCTGTCAAAGGATCCGTTTCTTGTCCGGCAGCTCACTCGCAGGTGATCCTTGAAGACTCGGGCCTGGTGCTACCACTCGGACCGGAGCACATTGCAGAGTCTTCTACAATGGTTTCTGTTTGGTTGAAAGAACCCAATAACTGAGAGAACTTCAGTGGGACACGCTCCATTCCTCGCGAGCCAAAGCAGGATTCGTGCTTTACATGAGCACACCGCTACTAGGGACACAGTGACGGCTGGGTCACTTAGGTTAAAGTTACTACATAGCGAATTTCCCACTGTACTAGAAAGTCACTGTGAAAGGGTTGAGAGTTGGGCGAGTTGGCAATCATGCATCTCGAAAAAAAAAACTGCGCTAAAAAAACGGGGACAACTACACAAGAACAACGACAAAGCTTGCTCCACCATAGCCAAAAACTTTGTCTCTATCTCCGTTAAACCACAAAGCCTAAAGGACCGTGCATTCGCACTGTTGCTAGCAATATTCTAGAGCGTCTGGCATCTTCTGTGAAGAAAGAGAACGGAACCAAGCTTGACATCTTTTCAGTGCGAAGAGGCACAAACCGGGAATTCCCTTTAGAGCTAGTGTCTCCGAACGAGGAACCTGGCAGTGGGATGTCTCAGGATTTCTCCCGAATCTTTTAGATACTTTGCTTGTTGGTGATCTGTTCCTGGTCCCAAATTCTGCAGCAGTTGTCAAAAGTATAGCGGTATTAGACAACGGGAGCTTTGAAGCGGTCAGCATCGATGTAGAGGAATTATACTACTCTATGCCACACGAAGGCGTAATGAATAGTGTAAAGAATTGTGTAATGCATGACAATGACGAGTGTGCATTCATTGCCAGGTGTGGGATGTCGCTGAACTCCTTTTTGGAACTGTTGTTTTTTTGGCTTCGACCGTGGTCGAGTGTAATTGAGCCACATTTACTGAGAGGAGTGGGGTGTGCACGGGGTGCCGAGTGGCTTCGGTCTTTAGTAATATATTTTTGGGAAGAGTGGATCAGTCTTTGAATGAGAAGCTCGATGGGCTTGTGAAGGTTTTCTGGTACGTGGACGATTTTCTTGTTGTGGTAGACAGGTCCCCTTGCAGAGTGTGCCCTGGTGTACTGAAAGTTTTCAAGGAGTGTGGTCAGGGCCTACGATTTACCTTTTAATTGCCCAGAGATCGAGAGCTCCAGTTTTTATTTATGGCTGACTTTCAGAGAAGGGCACGTGTGCTACAAGTATTCCCATAGGTCTGTTAAAACGCTTTTAAGCTTTGAGTCAGCACATACAAAAGTGGTGAAGCAGGGCTTTGCGTTACCTACCTGAAATCTACCGTATCAAACTCCTGCGAGCATTCAATAGCTACCAGCGTCTTAGAGCAGCTGGAAAAGCTAACATAAGCTGGGTACCCTGATCATAGAATTTCCATGGCCAGTGAAAAGCTGCTTAATCCAGTAAAATTTGACAAGGAAGCCAAAGAACCAAAACAAAAACCCAAAAATTTGCCCTGGTGCCCTATGTTCAAAGGATGCCTCACGGACTAAAAATACTGGCAGCACGGTATGACGTGAGCGTAGTGTTTTCGGGTCGTAATAGGGTGGGGATGATCTCTACAAGGGTGAAGAAAAAGGCAAAACCCGTCAGGGGACATGTGGCATTAATCACAAAAAGAGGTTCGTATCGAGTGCTACGGGGATCGTGTATTTGGTACCACTCGCCTGTGGGAAAGTATACATTGGTCAAAGGGGACGGTGATTGAATGTCAGGCCTAAAGAACCTAAGTATTCAAAGAAATAACGTGACCTGAGCCACTTATCTTCTGAAGTTATTGCTGAACATGCAGACCTGATATGTTCCTGTGTTTGAGCGCACAGCCATCCTTTTCCGACATAACAACCAGCAAACGCAACAAGTTGTAGAAGGCAGCCACATCATAAACGCTGGTTCTGATTGTGTCAGCCATACCTCTATCACCCTGCTTAATCGTGACGTCGCATATCTAGATGCACATTAACCGCTATTTCAGTGCCTCTTCTGGGCATGCGTTTTGGGGGTGGAGGAGGGTCTTAATCCATGTACGGTGGGGTTAACTTAGCTGAACTTTCGCCATTCGTTCGCATAAATGTTCGTTTTGTGGTTTTGTTGTTACGGTTTATTGTTGTATTTGAGGCTGTGTGCGCCGAGAACTGTGTTGCATTGGGGGCGTGGCGATTGGCCGCTTGGGCGTGTAAAGCTTTGAATTGTGCAATAATAAACTAGTTGCGTGTCAGGGTTTGTGGCGCCTTTCGTGTTCTTGTCCTCGTTAATTTGCGTGCAGTTTGTTTTTCAAGATACATTTAGCTTTCCTAACAATCGTGGATCTAATTGGTGACGGCCTAAAGCCTGACCACAGGAGCTAGTTTCTGCCACTGTACACGTTATCAGCGTGCCTCATCAGCCAATCATTGGTGATGACGCCCCATTTTACATGGAAGCATTAGAGAAAATGCCGCTCGGAAAGACCTTCAAGCTGGATAACTTGTTCATCTATCATTTCTTTTATTAGCAAGGAAAATGTTGTTCATCGCGAATGTAGTTGTAACTGGCCGTGAGGTCGAACCTACCATGAAAACAGCGGCGTCGGTAAGAGTCAGTGAAGTGAAATGTCATAATTTTTGCGTTTGTTCTCGCTTGTGCACCTCCACGCGCCTCATGTTTGTGGGCTTCTTTCTCCCAGCGAGCTGAATGCGTCCGTACTTAAGCAAAAAAATGTGCACCAGCTCGTATTGGTGCTGGAACCGTTATTAACCCGCTGTTCAACTTGTAAAAAAAGGAAACATGTTGTCGAGGGGTATAAAATGTGTGATCGAGGTATCTCTTTTGACGCAGATGAGAGTAGAAATTGTAGCAATAAAATAGCCTTACACAGATTGGGAACTGGGGGTGAACGGTCAAAGCTTTGGCGACAAAAGCAGTTGGTGGCGGGGAAGCGGCATAACCCGTCTTTATTTGCACGATTTCTTCACTGTAGTGTTGATGCAGCATTGAACTGTTTTTCTGCATCAGCGAGTAAGCTTGGTCTCATGAGAGTTTATGAGTCGAAAGTGCGAAACACAGGTATGAATTTTATTTTTCGAGGTCATATATTGACCGGGTAAGGAACAAATGTATTGTTATGCGTGGTTTCTTCTTGATTTATTCTGGCCATTGCATCGGAATCATTTAGTTGCATTCTTGGCGCAAATACTTTTTTCCTAATAAATATTAGCTCCCCAAATTCCTTTAGGTATAAAAAGAAACGTTCGGAAAGCTCTTCGTTTAAAAACTAAAGGAGGAAAGACTGGAGAGCGTGGGTGTTTCTCGTGTTCTTTATTTCGCAGTCCCGCATCACTGAATTCTTCAGTGCAATGATGAAATTCAAACGGGAGATTGTCTGAAGCTATCGAAGCGTTGCAGCACTACAAACTCCCGGGAGTCATCCTTCATGAGGGATAACGCCATCTCTACTCTGAAAGGTATCACAAGTATCCTCTTAGTACCGCTGGAAGACAAGCTTTCTTGGCGGGCATTCTAAAGCAACACTCACATGACACTCTCTCAAGCCCTAAAACCAACAAATCGCAATTCGGGCTCTAACATCGGAACACTGCACGACCAATAATTATGTTGAGTGGGCGGCGGCGATAAAACAGCTGCCGTTTTGTCTAACTTGCGCATACACGATTGGCATTATTTTCAAAAGATGCATTCAAATGAGGCGCCTATTACAAAGGGCTAAAATTTTATGTGAAGATTTTTGGGCCTTACCAATTCCACTATCTAAACATTTTGCAGCAGACAGTGATTTGCGGAGCATTGAGTAACTTACTCCACCCTCTTATGTTTGAGATAAGTACTGTATATACAACATTTCGCCTATTTAAATGCCCTGTGTAGACGCGAAATAGCATCGTCCACGCAAAAAATGCCTGTTATGAAATTTTGACTCGCACATATTTCATCTGAGTGTATTTATGCTAGACGTTGAGAAATATTTACGGTAATTTTATACCTTTATTTTCTTTATATTGTGTTGGCATTTGCGATGTAAATTATTGTATGCAAGCGTTCGCATTAGGAAACAATGTGTTTTCGCACAAAGTACAGAGAAAAAAAACAGGCACTGCAGAACCACACTGAAATCGTCCTATTAGGCACTGTCTTTACAGTAACACCATAAAAGCTTCTTAATTCGAACTCGAAGGGGACTATAAATTGTTCGAATGTGGAGTGGCGGCCGGGCGTTAGAATGAATAGAAATTGCGCCACACTGCTCTAGCAAAACACAAAGCAGTCCACTTTGGACTCGTGATCGCGAATTAGGTGCCTTTGCACGTTCTTGGTGGGCGATTTCGATAATAATGCTTCGTATATAATAATGGCATGCGCCGGAGCACTGTGTCCGGTGGCCCGGCGCCCTCTATACACGCGAAATAAGCTGCGGTAAATGAGGAAAACCACCCTATTTCCTTCTCTTTTTTTCATTCCCTAATTCTCTACCCCCTTTCCTTAAGAAGTTGCACTTCTTTATCTAAAATACTCAGCGACGGGTGACTTATACAATGAGAACCCCTAATCCGGATATGGAAGGCTTCAGCCATTTCCCTGGTACCATGGTCCCTGTGCTGAAAAACAACTTGCGTTTCTGGGAAGCATGGCGTACAACCACAGTCTGAACAGTGCAGCGCCAGGTGTGTGTAGGGCCTTCCTTCCAAGGAAGATTGATGCTCCTTCAAGCGTACATTGAGAACGCGGCCGGTCTCGCCGATGTACACCCGTTCACAGGAAATGGCAATTCAGTACAGAACATTGGTCATACACCGAACAAATTAGAGTCTGTATTTAATGAAACTGCAACGTGGGGGAATACTGTCTCACAAATCAAACCTGTTGCTCACCATGTTGCAAATCTGCCTAGCTTCTTCCAAGCCGAGAAACCCTCCTTAACCCCTAATCTGTCAGCAGACGTTTTAGGGCGATGCGACAGCGCATGTACATAGGGTATGACCGCCACTTTTTTACTCTGGTCGGTATCTGTTATGTGATGCGCGAACCTTTTCAATTGTTTCACAAGACGCTGATGCATCTCCTGGAGCACGGAGAGGGGAAAGCCAGTGTTCTCCAGCCGATATATTTGCGCATTGAAGCTTTGTTGTGCCACATTATCACAGGACTTGTTTACTGAGGATTTGAGGCATGTATGAGCTATCCCGTTCTTAACCAGCTTCGAATAAAAAGAAGCGATGTTCAAGATCTGTTTACTAGAACGCCGCGCTTACATGCAGCATGTATGAGGCCGTGAGAAACAAAGCTCAAGGTCAAGAAATTTCAAGGTGCCGTGAACGGGAACCCCGGCCGTGAACTTCAAACCTTTACCTGTCACCTTGAAGGTGTCAAGGACAGCACATTGGAAGGACTCAATTTGTATGTTGCAGCCAGGACCAAAAATCATCCACATAACGAAAAACCTTAGAGGGAGCGCACTGTACAGCAAGCTGCAAATCACATTCAACCTTGCCCAGAAAATATTGCGCAGGACTGGAGCAACCTTAAACCCAATGCACACACCCGACTTTTGTACTTATACCTTTTCTTCAAACCCCACGACAGTACTCTGAAGGTAGAAACAGAGCCGCTCCAAAAACGCCGCTACGGGGATTCCACTATGATTCACAAAGGCGAGCTCATCATTGTCGTTTGTGATGCAATCTCTAGTACGTCGGATTAGCAGATTATGAGGCAGGGAGTGAAACAGGTCCTCAACGTCCATGCTAATTTCCGAGACGTTCAAACAATCAACAGAGAACAGATACTCCAGCACCGCTTCAGAGTTGAGCACAGAAAACTGATCAATGGTGGTCAAAGATTTTATACGCTTCTTTAAAAAACCAGAAACAGCCACCTGCCACGACCCTCGCTCTGAAACGATAGAACGAAAAGGCACCCCGGCGTGTGGGTTTTTGCCGCAAAAAACTGCTTCAAGGCAGGTTCCTTCTGCTTCTTAATTGCCGTTTCTACGCTATCGATATTCCACGAAATACACATGTCCAGAGCCTGGTCCCTGGCTGTTATACCACTGGCCCGTACCTCTTTGATATTCTTACGCATCGCTGCCACTGCCCCTTCCGCGAACGTGGACTGCTCGAGGACAACAAAATGGCCTTCCTTATCCGGCTCGAGTTACCGCAATACGCATGTGCGTATGGCGGTAACTCGCCGTACGCATGTACGGTACATGCCTACATACGTACCGCCGGTACATGCGCACCGCCGTACGCATGTGCTACGGTAACACGTGCTTAATTGTTTGGTCTTGGCGTGGTATCAATGTTTTTTCGAATTTAATAAATCTTTCAGCTTATAGTAAGTGCTGGTGTCGTTTATATTTCTCGTCCCTGTGTCTGTGCGCTTGTTTAACTGATCCATGTTCACCAACTAGCTGGCCTGTCCATTTTGCTTCTTTGAATTTGAATTAACCGGAAGTTTGAAATAACAGAGTTCGACATAACGAGCATTTACTGTAGTCATTTCTCAGGTAAAATAAAAAAAACTTAAACTGACAGTATTTTTCATATACGCGATGACAGCCAATCATACAATGTTTTAAATGATTTGGACGTTGTATGTATACCAATGGCGCATTTCCTTTAGCACGCTCACACTTCACGTACCTGTTTTGAAGCTTGCACTTTGTTGCAACAATCTTCACACCACACTATTTTTCTGTTGAAAGCTCGGGTGCCAAATGTTCTTTTATTAAAATATGAAAAATAATTTCAGCCCGAGAAACGCATCCACATGCACATGTAAAATAGTCCATAGGGATTTTAAAAGCACAGAAAAATCACAAGGTCTTAATAAAAATCAAGGGGTGTCCTTTGCGAGTACGATGGTTCAAAGCAATGCTCTAGTGCAGGCAACCTGAAAGCCCAAGTTCCAACTGCTTCAATGCTGTATGAATGTTATATTATGATAGATCTAATCTTAACAACGCGAGTGATGCAGGTTCGATTCAGATCTCCGGAGGTTTTTAGGCGGGTGATGGGTTAATAGGGTTTCCTCAAGTGCGTTTTGGCGTAACAAGATATGTAATAAGCGATGCGTATATATCTTCGCCTAAAAGAATTTCTGCTACAAAAAATTTTCTTGCACACCTCAAAGCACATCTTGGAGATAAAAAATGTTCCCTCCGCCATGAAAACACATGTTCAAATACCTGATAATACAGTCTTAATAAAAACAAGAAAAAATACCCAAGAACATGTCCCTTCGATGGCTGTTGTTCGAAAATTCTTGACAAAGTATATTTCTTAAACCTTTAGACTTGGAATAATTTCAGCAATATACTGAGGCTACCTGTCCATAATGACGATAAAGAGGATGGAATATGCGATTGAGGGAGTAGTACACACTGTTTCGCAGTACGCGAACTTTTCTTGAGATCCTAATCTAACACAATCATTCAGAATAAACCCCAACACTCCCAGCTACCCTGATGCCCCTGCCAAAGCAGCTGGAAGCCGAACAGTGCGAAGACGAGGATGTGACAGGAATATATAGGGGCTAGCAAAACACTTGCAGAAAAAGGTCCCAAAGCATCTTCTGCTTTACGTTGAAATGCTCAAAGCGTACCTTGACACATCCAGAGGCTCAATGGTACGCCCAGGTATGCAACACCCACTGATTGCGAGACGCGCTTGCTACAAACATAAATATTATTATGAAGAGGGCAACGCAGACAACATTAGACGATATTAGGACAGCATAGATGGGCTTTGCTTGTTTATTTATTCATTGATTTATTTATTGGTACGTAGTTGCGATTCAATGAGGATTGTCGCAACATTGCAATACAGTCAAATACATGCATAAGTTTGTCAAACAAATGAAACTGCATAGAGCATTTTTTCAAAACACACTTGAGTTGTTTAAACCAGGGCATGCAGAATGCGAACAGCAGGCGACAATTAACACATTTCTCGTGAGGTAGCTGAGTTCAAACACCAAGGTTTTCATAAAAAGGTGTCAAATATGTAAAATGTATAAAAACCTCGTAGAGTAAGCTCTGAAAGCAGTTCAAAACAGACACAACGTACTTTTTTATGTTCGTTTTCAGTGTGTTTCTACTGATTTCAAAAATTGATGTAATGATGAACTGCTAGTGATCGATGCCTCCAGGCTGTTTCACTCCGTTACGGCATGAGGAAAAACGAGTATTTGAAGGAGTCGGTGCGAAATGGGGGTTCTGTTATAGTTAATAAGTCCTTCTGATGTGTATCTCTGGTTTTTGAAAGGGGGAACTATTTGAAAGTGTCTTTATTTAGCTGGTTGTGGATGAACCGGTATATAAGTTATAGTGTAGCGGCTAGCGCTCGAGTTTGAAGATTGGGAATACCTGCGTTCATTTGTAGTTCCGAGAGAGAATGGGTTCTCTACAAGGAATTTGTTTAAATAGACACGTTCTATAACAAAATTTTGGAAATGTATTTTGACTTCAGTGTCATCCTATTTATTTCTAGGCTTGAAAACTAGGTATTTAGTTTTTGCAACATTTAGCTGCAGTTGATTCACCTGTAACCAGCTTATCAAGTCGCCTGACTAGGTGTAAACAGTCGTATTATTACTGCTCAACTGCTTCCCAGAGAAAAATACTCTGGTATCTTCGGCATACAAGAAGATTTCTGGTTTTCATGGTATGTATACAATGTCGTTATTATATAACAAACAATAATAGCACCAGAATTGATACTTGCGGAACTCCATACGTGATTGTTTTTAAAGAAGATGAATAAGCATTGATAAGAGTGTATTGCAAGCGACCGGTTAAAAAACTTCTAAGCAGCTTCAGAGCAACACCCCTAATTTCTTAATAAGGCAATTTGAGAAACCGAGCATAATGTTTAATCGAATAAAATGCCTTTTTAAATCTAGAAATAAACCCAGAGTTAACCGTTGTGTTTAGAAATTTATAAATATTTTTATTATTTATTTTCACTAAAGCCATCTGAGTGGATTTAGCTTCACGGAAACCATATTGCTCTTTAACGATATCTTGAGATAAGTTCAGAAATGTATTTAACTGTGTTTTAAAAAGATTCCCAACTACTTTTGAAAATAAAGGAAGAACGGAAATGGGGTGGTAGTTACCGATGCTGTTCCAAGGACCCCCTTTATGAATGACGACTACTCTTGCCTTTTCATGCTCTCGGGAAATTTACTGGTTTCAAACGCGGCATTGCATATATGTGCAGAGGATAACTCAAGACATAAGCTACGGCAATAATGGGTGGGGCTTAATTCTAATCGTACCTGGCTGCAGTATTCTTCTCCAGTGTGATGCAAAAAATGGGTAATGGAACTTAATACTAGCAAATGAAAGTTTCTGCGCGTATCTAGAACTAACCTTTTATTGCCCATTTACTTTCTGAACGATGCTCCTTGGGAATCTGTCAGCACTTACAAATACCTCGGAGTACAGATTACTAACGTCCTCACTTGGTCCTTGCATACAGCGTACGTAATTTATAACGCTAATCGCATGCTCGGCTACGTACGTCGAAATTTCTCACAGGCTCCCTCAACACTAAAACTGACTCTTTACAAAACGCTTATACGTTCCAAACTGGAATGTGCTGCATCAGTTTGGTGATCCTAACCAAGAAAATCTAACACACTGACTTCAAATGGTCCAAAATAACTCTGTTCGTTTTATACTTTCTAACTACAACCGGACTGCTAGCATAACCACTATGAAATCCAACCTCAGATTACCTTCTTTATCATTTCGTAGAAAAATCCCTCGCCTTCACCTTTTTCATAAGCTTTTTCATCACAGCCATCTACGCGACGAACTCATTCTGCCTCCTCGGTACATTTCAGCTCGCATTAATCATGTCCATAAAGTCGGCTTGCCGTCCTGCAGAACTAACTCATTTTCCCAGTCATTCATACAACGTACATCTCAAGAATGGAACCACCTACCCGCACTGAACGCAACAACTTCTGACCACCAATATTTTAAAACTGCTTTAGCTAACATTGTATATTCGGAAGCATTGAAGTACGCTGTATTTTCCTGGTTTTGTTCTGTTTATTATTTTTTTCTTCTGCTCTGTTTTATAATAGGTTTGAAACTATTGTAACCCACTCCCCTCTCTAATGCCTCTGGCCCTGAGGGTACCTAAATAAATAAATAAACTCTTCATTGTAGAAATCAATTGTACGAGTCAGTGCCATTAAAAAAATAAACGACAAAGCACAGTCGTTAGCACACGGGGCCATTTCAGCAGAACTTATCAAGGTCAGCTTCGCATTCAACTCGAAAGACCGGCTTGCCGTCTACCCTACGCACTAGCAGCTTTCCATTTCTTTGCCAGGCGTACTTGTAACCCATCTCGGGTGCTTTAGCTTTCATCATCCAGAAGGGCTTTTTTCTGCAAAGCAGTATGTGTGTAACCCCCCGATTTTTATTCCGGTGTCATCGATTTACTCGGCGCCGCTCCGGGGCTCCTCCTCGCACCACACTGACACCTCTTTCACATGTATTTTCCCGTCTCCTCCACAGATGCCCCTTTGGCAAGTTGCGCAGTTGGTAGCTAACAGCCGTAGTTCGGTTATTAAATGATTGCGCAAAATACACGGAAGCACGAATGGACGATAGAAAAGCAATGCAGGTTACTATACTCCGTGATATGCAATTTGTGCGCAGCGCTAGCTGCAGTCTTCTCGGTCACGGCGCATTTCTGCTGCGTCTCAGGAAGTCTTCGCGTCATCAGCGAACGCCCGGCGACGGGGGTTACTCTGCTGCTACCTAGCAGTGCGCGCCGTCGCCGGCCAGCATGTAGCAAATGCTGTTTGAATCTCCCGCGTAAATATCACGTTGTTCGGATTAGCCCCGCTGAAGAGAGCCACGAGAACGTTGTTGCAAATCGTGTTTGAACCTCCCGCGCAAAAGTGACGCGGTTTAGATTAGCGGAGAATTGAACAGGTTCCTTGGAAAGTGCGACGTGGATGGTGCTCTTTTGTGTTGACACATGAGACATGTGTGAGGGAAAGGCAGTCAGAGAGATGACGCCGTAGCCACACTTGTCTTATTCCATCTCAACCTTCACTAGACGCTGCTCTCCGTTTTCTTTCGTCGCTGGTGCGTTCGCTCACTCGGTTACACAGACATAAACACACGCCGCTCCCGCGATGCTTAGATAAAGGCTACCAAAGGGCTGCCCCCTAAAACTACCAAAACCCAGCGTCGCGTTTGCGCCTAAATTGCACTTCGCCAAGTAGGTGCGAATCACTTTTGGTTTAAGAGCAACTTGCTCAGTTGGAACGACGGCATGGGCCCATATTTGTTTCAGCTTGGAAGGCCTCCCGAGTAACATATTCGCCGCTATCTTTCCCGCCTATGCATGCGCCCTCACCGGCTACCGGGTTGTGCGTGCACGGTTTGCAGTGGAAAAAGGTGGACGTGCACGCACAGCTAGGCTTCATGCCGCTACCGATGAAATGCCGGTTCTGCTTGTGGGAGATTTAGATGTCGAAATTACCTGGGTGAACGCGCTTAGTCGGCGGTCCTGCTTAATCGAGTGGGTGGGATGTGAGTTGATGTGGTACACAGACATCTTACACAGACAGTAAGATGCCTCCGAGGGGGAAGGAAAACAACAGCCACATATTTGTACCCGAGAATAGAGCTCAAGAGCTTCGAGGCTTTAAATTGTTATGGAACGGATGTGTACCGTTCGTTTGGGGGCAGAAAATCATTGAAGCGCGTGCCCGAACACAAGCGTGAACGGGCGCACGAACAACGGAAAGCTGCTTGCGCCGCCATTACCGCCTCAAGTTAAGCTCGTCGAGTAGCGGCGAATTTCTCCCGGATGAATAGCAACTTGCCAGCTTGGAATGCCGCCGTGAGCAAATATCGCTTCTTCTGATGGCTTTCAGCAGATACGTTCGACTGCATCTGTCACTTCTAAGCAGGCGCACTTGACCGGTTTCCGGCTTATGCGCGCGCAGGTTTATAAGAGGGTGGGGGGCGGGAGGGGGGGGGGGGCTTGACCCAGGAACTATAGGATATATGCCTGTAATGATAGATGGCACATCCACTGTGCTAGTGCGTGGTTTAAACGAGGACCTCAAACGGCCCCATGGGACCTATCCAGAGTCCTTAGTGGCAGAGTGGATTGGGTTGGTACGTTACACAAACAGTAAAATGCTTACGACACGGAAGGGACACAGGCAGCTTCACGTTTGCCTGCATGAACAAAGCTTGGATCCTTCGGATGTTTGTTCAGCTAATTGGTTAGGCAGTATGCTCCAACGCGAATTATCACAAACGTGTTTTGTTTCGTGCACTCCGTAGGCTCTGTCACGCTTTGCAGGTCATCCAACTTCACAGAGTAGAAGGGCACGAATTTTTTTGTATGCGGGGTTAGATTATCAAGAAAGTACACTTCAGAATGGTTAGCTTTCCACTGGCCTTTTTTTTCATCCAGTTGTCACGCATTTCACGGGATACAAAGCGGACAAATATAGCCAGAATTTTTCTTGGTTGCCCAGACAGCCGGTGAAGGCCATCAATGTCTGTTTCCTTCACTACCGGCAATTCAAGTTTACCGGCCAACTCATGGATTGTAGTCAGCTAACTTTCGTTTGTGGCTTGCGGGATGCCATGAATTTCTAAATTCTGGCGCCGCCGCATGTGCTCCTCAAGACTATTGACTTGGCGTTGCAGGATTTGCATCACTTAACCAGAGCGGCTTGCTTCAATCTTCTGTACCTTCTTTTTGAATGTGTCAATATCTTGTGACTGTCGTAGCATTCCCTTCAGCACGTCATCGTACTTGTCTGAGAGGTGCTGAACCGAATGCTTCATTTTTTCGACCGTCTGCTTCACAAAAACTATGTCAGCGACTTTGCTCTTAATTTCCTGTATTTGTGCGAGTTTTTTGTTAGTTTCGGCAAACACAGACTCGAATGCAGTTTCTTGTTCCTGCTTTCACCGGTTAGAATCTTCGGCCCCTCGAGCTGCAGATGCGTTGCAAGTTTGGCACTTGCAGATTTTTTTGGTGGCATTGGCCTTATAGTACACCTTCGTTATGCCCGAACATGTACCGAAATGGTAGGAATATTTACATTCCGAGCAAGTTGGACATGTTTTTTTGTCAGAGATCGGATCATTACAGGCCAAATATGGGTCACTGTCACTCCTTTCGGGAATACACAGCAATCACAGACAGGCTTTAGCAACAAGAGAAATGCCAGCGTTGCTGGTGGCAAATGACTGATGCAGTAAGGACAGATATCAAACTACAACCAACCTGAAATTGGTGATAGAAGTGTTACTTGCAGACCGCTGTCTTTGCCACCACTGCCCCTTTTGTAGCTATTAGGTGACGTCATGCCAGGGCAGGGGTAGAGCGAACGGCAGCAAGTGAAGATTAGCAGCCCAGTGGTATCCCCCAGCAGGCGTCATTAAGATTCTCGTCTTGCCAGGAAACTGCAATTGGCGGTAAAACTGTTACTTGGAGGCCGCTGTCTTTGCTACCACCGCCACTGAGCAAATGCGTCCACTAAAGCTGGTCTTCGTCCTTTTATCGGCACTTCGCCTAAGTCACGCAAGGGTAGGGGTAGGGCGAACGGCAGCCTTTCAAGATTTTCAGCCCAGTGGTATCCGCCAGCAGGCGTCGTCGAGATTCTCGTGTTGGCAGGAAACTGCAATTGACGACAGAAGTGTTATTTGCTTTGTTTGCCACCACCGCCACCGAGCAAATGCCTGCGAAATAAGGCACAACCTGTACAATAAGGGTGAACGAATTAGCAACCCGCAGTGCTGCCGCGCCATTTCATATCCTGTGCTTCGAGCGGTGGCTTTATACTCGTTGGTGTCACTGGTTCGGCTTGTTCCTTTCCATGCTCCATACAGGCGCCTTGCGTCGACCCTCCGGGGCCGATGAGCCCCAAGGCGTTGCTGTTTGATATCACCGATGTAAACGCCACGTGCTCGTCGTAGTCGCAGATGAACGTTGTGGGTGGCTGAGTCAATAGATGGGTGGGTTCTTTGTAGTTTCCTGGTAATAGCAGCAGCGTGACAATATGCACATGCACAGTAAGGGGTGAGGTGGATTAGCAAATCGCATGGTCGCAGTGAGTTTACCTTCGATGTGATGTGAGTTTACCTGCCTAAAAAGACGTACTTCAGTATCTGTATGACCCATAAATGGAGTAGATTTCAAACTTGTTGGTATTTCTCTCAGATTACCATTACCCACTTTTTTGTACCTGGGTTGTGTCGTTTCTGATTTTCTTTGCAGGGCATATCCCTTGGTTTATTTCAAACTTCCAGTACATACCCTGATGCTGAGAAGCGAATCATACCTACCAAAACCAAGAACAAAGGCAACCAAGCACGGGAATCATAC
The DNA here is from genome assembly GCF_048455015.1 of Haemaphysalis longicornis. Taxonomy (NCBI): domain Eukaryota; kingdom Metazoa; phylum Arthropoda; class Arachnida; order Ixodida; family Ixodidae; genus Haemaphysalis; species Haemaphysalis longicornis. The sequence continues at coordinate 94,371,381 of NW_027526214.1, forward strand.
CAACTGGTAGCAAGCAAGGAAACAAATCAGTGTTCACTTTTCTCCCTTACGTGACACTCTATGTGCTACTTCTCGCAGAATGTTTTGTCTTACAAGAAATACAAAATGAGACACTCAATTATGTTGGTCTCCGTGGTACAGCAAAGGTCCGCACACGTATACTAACGGCTTCCGTTGAGTGTAAATTTCTTTTCCAACATTTTGTTAAGTCTTCCCCTACTAACAAATATTGCAGGACGTGCCGTACATTTTTGTACACTTTATTGTTAGTTATTGTTTACTTTATGTATTTCTGAGAATGTTCACTTCGCGGCAGATACGATGCGGAAAACTTGAATGAACATGCTGGTGTGAGGCCTACAGAAGATTGGTATATATCCGGGCTTTATCGGCCTGTTGAGACCACTTCATATTTTCATGATTCCAAACGTGACAAAGCTATCTTGAAAGAAAAACAACTTTAGTGGAGTAAACGTGTGCCCCTTTAGAACCAAAATACACACAGGCGGCGAAGCAGCAGTGAAGAAGTGACGTGCGCAGACGAGTGTCAGCTAATGGAATGCCGAGGCCTCTGGTCTGCGGCCATTTATCTTTCGACGCGAGTGTTTCTCAAACCGTTGAATTACATCGAGTACGATGTAGACCAAGCACGATTATTCTATGCTAGCTCTTTATGGGAAAACACTCTCTGTATCAAAAGAGACCACCAGTCCGTCACAAAATAGACAAATTGAACACGCACTATGCTTGGGCCACAGATAACATAGCCTGCGGCCGGCGGGCAGTACACACAAACTATAAACAAACAATCAAACGCAAAGCATGTTTCACGTCGATTGGCGGACGACAGCGTAAGCCACACTGGTTGTAAATACCACTTATAGACAGCACTCTGATGGAGTTCTGGAAAAAAAATAAAAAGTCCTAATATAGAAGTTTTATCTCTATCGCTTTTTACTAAGATGTGCAAACGCGGGGTATGCTATTCGAACACATAAAAAACTGATTATGTACACATTACTGCAGACTGCGTTACTAACTCTCTATATTGCCCTAGAATTCGGGAAATGTCTTGTTTTCATTTTTGTGTATATAATGAACTGTTCAGAAAATAACCTTTCATTATATTTAAACTTTAGAGGTACCAGGAAAAATATATGTACTATGCGGTTGTCACCTAATGTTAGCAAAAAGAAAAAAAAATATTTTACAAACACTCTAAATGCAGAACACCGTTTTTTGTGCTTATTTGAGTGCAAAACGGAGAAAAACAGGATGAATGGTAAATTTATTTTTCTCCTTGCTGCCCGTGTGCAACTAAAAGATATTGTAAAACAATTTTGTGTATTTTAAAATAAAGTCAGGATCTGAACAAACAGTTAAACTTCCAAATATAGAATAATCTTGTTTCCTGACACGTTCTCCATTTTTGGAAGATAAAAAAATTGCTGGAAGTTATTTTGTGAAATTTTAAACACACTTGTCTCCTTTATTCGACACACTTCTTATTCTCTGCGACCACGAACCACTATTGTTGTGCATTGTGTAATTCCTTTTGTTGATACTTCGGTAATTTGATTTTCAAGACGTAAATGTGGTATGATTGAGACTGAGGCCAAAATTTTGGAATGTTATGTGGATAAGAAAACTCACAAATTTTAGTCTCTGTAACGAGGATATCATAAATATTTAAAGAATATATTACCGTAAACAAAATACGTATGTGAAAGGAGTGTATGCTTAGTCGTGGAATGTTTTGTTTGGCTTTTTCAGTCGGTTTAAACACATTGTCTTTTTTAAAAATGCATCAGCGTTGAGAGATCTACTAGTTTAGAGGTGATAAAAAAATATAATTTCATTATTACCGCAAATATATAAATTAACCAGTAGCATCAGTCCAAGTGGCCCTTCATTATTCTTTTAACATACAAAACTTGTAATAAAAAATCTATAATTACCAGTAAGGTCCAGTAATACAGGCTGTTGAAGCCGTTTCTGTATATACGAACCTAAATATTATAAAGTAATATAATGCCTAAAGATATTTTAACTAATGAATAAAACACAAGAAACTGAATCGGTTGCATCGGTATTAAGTACGAAGACAAACATTCAAGGTGTTTGTTATATAAAAAATAGTTACAACAATGTACCTTAAAAACGGTTCAAAATAAAACGAGATGTGTTTAGGCAGGTGTATCGTCAAACCACTGGATAAAATATGGCCAAAAAATATGGCTTTTGAAATGTTCACTTGTGTTTTGTGATCTCTGTATGGCTACACCTGTGTATGCCGAAGCAGCTATTTCTAATTCATGTCGCCATTGCATTGGTCCAATAGCAAGAGAAGGTGCAGAACCTTTTCACAGAGATTCCTTAGTCTCAAGACCTTCTCTTTGCGGTTTGTTCCGTAAACAAGTGCAACAAAGCGGCTAATTTCTTCAGCTCCGGAGCCACCCCGCGATTGGCAAGCTATGGCTTGCAGCTCAGCTGTACGCCACCTACAATGCTGCTAACCATTCTAGCCACGCGGAGCACTTCTTTTCCACGGGCGTAAAAACCATCTGTTGAGTAATTGAAGTTGAGTAGAGAGACCATGAAAACCTTGTATATTACACGTGTTATAACATAACACGTGTATATTAAGTTCATAAATATGCTGTTTGGGCTGTTTGCGGAACCAGAAATCTTTCCACAAATTTTGAGCACTGTGCAATTACTACTAGTTAAGTGCCCCAACTCCTTGCGGTCCTCTGCGAGGTCGTCGTTTTCAGACTATACTCTGACAAACCGAAGAGATTGTACTAAAGCTATCGAATGGGAAACAAGAAAAAAATTAGGGCGATAAATGCTAGACATCAAGCTATAAGCCTAGTGTTTTGCCATTTATTTTTAGTTGGGCCCTGTCGTACAGCGGTAATACAAAGTCCCTAGTAAAAAAATTTCACCATCTTCACGCCGAGAAACCCTGAGTAGTATGCGAAGCAGCCATGGGGTCGAATCATGTTCCCATAAGTTTTCAGGTTGATCGCAGCATTGCGGGAGGAGAATGAGGGGAGCAGAGTGCTCGCACGCGTCATTTATGCCGCGGAGCTATAGTTGCGCCACCAGCGGAATATGCAGCGGCTACCGTCGCGTCTCTAGCACTAAGATGCTTCGCATTATCGCGCGTGGAGCCCCAGGTGTTGCTATTCGTTGCGCCATCCCGTAGAGGAGAAGAGGAATGTCGGAGAGGAGATGAGTGTCTGAGAAGAGAGGAGCAACTCGCATAGAACACAGGGTTCCCGTACAGGAAGATGACGACGGTGGTTGAACGCGAAGCTATCTCGTGATGGATTCTTTGTTGGCCAATACCTAGGGGCATCCTGCCACAATCATCATCAGCCTTACCTGGCCAGCCATGCGCAGTGGGGGTGCGAACGGCGGACATCAGCAGCAGTTACAAGGAAGGGAGGGACACAGCCCGGAGCCTGAGATGCTCACAGCCCTGATTTCTTTACCTAATTGAAGTTAAAACGTGGTATGTATGCTTTACAAATCGTTAGTACCGAAGCTGTAGACAGAGAAGTGCACCTTTGAATTTGAACCCCTATATCTTTTGTCCTCGTTGTCAACGCCGAAAAAGTACTACCTGTCACGGCGACCACAATACCCATTTTCAAACTTCCCGACGTTGAAAGTCGACCAAAAGTGCAAAGATTTCTCAGACTGTTCACGTACCCACGCTTCGTCGCAGTGCCCCTGACGCGCTTCCCATAAAACAACACCCCCTACTGGTTAAAATATGTTCACCGGAAAGAATTGCAGAAGCCCAAACGACACCTTCACAGCAAATCTGTGCTCGCTGACTGCGGCAAAAAGGAATTAAAAAAATCCCGCCATCTCCACGAAGTGAATGATGATCAGAGGGGCGAATCTAAAATGCTTATGGGTAAAACCGTGAAACATTCGCCAACACATCATGGAAAGACTCGGCACGTTGTTATAGGTCTCCTTGACGGCGCGCACCGTCTGAATAAGTGAAGGACATAACTCGCGAACGTAGCCATGCTCGCGTCTCGGTTTGTAGCGCAGTGGGAAGAGCACCACGTACCACTCGTCACCGGCAGAGAGTCGTGGGGTCGAAACCGGGCGCCGCCGCGTCAATCGCGCTCGACACGTTGTTATAGGTCTTCTTGACGGCGCACAACATCAGAATGAGTGAAGGACGTAAGGTCCTTTCGCAGCCATGCTCACGTTTCGGTTTGTAGCGCAGTGTGAAGAGCGTCACGTACCTCCATTTGCGGCCAGACAGTCGTGGGATCGAAACCAGGGGCCTCCGCGTCAAGGCTACTAATCCTCGCTCGCAAAGCTTGAGACTTCCCCCTGCTACGTTGACAAGCCCGTAGATGACGTCGATGTTTGTGGTGATGATGTACGGCTTGTGTGGGACGATGAGGATCTCCATGGGTAAGTTGGCTAATTCAGTGTGTGATATTTTACCCACCTTGGCCGTCGCCTTCTGCAGAGCGTCTTGTGTCGTGTTCCCCCGGTACGTCTCTTCAGCTCGCAGACAAAGAACGACAAGCCCTTTTTCTTCCTCCCCTTCTTGTTGGGTAGCAACAAACGCATTGAAGTTTTGACCTCTTCGTCCAATCTTTGGTTGGCCAATCCCGTGGGGCATCCTGCCACAATCATCATTAGCGTATGTACACGGAGCTACGAGGGATGGGACAGGGCCGGAGCCAGAGAAGCTTCGCCCCTAAAACATACATAGATGGCATGGGTGTTGGCATTGGTCCTATATTTTTTCGAAGCAGTGGTACAGAAACCCACGCTTCCGATCCGTACTTAGAAACGATGATTTGATGAGGTATTCTTATAAATGTAACATGATAGGATTATCTTCCGCCCTTAAGAGCCTGTGAGCCTGCCCGGGCATTTATTTTTCTGGGGACAGCTCCCCACGACTGCTGTAAACACACCACCAAACAAAACTTTGGGCTGGTAGATCAGTGGCCCAGAACGTTCACCCTGGTAGGCGACCTGAAGGTGCGCAATTCTCTTCGAGGTACTGTCCGGGTGTACGCTAAAGTAACCTTGTTTCAAAGTATCTAACATTCTTGCGAGCATTCCTACTGAACCAAAAAGAGAACCGATATAATAAAACACAGCACTAATTCACATATTGACGTGGGTAGTCGCTCTTCTGCAGTTCATCTCTTGGTTGGACGTGGTCGCCAACATGTGTGATTTCGGCCGCTTGGCAACCACTCATGCATACGTAGGTAGAGGCCCAAACACTTCCCCTTCCCTTAAAAGGCTAACGAAGAAAACTAAAAAGTGAATACTTTACCAGAAATATTTACACTTTACGACACATTAGTAGAACAGCAACGGGTTGGAGGGGCAACCGTAACAAAAAAGGGGAATATAGGCGCGCAAAAGCAGCCCAGACAACACTTGGGTTGTGATGTTTTACCCACCTTGGTCGTCGCCTTCTGCAGTAACTCAAGTCGAATATCCGCATATCTTCTTAATGAGGAATTGCTCCTCGGAAGCCTGGTACTTCCGAAGCGAAACGAGAGAGTTTTTGCCCCTTGCTCGTATTCGTTACAGCGTCCACACGCGAGGTATGGACACGTGACCGTAAACTCAGGGGACAACACTACCACACTGCAAATTTTCAGTATAGCTGAACGGCCACCTAACGCGTTTGCAAACCACTTTTAACTAGTGTGGAGCTCTGCTCCTACAAAAACACTTTTATAAAACAACAGTAGTGTCCAAAAAACAAGCCCTTACTTGGTAACAAGTCACCAACTATTTGTAAACAGGACGTGTGACTGCATGAGTGCCATAAGTGCGTGTACACCCTGTGCTGCAGGCGCTGACATCATCATATAAAGCATGATATATCTCTCCGTCAAAATGCATTTAAGCACTACTCCTACTACATTATAACACATGCGTTCAGCGGCGGCTTCCGGGGTGCTTGAAGTAGGCCATAGTAGAAGGTTTTCCTATCAAATACGTGAAATATTTCCCCAACGTTATCAACCCCTCCCACTGGCGAGCTGCATGTTAAGCTTCCTGAGAAGAGAATGAGCAGAAGACGGCTATACTTTTAGAATACATTGGCCCAGTCGAGAGCTGTTGGGGTCGCTTGAGGACTGGTAGATATTCAAATGACCTAATTCTTGTATACAAATCATACTTCTAGCATGCTTTTCTCCATAAGGTCTAATGATTGATGGTACGTTTTGACCTCAAAAAAGCGTATGGAAGTGTTTGGCGATATATCGTCTTCAGGTACCCTAACCGTTTGGTATATGGTGTAAAATATTCAACCAGGTTACGTTTACCATCTTGGTACTGCACTCTTCGTGATTTATGTAGAATAAAATGGCGGGTCTCAGAGCGCACGTTTCATCTGCACACTGTGTAGATTTCAGCGGAATTGCCTTTGCAAGGAATTGTTCACAATTATTTGGAATTCAGTCTTCTAACAACTATCCCTTTTATTATCTAACCTATCATTCTGAGTGTAAACAGGTTTGCTCTCCGGAGATATAACGACGGCTTCATTTTTATTCCACGAAAGTTCACTTGTGAACATACGCGCACCCTTTTTGTGCTTTCTATATCACCTAAATGCGTAAATATTTTCTTAGGTTAGGCTTTCCCGATACATCCCGAAATCGCCCATTATACTTGGGCCTATATTATTTTGTGCATATTTATTAGACACACTCCAAAACCTGGTGCCCACACAAAATTGAGTGCCTGAACCACTTCTTGCGTCTGCCACTGAAAGAAAATTGTGCAGAACTATATGTTGACTTGTCAATAAATTCCAACACTGTGTCCTGCACTGTTTGGAAGCGCGCCAGGAGCGCTGGCAGAGGGAGCTCACTCCACGAGCGCGGCTCTCACGGCAGTCGGTCGTAGCCGAATATCTCTTCTCGTCGTTCTCTTTTGCTACGCAATTCTCGGTTGCCGTAACCCCCAGCCATTCGGTCCCGCCGACTCGCACCATGGAACAGCTTCGTCACCTCCGGGTAGTTCTCCAAACCACTGTCACAAAGAAGATGGCGGAACTCGAACCGCTGGTCCAGAACCCCGCGGCACCAACCGGCGACTTGACCTTGCGTTTCGACCTCATTCTCGACAAACAGCAACCCTTGCACGAGATGGACTGCCATATTCAGGTGAGTCTCAGCGAAGAGGAATTTGACGCCGAAGTTTCGGACGCAATTGACTATGACGAATGCATCTGCGCCCTCCACACGCGCTTGAGCGCATCACGAGCCCGGCCAATTCAGCCAGGGCAGCTAGAGCCGAATCTGGTGAATATTGCGGAAGCGCACATTCGCCGCTTCGACCAGGCATGCTTCAGGCAACGCAGGCGTCCCGCTTCGCCGCTTTCCCGAAGCTGGATATACCGACATTTTCAGGCTACCGATGCTACTGCCAAGGGTACTTGGAGCAGTTCAATTCCAGCATCCACTCGAATGCATTCTGGCACGCATCGAGAAGTTTATGTACTTACTCTCGTACTTGACCGGTCTCTCTACGAACTCGATCGATGGAATCAGGCTGGTGGATGACAACTACGACTTCGCCGTCAAAATCGTCACCAGCAGAATTTGGGCAGAAAGATCTTCTCATGGACGACCACTTGGACAAATTTCTCGCCTTAGAGCCGGTGCAGAAATAGGCTGATAGCTACAGTTCCAGATCCTCTACGACTCAGGCCTGTTTCGCATAAACTCGTTGGAGGGCGTGGGGTTCTTCCTGGACCAGTCTGCGTGGTGGTCCAACGGGTTCTGCTACGGACCTTGCCACACGACCTGCGCCTCCTATAGCGGTAAAGGCTGAAGGAGGCGCAGCAGGACACATCCGGGGTCTCCACGTCCCCTTCAGGCGGGTCCAAGGAAATCATGGTGATTCTGGACTTCCTCCACGTGCAGGTAAAAATTTTAGAGGACAGCTCGCACGATCGTTGTGTTCCGTCCACGCAACAGCTCCGCGAGAAACGGCAGTCCTCAACCATCGATCTTCCAACGGCGGTGACCCTCAGTGCCCAATGTCTGTGTTCGAGGTTTCCAAGGTGTCATCTACGCAATGCTCGACACCACGTCCACGCCGACTGCACAGCAGCAATCACTACTGAGGAGAAGCTAAGACGTTTGCAGGAAGATAGGTGGTGTTTTAGGATTGGCAAATTCAACCATTTCACGCGACACTGCAAATAACCAAAGTAGGTGTCGTCTGCGGCCACTGTTCACTTCGGCAACTCACGTAGCTGTCTGACATCCAGCTCCTTGCGTAAGGTTCGAGCCGGGCAGTAGCAGACGCGATAGCAGTCGCAGCGGCAGGGTGACACCCGAGACCACCAACTCAGTGACGTCCGCTTCGCACAGCGCTGCAGGAACCACGTCAGTACGCTTGCAGACAGGCCGTGTATAGGGCATCGCCATGAGTTGGCAGTTGCTGGTGCGCCTTTTGGTGGACTCTGGAAGTCAGCGGATCTTCATCCGACGTGATGTAGCCCGAGCACTCGCTTGTCCCGTCACTGGCGTCGAACGTTTCACGATTGCCAATTTCGGACACACTTGCCCGAGAGCACCTGTTACATGCAACAAAGTCTCCTCGACGCTTCAAAGTCAGCTTGATGACCAGCACATCACAGTGGAGACCCTCAAAGTCCCTATAATCTTTACCAACCGAAACCCGCCCGTCAGCAAAGAAATCGTTGGTGCGATAGGTGATCAGGGTAAATTTGCTGCTGATGCCCGACTTGCGCCCCTTACATTTCGAGAGAACGAGGTCAGCGTGTTGATGGGGTAAGACGCGTATTTTAAAGTGGCAAAAGTACAAGTTTTGAGAATTTCAGCCACACTCACGGCCGTGGAGATATTTCTGGGATGGACCGTACAAGGTTCTCAACTCGACCGCCCAAGCCCTTCGACCGCGACCTCAAGCGCACTATTCCTTTGCCTTGGGGAATCGCTTCGGAAAAAGATAGCGCAAGCGTTGATGTATCGTCCATGTGCCGCTTGGAATCTATCGTTATTCAGGGCACTGCGGCAAAATTCGCGTTCAACGACCCCGCTGTTCACCCGTTCAAACTTGAGGATTGCAAGGTACACCACCGAGCTCAAGTGCTTCTTGTCAATAAAAAGCCAGGACATGGCGTCTCCAACCTTTCGCCATTTCGAGACCATTCTACGCCAGTTTATAGTGTGCTAGTAATGCATTTTAAACGCCCAGTCAAGATCCTCGCCCTGAGTGCGGATAACGTGACCAACGTCGTGTCTGAAAAGCCTGGTTTAAACTGCGGAGCCATACCCGCTCACCCCAGCGCATTGTTGGCTAGGCTAGGGCAACACGTGCGTTTAGACAAAACACGGCTATCCAGAACCGCTGTTCACTCGCTGAGATCTGCGCAGACCAGCTCGACACCGTTAATTCGTAACGGAGGCTCTTTGGCCTCAATGGAAACGGGAGTACCGCCTTTTGCTCCGATCGGTTCCCGAGACAACAGCGTAGTTTCCCTTCAGGCTCCGCATGGAGGCCGTAGTGCTTGTACAGGACCATTCATCCCAGGCCTTGTGGTAACTTGGACGCATTATTCAGGTATTTTCATGACGCGACGCAGTTGTGAGCTCGTGTTCCCTGCGCCGTTCATCTGGACGGGAAATACTTCGTGCAGTGCAACGTCTCTGTTTTTCGAAGCAAGCCCCTTATGAATTTTGGGTCGCGGGAGTCTGGTGAATGAAGACAAGGCAGCGGTATACGAGTGCACGCAAAAGTAGTTCGCTCCAAGAGCGCGGCTTTCGCGGCAGTCGGTCGTAGCCGTCTTGACAGCTGGACGTCTGATCTCCTCGTTCCCTTTCGCTACATGCACTGCGCACGGAACCACGTTTATTAGTTGTCAAACCATCATTGTAAATTGTAATATTTTAACTTCGCAGGCTTACAGCAGACTATATTAGGCTGCCAATCCCAAGAAATAAATTACACCCAAATGTAAAGAAAAAAATAGAATAAATCAGAAACGAATATGCAAGAATTTTTGTTTTTTATTTCAGAGCGATCAATTTTTATGTGGCATGTTTTCATGGTTTTATACGTTACTGTTTTCACAAATTTGTTAAAAATATTTCACCCTAATCATCATAATCAACCTTAACAGAAACTACACTGCTGATAGAACAAACTCACCCTAGGTATCTGCAAATATTTTCACAATCGTTTATGTTAGGTAGCTAGCCGTAGAAAATTATGAAAGAGTAGTAGCTAGCTGAGAACTTCTTGGAATTTACTTTCTTGCTAAAAAATCTATTGACCCTTTTTACGTTGTGTTTACTTTTAAATGTAGTTACTTTCTTTTTAATAAATATATTGTCCTCACACCTGAATATATACAACACTTTTTGTTTTGCCATTTACTAAGGATTTCTTTTCGAGCATGATACCAGCAAAAGTGTGGTATGGGTGCCAGCACCAGGAGTCGAACACCACAGCGGCATTAGTAAGTTAAACATGCAGAAGATGTGCACTTTTCGAGACAAATTTAAATTTCAAAGCTCACACAAAAACAAAGAAACACATATCAGGCGTTGTTTACTTCTGTTATCATTTTAAACACTTGGAATTTTGGGCTCCCGACGAGTCTAACCGCAAGAATTGACGTATATTGTCCAGTCTCTCTAAGACGTGTTGTGTTAATACTGACTTTCACAAACTGCGTATCTTGAATTGTTTTTATTTACCAAAAAATCCCTACACAGATGACATACCCATCAATAGAACAAAAAATAAGGTTTTAGAGTACATTTAGTCATGATAACAGGAAACGGATCCGAGTGTAACATGTTTTAGAAAGGTGACGAAAACAGTGGGCAGAGTCTAGAAGTTTACTAGTAAAGGTTTTGCAATTCTCTTGGTGAGAACAAAATCTACGCTCACTACACTAAGGCGTCGTCATACTGTCCTAAATTGTCTCGCTTGAGACATTATCTTAAGAAGCGACAGTGACTGCTCTTTATTTGGTGCAAATTGTAATTGTTTTCAAAGGCAACTATTCTCTCCATTATTAAAATCATTTAGATTACAATGGAAAAAAATGGTCTTTTATTGCGCATTTTGGCCCTAAACGAAGTCTGTACAGTTTGTGGAAAATTTACCGAACACTTAAATTGATCTTGAGAGTAAATAAACTGTTTTCCTCGCACTTCCTCGAGATATTGACCACTTAATATACTTTCTCCAGATGTGTGTACATTGTGCATCAAATTGTTGTTGCGGTATGTTGAGGGGTGGAATGACGCCTTGGCCTCCCTGCTTCTTGCGGCGTATTCAGACAGGAAAGAGTATAATAGCTTCCTTGTGAACATCGGCACTGCACTCTTTTAGTGTTTCCACAAAAAAACGCACGACCACATTGAAGGGGAGGCCGTTTTTACGTATTTCACATTATTGCCAATGATGAGTAATTTGTCCTTTTTTCGCTTTCCGTGATACGCGGCTGGACTGATTACTAACAAATGCATCCAATATTTGCACCTATTTGGTTTTATGAGCCATACCTATTAGGCCAGGTGATCTTAAACACTTCTCAAAACAGCTTGAAACATCTCAAAACACGTACTTTACGCCAACAAGTAATGAATACATTAGCAGTGTAACTATTACAGTGTTACTGGCAGTGTTAAAGTGTTTTAAAATTATTGTGAATGTTTCTGAGTGATATTCAAATACACAGTCTATACACAAGGTGTACTGGGAACGTTTTAAAACATCTGGTTTGAGATCCTATTTCAGTTCTTCACAAGGTGTTTAGTATAACTCTAACGTGAGAACTTCATTAAAATTTTATTTTCAAAATCCCTTCCTTCTGCACGTGCGCTGTTCTATGTGGGCACGGAGCAATTGACAACCGGCTGTAAAAAAAATTAATTGGTGCACACGTATGTCTTGTCACACACGACAGACGGGGGCAATTAGATGGGACACTTGTTTATACCACATATCAAGAAAGAGTTTCTGAGGCCCGATAAATGAAGAGCTGACTCCGTCAGTGAAGAATATTTGTGAATGGGAAAAGTATTTTCACCAAGAAAGGCTCGCAGCTATGCTTAGAGGCACGGCTTTCTGTAAAACAACTCGTTGTCTGGTTTCTTCGCGCCTACCTGAGGCAGGAAACGTTGCTTTATTGGAGTGTCTCTTTACGCATGACCAAAATACTTCTATAACTACAGCCACTACAAACGCTATGCAGTAAGACTGTATTTATATAAAAAATGCACTGCCGATACGTAGCAAAGATTAGAATTAGAGCACAGCGTGGTAACTAAAATGGTCAGTAACAAATGACCCTACGAAAAGAAGCAATATCCTCTGTTTTATCTCACTTATAGATAAAAATGTTTCATTTTGTCATCCAGCACTTTTTGGTTTGTAGTTTCGGGATTTCATCGGTCACGTTATTTGAAATCATATCCTCCACAGGTATGGCGCCAACCGTAGATCATAGTACTCGGCGTCATTACGGGTTTAAGTAGCTGCTTGCAAAAAAAATGCTTTTAAAAATTGTGAAATGGTGTAATATGTGCAGCTTCAAAATTTGTGCATCTTCGCAGTGCTATCGCCCACACGCTGCACATCACCCGGCCATGGCACTTTCATTGATCATGTCTTAACGAACGTCATTCTGCCTCAGATTGTGGGCATCCTTAAATTTGATATTACGGGCCATTAACCCATTTTCGTATTAGTCGAAACTAATACTAAATGCAAGGGAAAAACTCTAAGAAGGCATTTCTCTGAGACCAAGTTGCTTCACCAGGTAATTTCAAACATTGACTGGAACGTTTTACTCCAGACACCAAATGTTGAAGCTGCTTTTAGCAATTTTTCTACTATATAACAGAAACAATTATTTGTACTCGTCATTTCTGTGACATACAAACGTTACTCTGCAGCCAGAAACCCGTAGATAACCAACAGTCTACTGCGGTGTACTTGTCAATAGAACAACCTGAAAAAAACCCTCAAATGCGCCCATTTAAACAAGCTTTACAAAATCAGTTGAAAAATTACCCCCTAATTTAAGAAAAAGTTTTAAAAGGCGCAAAATAAAAAATAAGGCTATTATCAAAACCAAATTATTAAAAATGGTAACAACAATAACAGAAACTGGGAACAAATTGATAATTTTTAACCTGTTTAAACAAGCACCCAGCGCAAAAAAAAATTGTTGACGACGGAATGTGCCTCACTAATTCTTCCGATATAGCTAATGCATTCAACAAGTTTTTTTTTTTAGGGAATCCTCAATCTCACCAAATAATATTATGCCTTATGCTCGTTGTTGTCAATTATTTTACCTGAGAACTACATCACTGGAAAAGGTTTTTCATGTTCTATTTGGTCTAAAATGCAATATTCTAGGATTAAACCTCATTCATCTCTCTAGAATTATACTTGTCGGCTGTGAGCTATCCGGTATTCTCGCTACTCTTAAAATAACATATTTACCAAAGCCATTTTCCCCTGCACACCAAAATGAGGAAACGTTGTACCAGTATTCAAAAAAGGAGTTCAAAATGCATTAGGTAACTTTTGACCGATAACGATCGTACCATTTTTAAGTAAAGCAATCGGGAAACTTCTTGCTGACCGCCTCACTAAGTACTTAGAAAAATGTAACCTTCTCACGCTACGGCAATTCCGTTTACATCCCGAATTTACTACTGAGCTATCACTAGTAAAATTAACTGATCTTATTGAAAGTTTTATTGACAATAGTACCTTGGCCGTGGCAGTATTTATCACCTCTACTAAGCCATTTGATAACATCAGCCACACTATCCGTTTTTCAAAAGTAGAATAATTTGGTGTATATGGTCCGGCTCTAACACTTCTAAACATTTATCTTCGTGACCACACTCAGGTTGTCCAATTTGGTGATGCCGTATCACAGCCAATAACAATTAGTCAAGGTGTTCTGCAGGGACCCGTCTAAGGGCCGCTTCTTTTGCTTTGTATAGGTATGAATTACCCAGTTGCCTTAACAGTACTGAGTGCATTCTTTACCCTGATGATACGAATATATTTGCTGGTGTTAGGAATCTTAACAACTGAACTATGCGGCTTAACAAGGACCTGGTAAACATTGTGTCATGACGTAACGATATTGCGCTGCATATAAACGCCACAAAAAGAAGCTTTATGATTTTTCATACCCATCACAAGCAAACCTGTTCAGTTCCGAGGATCATTCTTGATAACCACGGGATTTATTCAAAAAATGCGGCCTTGTTTTTAGATGTTGTGCTTAAAAACAATCTACAATTTACAAACATGCGTTGTCACTTATTAAAACATGGTTTTGGTACACGTGTATTATTCAAATCTCGCCATTTTTTCTAGCAGCATGGTAATCAGTCATTGTATTATGATTTCATACACAGCCACCTCACATACTGCCTATCTTCTTGGGGAAACACGTATGAAACTCATACTTGCGGCCACGGATTTGCGGCCACGATTGGCAAACGGATTACACGTGCCCTTTCCTATTGTAGCAGTACGAGGCTCGCCTCGTGCAACCAGCCCGCAGCCGCCTCGCCGCTACTCATCACCGAAGTCGACAAGCATCGACAACTATCTGCCAAAACCAGTGTGATGGAAGCAAGACGCGACCTCCTCTGACGTCACAAGCAAGCAACAGCAGCGCCAACAGGACCCTGCCTAAACGCGTGGAAGCAGCTCACCTCTGGTATTTACGGCCACGAGTGGCAAACGCAGAACGCGTGCCCTCTCCTGTTGTAGAATACCAGGGTCACCTCGTGCAATCAGCCGGAAGCCGCCTGGCCACTACTCATCACCGAATTCGACAGGCATCGACAACTATCTGCCCAAACCAGCGTGATGGAAGAAAGACGCGACCTCCTCCGACGTCACTAGCAAGCAACAGCCAGCGCCAATACGACCCTACCTAAACGCTTGGAAGCAGCTCACCTCTGGGATTTGCTGCCACGAGTGCCAAACGGATAAGACATGCCCTTTCCCGTTGAAGGAATACGAGGGTCCCCTCATGCAACAGTCCGAAGCCGCCTGGCCGCTATTCATCACCGAATTCGAGAAGCATCGACCACTATCTGCCAAAACCAGCGTAATGGAAGCAAACGCGACCTCTTCTGACGTCAGAAGCAGGCAACAGCCAGCGCCACCAGGACCCTACTTACGCTTGGAAGCAGCTCATCTCTTGGATTTGCGGCCACGAGCGGCCAACGGATAACACGTGCCCTTTTTGTGTTTAGGATTACGAGTCTCGCCTCGTGCAACCAGCCCGAAGCCGCCGGGTCGCTAGTCATCACTGAATTCGACAAGCATCGACAAGTATCTGCCAAAACCATTGTAATGGAAGCAAGACGCGAAATCCTCTGACGTCACAAGCAAGCAACAGCCAGTGCCACCAGGACACTACCTAAACGCTTGGAAGCAGCTCACCTCTGGGATTTCCGACCACGAGTTCCAAACGGATAACACGTGCCCTTTCCTGTTGTAGGAATAGGAGGCTCGCCTCCTGCAACCAGCCCGAAGCCGCCTAGTCGCTAGTCATCACCGAATTCGACAAGCATAGAACAAACCGGCGTGATGGAAGAAAGACGCGACCTCCTCTGACGTCTAAAGCAAGCAACAGCCAGCGCCACAAGGACCCTAACTGAACGCTTGGAAGCAGCTCACCTCTTGGATTTCCGACCACGAGTGCCAAAAGGATAAGACGTGCCCTTTCCCGTTGTAGGAATACGAGGCTCGCCTCGTGCAACCAGCCTGAAGCCGCTTGGTCGCTATTCATCACCGAATTCGACAAGCATCGAACAAACCGGCGTGATGGAAGAAAGACGCGACCTCCTCTGACGTCTAAAGCAAGCAACAGCAATCGCCACAAGGACCATACCTAAACGCATGGAAGCAGCTCACGTCTGGGATTTGCGACCACGAGTACCAAACGGGTAACACCTGCCCTTGTCCTTTTGTAGGAATACGAGGCTCACCTCGTGCAACCAGCCCGAAGCCGCCGGGTCGCTAGTCATCACCGAATTCGACAAGCATCGACAACAATCTGCCAAAACCATCGTGATGGAAGCAAGACGCGACCTCTTCCGACGTCACAAGCAAGCAACAGCCAGCGCCCATAGGACCCTACTTAAACGCTTCGAAGCAGCTCACCTCTAGGATTTACCGTACGAGTAGCAAATGGATAACACGTGCCCTTTTTGTGTTTAGGATTACGAGTCTCGCCTCGTGCAACCAGCCCGAAGCCGCCGTGTCGCTAGTCATCACTGAATTCGACAAGCATCGACAAGTATCTGCCAAAACCATTGTGATGGAAGCAAGACGCGAGCTCCTCTGACGTCACAAGCAATCAACAGCCAGCGCCACCAGGACACTACCTAAACGCTTGGAAGCAGCTCACCTCTGGGATTTCCGACCACGAGTTCCAAACGGATAACACGTGCCCTTTCCTGTTGTAGGAATAGGAGGCTCGCCTCCTGCAACCAGCCCGAAGCCGCCTAGTCGCTAGTCATCACCGAATTCGACAAGCATCGAACAAACCGGCGTGATGGAAGAAAGACGCGACCTCCTCTGACGTCTAAAGCAAGCAACAGCCAGCGCCACAAGGACCCTAACTGAACGCTTGGAAGCAGCTCACCTCTTGGATTTCCGACCACGAGTGCCAAAAGGATAAGACGTGCCCTTTCCCGTTGTAGGAATACGAGGCTCGCCTCGTGCAACCAGCCTGAAGCCGCTTGGTCGCTATTCATCACCGAATTTGACAAGCATCGAACAAACCGGCGTGATGGAAGAAAGACGCGACCTCCTCTGACGTCTAAAGCAAGCAACAGCAATCGCCACAAGGACCATACCTAAACGCATGGAAGCAGCTCACGTCTGGGATTTGCGACCACGAGTGCCAAACGGGTAACACCTGCCCCTTCCTTTTGTAGGAATACGAGGCTCACCTCGTGCAACCAGCCCGAAGCCGCCGGGTCGCTAGTCATCACCGAATTCGACAAGCATCGACAACAATCTGCCAAAACCATCGTGATGGAAGCAAGACGCGACCTCTTCCGACGTCACAAGCAAGCAACAGCCAGCGCCCATAGGACCCTACTTAAACGCTTCGAAGCAGCTCACCTCTGGGATTTGCCGTACGAGTAGCAAATAAATAACACGTGCCCTTTTTGTGTTTAGGATTACGAGTCTCGCCTCGTGCAACCAGCCCGAAGCCGCCGTGTCGCTAGTCATCACTGAATTCGACAAGCATCGACAAGTATCTGCCAAAACCATTGTGATGGAAGCAAGACGCGAGCTCCTCTGACGTACCAAGCAATCAACAGCCAGCGCCACCAGGACCCTACCTAAACGCTTGGAAGCAGCTCACCTCTGGGATTTCCGACCACGAGTGCCAAACGGATAACACGTGCCCTTTCCTGTTGTAGGAATACGAGGCTCCCCTCGTGCAACCAGCCCGAAGCCGCCTGGTCGCTAGTCATCAGCGAATTCGACAAGCATCGAAGAAACCGGCGTGATGGAAGAAAGACTCGACCTCCTCTGACGTCTAAAGCAAGCAACAGCCAGTGCCGCAAGGACCCTACCTAAACGCTTGGAAGCAGCTGACGTCTGGGATTTGCGACCACGAGTGGCAAACGGATAACACGTGCCCTTTCCTATTGTAGGAATAGGAGGCTCACCTCTTGCAACCATCCCGAAGCCGCCTGGTCGCTAGTCATCACCGAATTCGACAAGCATCGAACAAACCGGCGTGATGGAAGAAAGACGCGACCTCCTCTGACGTCTAAAGCAAGCAACAGCCAGCGCCACAAGGACCCTACCTGAACGCTTGGAAGCAGCTCACCTCTTGGATTTCCGACCACGAGTGCCAAACGGATAAGAAGTGCCCTTTCCCGTTGTAGGAATACGAGGCTCGCCTCGTGCAACCAACCCGAAGCCGCCTGGTCGCTAGTCATCACCGAATTCGACAAGCATCGAACAAACCGGCGTGATGGAAGAAAGACGCGACCTCCTCTGACGTCTAAAGCAAGCAACAGCAATCGCCACAAGGACCATACCTAAACGCTTGGAAGCAGCTCACGTCTGGGATTTGCGACCACGAGTGCCAAACGGGTAACACGTGCCCTTTCCTTTTGTAGGAATACGAGGCTCGCCTCGTGCAACCAGCTCGAAGCCGCCGGGTCGCTAGTCATCACCGGATTCGACAAGCATCGAACAAACCGTCGTGATGGAAGAAAGACGCGACCTCCTCTGACGTCTAAAGCAAGCAACAGCCAGCGCCACAAGGACCCTACCTAAACGCTTGGAAGCAGCTCACCTCTGGGATTTCCGACCACGAGTGCCAAACGGATAAGACGTGCCCTTTCCCGTTGTAGAAATACGAGGCTCGCCTCCTGCAACCAGCCCGAAGCCGCCTGGTCGCTAGTCACCACCGAATTCGACAAGTATCGAACAAACCAGCGTGATGGAAGAAAGACGCGACCTCCTCTGACGTCTAAAGCAAGCAACAGCCAGCGCCACAAGGACCCTACCTGAACGCTTGGAAGCAGCTCACCTCTTGGATTTCCGACCACGAGTGCCAAACGGATAAGACGTGCCCTTTCCCGTTGTAGGAATACGAGGCTCGCCTCGCGCAACCAGACCGAAGCCGCCTGGTCGCTAGTCATCACCAAATTCGACTAGCATCGAACAAACTGGCTTGATGGAAGAAAGACGCGACCTCCTCTGACGTCTAAAGCAAGCAACAGCCAGCGCCGCAAGGACCCAACCTAAACGCTTGGAAGCAGCTCACGTCTGGGATTTGCGACCACGAGTTCCAAACGGATAACACGTGCCCTTTCCCGTTGTAGGAATACGAGGCTCGCCTCGTGCAACCAGCCCGAAGCCGCCTGGTAGCTAGTCATCACCGAATTCGACAAGCATCGAACAAACCGGCGTGATGGAATAAAGACGCTACCTCCTCTGACGTCTAAAGCAAGCAACAGCCAGCGCCACAAGGTCCCTACCTAAACGCTTGGAAGCAGCTCACGTCTGGGATTTGCGACCACGAGTGCCGAAAGGATAACACGTGCCCTTTCCTGTTGTAGGAATACGAGGCTTGCCTCGTGCAACCAGCCCGAAGCCGCCTGGTCGCTAGTCATCACCGAATTCGACTAGCATCGAACAAACTGGCTTGATGGAAGAAAGATGCGACCTCCTCTGACGTCTAAAGCAAGCAACAGCCAGCGCCGCAAGGACCCAACCTAAACGCTTGGAAGCAGCTCACGTCTGGGATTTGCGACCACGAGTTCCAAACGGATAACACGTGCCCTTTCCTGTTGTAGGAATACGAGGCTCGCCTCGTGCAACCAGCCCGAAGCCGCCTGGTCCCTATTCATCACTGAATTCGACAAGCATCGAACAAACCGGCGTGATGGAAGAAATACGCGACCTCCTCTGACGTCGAAAGCAAGCAACAGCCAGCGCCACATGGACCCTACCTAAACGCTTGGAAGCAGCTCTCCTATGGGATTTCCGACCACGAGTTCCAAACGGATAACACGTGCCCTTTCCTGTTGTAGGAATACGAGGCTCGCCTCGTGCAACCAGCCCGAAGCCGCCTGGTCGCTAGTCATCACCGAATTCGACAAGCATCGAACAAACCGGCGTGATGGAAGAAAGACGCGACCTCCTCTGACGTTTAAAGCAAGCAACAGCCAGCGCCACAAGGATCCTACCTAAACGCTTGGAAGCAGCTCACCTCTGGGATTTCCGACCACGAGTGCCAAACGGATAAGACGTGCCCTTTCCCGTTGTAGAAATACGAGGCTCGCCTCCTGCAACCATCCCGAAGCCGCCTGGTCGCTAGTCATCACCGAATTCGACAAGCATCGAACAAACCGGCGTGATGGAAGAAAGACGCGACCTCCTCTTACGTCTAAAGCAAGCAACAGCCAGCGCCACAAGGACCCTACCTGAACGCTTGGGAGCAGCTCACCTCTGGGATTTCCGACCACGAGTGCCAAACGGATACGACGTGCCCTTTCCCGTTGTAGGAATACGAGGCTCGCCTCGTGCAACCAGCCCGAAGCCGCCTGGTAGCTAGTCATCACCGAATTCGACAAGCATCGAACAAACCGGCGTGATGGAAGAAAGACGCGACCTCCTCTGACGTCTAAAGCAAGCAACAGCCAGCGCCGCAAGGACCCTACTTAAACGCTTGGAAGCAACTCACGTCTGGGATTTGCGACCACGAGTGGCAAACGGATAACACGTGCCCTTTCCCGTTGTAGGAATACGAGGCTCGCCTCGTGCAACCAGCCCGAAGCCGCCTGTTCGCTAGTAATCACCGAATTCGACAAGCATCGAACAAACCGGCGTGATGGAAGAAAGACGCGACCCCCTCTGACGTCTAAAACAAGCAACAGCCAGCGCCACAAGGACCCTACCTGAACGCTTGGAAGCAGCTCACCTCTGGGATTTGCTGCCAAGAGTAGCAAACGGATAACACGTGCCCTTTCCTGTTGTAGGAATACGAGGGTCGCCTCGTGCAACAGTCCGAAGCCGCCTGGCCGCTATTCATTACCGAATTTGAGAAGCATCGACCAATATCTGCCAAAACCAGCGTAATGGAAGCAAACGCGACCTCTTCTGACGTCACAAGCAGGAAACAGCCAGCGCCACCAGGACCCTACTTACGCTTGGAAGCAGCTCATCTCTTGTATTTGCGGCCACGAGTGGCAAACGGATAACACGTGCCCTTTCCTGTTGTAGGAATACGAGGCTCGCCTTGTGCAACCAGCCCGAAGCCGCCTGGCCAATTCTCATCACGGAATTCGACAAGCATCGACAACTATCTGCCAAAACCAGCGTGATGGAAGCAAGACGCGACCTCCTCTGACGTCACAAGCAAGCAACACCAAGCGCCACAAGGACCCTACCTAAACGCTTGGAAGCAGCTCACGTCTGGGATTTGCGACCACGAGTGCCAAACGGGTAACACGTGCCCTTTCCTTTTGTAGGAATACGAGGCTCGCCTCGTTCAACCAGCCCGAAGCCGCCGGGTCGCTAGTCATCACCGAATTCGACAAGCATTGACAACAATCTGCCAAAACCATCGTGATGGAAGCAAGACGCGACCTCTTCCGACGTCACTAGCAAGCAACAGCCAGCGCCAATAGGACCCTACTTAAACGCTTCGAAGCAGCTAACCTCTGGGATTTGCCGTACGAGTAGCAAATGGATAACACGTGCCCTTTTTGTGTTTAGGATTACGAGTCTCGCCTCGTGCAACCAGCCCGAAGCCACCGGGTCGCTAGTCATCACTGAATTCGACAAGCATCGACAAGTATCTGCCAAAACCATTGTGATGGAAGCAAGACGCGAGCTCCTCTGACGTCACAAGCAAGCAACAGCCAGGGCCACCAGGACACTACCTAAACGCTTGGAAGCAGCTGACCTCTGGGATTTCCGACCACGAGTGCCAAACGGATACGACGTGCCCTTTCCCCGTTGTAGGAATACGAGCCTCGCCTCGTGCAACCAGCCCGAAGCCGCCTGGTCGCTGGTCATCACCGAATTCGACAAGCATCGAACAAACCGGCGTGATGGAAGAAAGACGAGACCTCCTCTGACGTCTAAAGCAAGCAACAGCCAGCACCACAAGGACCCTACCTAAACGCTTGGAAGCAGCTCACCTCTGGGATTTCCGACCACGAGTGCCAAACGGATAAGACGTGCCCTTTCCCATTGTAGGAATACGAGGCTCACCTCGTGCAACCAGCCCGAAGCCGCCTGGTCGCTAGTCATCACCGAATTCGACAAGCATCGAACAAACCGGCGTGATGGAAGAAAGACGCGACCTCCTCTGACGTCTAAAGCAAGCAACAGCCAGCGCCACAAGGACCCTGCCTAAACGCTTGGAAGCAGCTCACCTCTGGGATTTCCGACCACGAGTGCCAAACGGATAAGACGTGCCCTTTCCCGTTGTAGGAATACGAGGCTCGCCTCGTGCAACCAGCCCGAAGCCGCCTGGTCGCTAGTCATCACCGAATTCGACAAGCATCGAACAAATCGGCGTGATGGATGATAGACGCGACCTCCTCTGACGTCTAAAGCCAGCAACAGCCAGCGCCACAAGGGCCCTACCTAAACGCTTGGAAGCAGCTCACCTCTGGGATTTCCGACCACGAGTGCCAAACGGATAACACGTGCCCTTTCCTGTTGTAGGAATACGAGGCTCGCCTCGTGCAACCAGCCCGAAGCCGCCTGGTCGCTAGTCATCACCGAATTCGACAAGCATCGAACAAACCGGCGTGATGGAAGAAAGACGCGACCTCCTCTGACGTCTCAAGCAAGCAACAGCCAGCGCCACAAGGACACTACCTAAACGCTTGGAAGCAGCTCACGTCTGGGATTTGCGACCACGAGTGGCAAACGGATAACACGTGCCCTTTCCAATTGTAGGAATAGGAGGCTCGCGTAGTGCAACCAGTCCGAAGCCATCTGGCCGCTACTCATCACCGAATTCGACAAGCATCGACAACTATCTGCCAAAACCAGCGTGATGGAAGCAAGACGCGACCTCCTCTGACGTCAGAAGCTAGCAACAGCCAGTGCTACAAGGACCCTACTTAGCGCTTGGAAGCAGCTCACCTCTGGGATTGGCCGTACAAGTAGCAAATGGATTACACGTGCCCTTTTTGTGTTTAGTAATACGAGTCTCGCCTCGTGCAACCAGCCCGAAGCCGCCTGGTCGCTAGTCATCACCAAATTCGACAAGCATCGGCAACTATCTGCCAAAACCAGCATTATGGAAGCAAACGCGACCTCTTCTGACGTCACAAGCAGGCAACAGTCAGCGCCACCAGGACCCTACTTACGCTTGGAAGCAGCTCACGTCTGGGATTTGCGACCACGAGTGCCAAACGGATAACACGTGCCCTTTCCTGTTGTAGGAATCGGAGGCTTGCCTCGTGCAACCAGCCCGAAGCCGCCTGGTCGCTAGTCATCACCGAATTCGACAAGCATCGAACAAACTGGCGTGATGGGAGAAAGACGCGACCTCCTCTGACGTCTAAAGCAAGCAACAGCCAGCGCCGCAAGGACCCAACCTAAACGTTTGGAAGCAGCTCACGTCTGGGATTTGCGACCACGAGTGGCAAACGGATAACACGTGCCCTTTCCTATTGTAGGAATAGGAGGCTCACCTCGTGCAACCATCTCGAAGCCGCCTGGTCGCTAGTCATCACCGAATTCGACAAGCATCGAACAAACCGGCGTGATGGAAGAAAGACGCGACCTCCTCTGACGTCACAAGCAATCAACAGCCAGCGCCACCAGGACACTACCTAAACGCTTGGAAGCAGCTCACCTCTGGGATTTCCGACCACGAGTGCCAAACGGATACCACGTGCCCTTTCCCGTTGTAGGAATACGAGGCTCTCCTCGTGCAACCAGCCCGAAGCCGCCTGGTCGCTAGTGATCACCGAATTCGACAAGCATTGAACAAACCGGCGTGATGGAAGAAAGACGCGACCTCCTCTTATGTCTAAAGCAAGCAATAGCCAGCGCCACAAGGACCCTACCTGAACGTTGGAAGCAGCTCACCTCTGGGATTTCCGACCACGAGTGCCAAACGGATAAGACTTGCCCTTTCCCGTTGTAGGAATACGAGGCTCGCCTCGTGCAAACATCCCGAAGCCGCCTGGTCGCTAGTCATCACCGAATTCGACAAGCATCGAACAAACCGGCGTGATGGAAGAAATACGCGACCTCCTCTGACGTCTAAAGCAAGCAACAGCCAGCGCCACAAGGACCCTACCCAAACGCTTGGAAGCAGCTCACCTATGGGATTTCCGACCACGAGTTCCAAACGGATAACACGTGCCCTTTCCTGTTGTAGGAATACGAGGCTCGCCTCGTGCAACCAGTCCGAAGCCGCCTGGTCGCTAGTCATCACCGAATTCGACAAGCATCGAACAAACCGGCGTGATGGAAGAAAGACGCGACCTCCTCTGACGTCTAAAGCAAGCAACAGCCAGCGCCACAAGGACCCTACCTAAACGCTTGGAAGCAGCTCACCTCTGGGATTTCCGACCACGAGTGCCAAAGGTATAAGACGTGCCCTTTCCCGTTGTAGAAATACGAGGCTCGCCTCCTGCAACCAGCCCGAAGCCGCCTGGTCGCTATTCACCACCGAATTCGACAAGCATCGAACAAACCAGCGTGATGGAAGAAAGACGCGACCTCCTCTGACGTCTAAAGCAAGCAACAGCCAGCGCCACCAGGACACTACTTTAACGCTTGGAAGCAGCTCACCTCTGGGATTTCCGACCACGAGTGCCAAACGGATACGACGTGCCCTTTCCCGTTGTAGGAATACGAGGCTCGCCTCGTGCAACCAGCCCGAAGCCGCCTGGTCGCTAGTCATCACTGAATTCAACAAGCATCGTACAAACCGGCGTGATGGAAGAAAGACGCGACCTCCTCTGACGTCTAAAGCAAGCAACAGCCAGCGCCACAAGGATCCTACCTAAACGCTTGGAAGCAGCTCACGTCTTAGATTTGCGACCACGAGTGCCAAACGGATAACACGTGCCCTTTCCCGTTGCAGGAATACGAGGCTCGCCTCGTGCAACCAGCCCGAAGCCGCCTGGTCGCTAGTCATCACCGAATTCGACAAGCATCGAACAAACCGGCGTGATGGAAGAAATAGGCGACCTCCTCTGACGTCTAAAGCAAGCAACAGCCAGCGCCACATGGACCCTACCTAAACGCTTGGAAGCAGCTCTCCTATGGGATTTCCGACCACGAGTTCCAAACGGATAACGCGTGCCCTTTCCTGTTGTAGGAATACGAGGCTCGCCTCGTGCAACCAGCCCGAAGCCGCCTGGTCGCTAGTCATCACCGAATTCGACAAGCATCGAACAAACCGGCGTGATGGAAGAAAGACGCGACCTCCTCTGACGTTTAAAGCAAGCAACAGCCAGCGCCACAAGGATCCTACCTAAACGCTTGGAAGCAGCTCACCTCTGGGATTTCCGACCACGAGTGCCAAACGGATAAGACGTGCCCTTTCCCGTTGTAGAAATACGAGGCTCGCCTCCTGCAACCATCCCGAAGCCGCCTGGTCGCTAGTCATCACCGAATTCGACAAGCATCGAACAAACCGGCGTGATGGAAGAAAGACGCGACCTCCTCTTACGTCTAAAGCAAGCAACAGCCAGCGCCACAAGGACCCTACCTGAACGCTTGGAAGCAGCTCACCTCTGGGATTTGCTGCCAAGAGTAGCAAACGGATAACACATGCCCTTTCCCGTTGCAGGAATACGAGGCTCGCCTCGTGCAACCAGCCCGAAGCCGCCTGGTAGCTAGTCATCCCCGAATTCGACAAGCATCGAACAAACCGGCGTGATGGAATAAAGACGCTACCTCCTCTGACGTCTAAAGCAAGCAACAGCCAGCGCCACAAGGTCCCTACCTAAAAGCTTGGAAGCAGCTCACGTCTGGGATTTGCGACCACGAGTGCCGAACGGATAACACGTGCCCTTTCCTGTTGTAGGAATAAGAGGCTTGCCTCGTGCAACCAGCCCAAAGCCGCCTGGTCGCTAGTCATCACCGAATTCGACCAGCATCGAACAAACTGGCGTGATGGAAGAAAGACGCGACCTCCTCTGACGTCTAAAGCAAGCAGCAGCCAGCGCCGCAAGGACCCAACCTAAACGCTTGGAAGCAGCTCACGTCTGGGATTTGCGACCACGAGTTCCAAACGGATAACACGTGCCCTTTCCTGTTGTAGGAATACGAGGCTCGCCTCGTGCAACCAGCCCGAAGCCGCCTGGTCCCTAGTCATCAACGAATTCGACAAGCATCGAACAAACCGGCGTGATGGAAGAAATACGCGACCTCCTCTGACGTCTAAAGCAAGCAACAGCCAGCGCCACATGGGCCCTACCTAAACGCTTGGAAGCAGCTCTCCTATGGGATTTCCGACCACGAGTTCCAAACGGATAACACGTGCCCTTTCCTGTTGTAGGAATACGAGGCTCGCCTCGTGCAACCAGCCCGAAGCCGCCTGGTCGCTAATCATTACCGAATTCGACAAGCATCGAACAAACTGGCGTGATGGAAGAAAGACGCGACCCCCTCTGACGTCTAAAACCAGCAACAGCCAGTGCCGCAAGGACCCTACTTAAACGCTTGGAAGCAGCTCACCTCTGGGATTTCCGACCACGAGTGCCAAACGGATAAGACGTGCCCTTTCCCGTTGTAGGAATACGAGGCTCGCCTCGTGCAAACAGCCCGAAGCCGCCTGGTCGCTAGTCATCACCGAATTCGACAAGCATTGAACAAACCGGCGTGATGGAAGAAATACGCGACCTCCTCTGACGTCTAAAGCAAGCAACAGCCAGCGCCACAAGGACCCTACCTAAACGCTTGGAAGCAGCTCACCTATGGGATTTCCGACCACGAGTTCCAAACGGATAACACGTGCCCTTTCCTGTTGTAGAAATACGAGGCTCGCCTCGTGCAACCAGCCCGAAGCCGCCTGGTCGCTAGTCATCACCGAATTCGACAAGCATCGAACAAACCGGCGTGATGGAAGAAAGACGCGACCTCCTCTGACGTCTAAAGCAAGCAACAGCCAGCGCCACAAGGACCCTACCTAAACGCTTGGAAGCAGCTCACCTCTGGGATTTCCGACCACGAGTGCCAAACTGATAAGACGTGCCCTTTCCCGTTGTAGAAATACGAGGCTCGCCTCCTGCAACCAGCCCGAAGCCGCTGGTCGCTAGTCACCACCGAATTCGACAAGCATCGAACAAACCAGCGTGATGGAAGAAAGACGCGACCTCCTCTGACGTCTAAAGCAAGCAACAGCCAGCGCCACCAGGACACTACTTAAACGCTTGGAAGCAGCTCACCTCTGGGATTTCCGACCACGAGTGCCAAACGGATACGACGTGCCCTTTCCCGTTGTAGGAATACGAGGCTCGCCTCGTGCAACCAGCCCGAAGCCGCCTGGTAGCTAGTCATCACCGAATTCGACAAGCATTGAACAAACCGGCGTGATGGAATAAAGACGCTACCTCCTCTGACGTCTAAAGCAAGCAACAGCCAGCGCCACAAGGTCCCTACCTAAAAGCTTGGAAGCAGCTCACGTCTGGGATTTGCGACCACGAGTGCCGAACGGATAACACGTGCCCTTTCCTGTTGTAGGAATACGAGGCTTGCCTCGTGCAACCAGCCCGAAGCCGCCTGGTCGCTAGTCATCACCGAATTCGAGTAGCATCGAACAAACTGGCGTGACGGAAGAAAGACGCGACCTCCTCTGACGTCTAAAGCAAGCAACAGCCAGCGCCGCAAGGACCCAACCTAAACGCTTGGAAGCAGCTCACGTCTGGGATTTGCGACCACGAGTTCCAAACGGATAACACGTGCCCTTTTCTGTTGTAGGAATATGAGGCTCGCCTCGTGCAACCAGCCCGAAGCCGCCTGGTCCCTAGTCATCACCGAATTCGACAAGCATCGAACAAACCGGCGTGATGGAAGAAATACGCGACCTCCTCTGACGTCTAAAGCATGCAACAGGCAGCGCCACATGGACCCTACCTAAACGCTTGGAAGCAGCTCTCCTATGGGATTTCCGACCACGAGTTCCAAACGGATAACACGTGCCCTTTCCTGTTGTAGGAATACGAGGCTCGCCTCGTGCAACCAGCCCGAAGCCGCCTGGTCGCTAGTCATCACCGAATTCGACAAGCATCGAACAAACCGGCGTGATGGAAGAACGACGCGACCTCCTCTGACGTTTAAAGCAAGCAACAGCCAGCGCCACAAGGATCCTACCTAAACGCTTGGAAGCAGCTCACCTCTGGGATTTCCGACCACGAGTGCCAAACGGATAAGACGTGCCCTTTCCCGTTGTAGAAATACGAGGCTCGCCTCCTGCAACCATCCCGAAGCCGCCTGGTCGCTAGTCATCACCGAATTCGACAAGCATCGAACAAACCGGCGTGATGGAAGAAAGACGCGACCTCCTCTTACGTCTAAAGCAAGCAACAGCCAGCGCTACAAGGACCCTACCTGAACGCTTGGAAGCAGCTCACCTCTGGGATTTGCTGCCAAGAGTAGCAAACGGATAACACGTGCCCTTTCCTGTTGTATGAATACGAGGCTCGCCTCGTGCAACCAGCCCGAAGCCGCCTTGTCGCTAGTCATTACCGAATTCGACAAGCATCGAACAAACTGGCGTGATGGAAGAAAGACGCGACCCCCTCTGACGTCTAAAACAAACAACAGCCAGCGCCGCAAGGACCCTACCTAAACGCTTGGAAGCAGCTCACCTCTGGGATTTCCGACCACGAGTGCCAAACGGATAACACGTGCCCTTTCCTGTTGTAGGAATACGAGGCTCGCCTCGTGCAACCAGCCCGAAGCCGCCTGGTCGCTAGTCATCACCGAATTCGACAAGCATCGAACAAACCGGCGTGATGGAAGAAAGACGCGACCTCCTCTGACGTCTAAAGCAAGCAACAGCCAGCGCCACATGGACCCTACCTAAACGCTTGGAAGCAGCTCTCCTATGGGATTTCCGACCACGAGTTCCAAACGGATAACGCGTGCCCTTTCCTGTTGTAGGAATACGAGGCTCGCCTCGTGCAACCAGCCCGAAGCCGCCTGGTCGCTAGTCATCACCGAATTCGACAAGCATCGAACAAACCGGCGTGATGGAAGAAAGACGCGACCTCCTCTGACGTTTAAAGCAAGCAACAGCCAGCGCCACAAGGATCCTACCTAAACGCTTGGAAGCAGCTCACCTCTGGGATTTCCGACCACGAGTGCCAAACGGATAAGACGTGCCCTTTCCCGTTGTAGAAATACGAGGCTCGCCTCCTGCAACCATCCCGAAGCCGCCTGGTCGCTAGTCATCACCGAATTCGACAAGCATCGAACAAACCGGCGTGATGGAAGAAAGACGCGACCTCCTCTTACGTCTAAAGCAAGCAACAGCCAGCGCCACAAGGACCCTACCTAAACGCTTGGAAGCAGCTCACCTCTGGGATTTCCGACCACGAGTGCCAAACGGATAAGACGTGCCCTTTCCCATTGTAGGAATACGAGGCTCACCTCGTGCAACCAGCCCGAAGCCGCCTGGTCGCTAGTCATCACCGAATTCGACAAGCATCGAACAAACCGGCGTGATGGAAGAAAGACGCGACCTCCTCTGACGTCTAAAGCAAGCAACAGCCAGCGCCACAAGGACCCTGCCTAAACGCTTGGAAGCAGCTCACCTCTGGGATTTCCGACCACGAGTGCCAAACGGATAAGACGTGCCCTTTCCCGTTGTAGGAATACGAGGCTCGCCTCGTGCAACCAGCCCGAAGCCGCCTGGTCGCTAGTCATCACCGAATTCGACAAGCATCGAACAAATCGGCGTGATGGATGATAGACGCGACCTCCTCTGACGTCTAAAGCCAGCAACAGCCAGCGCCACAAGGGCCCTACCTAAACGCTTGGAAGCAGCTCACCTCTGGGATTTCCGACCACGAGTGCCAAACGGATAACACGTGCCCTTTCCTGTTGTAGGAATACGAGGCTCGCCTCGTGCAACCAGCCCGAAGCCGCCTGGTCGCTAGTCATCACCGAATTCGACAAGCATCGAACAAACCGGCGTGATGGAAGAAAGACGCGACCTCCTCTGACGTCTCAAGCAAGCAACAGCCAGCGCCACAAGGACACTACCTAAACGCTTGGAAGCAGCTCACGTCTGGGATTTGCGACCACGAGTGGCAAACGGATAACACGTGCCCTTTCCAATTGTAGGAATAGGAGGCTCGCGTAGTGCAACCAGTCCGAAGCCACCTGGCCGCTACTCATCACCGAATTCGACAAGCATCGACAACTATCTGCCAAAACCAGCGTGATGGAAGCAAGACGCGACCTCCTCTGACGTCAGAAGCTAGCAACAGCCAGTGCTACAAGGACCCTACTTAGCGCTTGGAAGCAGCTCACCTCTGGGATTGGCCGTACAAGTAGCAAATGGATTACACGTGCCCTTTTTGTGTTTAGTAATACGAGTCTCGCCTCGTGCAACCAGCCCGAAGCCGCCTGGTCGCTAGTCATCACCAAATTCGACAAGCATCGGCAACTATCTGCCAAAACCAGCATTATGGAAGCAAACGCGACCTCTTCTGACGTCACAAGCAGGCAACAGTCAGCGCCACCAGGACCCTACTTACGCTTGGAAGCAGCTCACGTCTGGGATTTGCGACCACGAGTGCCAAACGGATAACACGTGCCCTTTCCTGTTGTAGGAATCGGAGGCTTGCCTCGTGCAACCAGCCCGAAGCCGCCTGGTCGCTAGTCATCACCGAATTCGACAAGCATCGAACAAACTGGCGTGATGGGAGAAAGACGCGACCTCCTCTGACGTCTAAAGCAAGCAACAGCCAGCGCCGCAAGGACCCAACCTAAACGTTTGGAAGCAGCTCACGTCTGGGATTTGCGACCACGAGTGGCAAACGGATAACACGTGCCCTTTCCTATTGTAGGAATAGGAGGCTCACCTCGTGCAACCATCTCGAAGCCGCCTGGTCGCTAGTCATCACCGAATTCGACAAGCATCGAACAAACCGGCGTGATGGAAGAAAGACGCGACCTCCTCTGACGTCACAAGCAATCAACAGCCAGCGCCACCAGGACACTACCTAAACGCTTGGAAGCAGCTCACCTCTGGGATTTCCGACCACGAGTGCCAAACGGATACCACGTGCCCTTTCCCGTTGTAGGAATACGAGGCTCTCCTCGTGCAACCAGCCCGAAGCCGCCTGGTCGCTAGTGATCACCGAATTCGACAAGCATTGAACAAACCGGCGTGATGGAAGAAAGACGCGACCTCCTCTTATGTCTAAAGCAAGCAATAGCCAGCGCCACAAGGACCCTACCTGAACGCTCGGAAGCAGCTCACCTCTGGGATTTCCGACCACGAGTGCCAAACGGATAAGACATGCCCTTTCCCGTTGTAGGAATACGAGGCTCCCCTCGTGCAACCAGTCCGAAGCCGCCTGGTCGCTAGTCATCACCGAATTCGACAAGCATCGAACAAACCGGCGTGATGGAAGAAAGACGCGACCTCCTCTGACGTCTAAAGCAAGCAACAGCCAGCACCACAAGGACCCTACCTAAACGTTGGAAGCAGCTCACCTCTGGGATTTCCGACCACGAGTGCCAAACGGATAAGACTTGCCCTTTCCCGTTGTAGGAATACGAGGCTCGCCTCGTGCAAACATCCCGAAGCCGCCTGGTCGCTAGTCATCACCGAATTCGACAAGCATCGAACAAACCGGCGTGATGGAAGAAATACGCGACCTCCTCTGACGTCTAAAGCAAGCAACAGCCAGCGCCACAAGGACCCTACCCAAACGCTTGGAAGCAGCTCACCTATGGGATTTCCGACCACGAGTTCCAAACGGATAACACGTGCCCTTTCCTGTTGTAGGAATACGAGGCTCGCCTCGTGCAACCAGTCCGAAGCCGCCTGGTCGCTAGTCATCACCGAATTCGACAAGCATCGAACAAACCGGCGTGATGGAAGAAAGACGCGACCTCCTCTGACGTCTAAAGCAAGCAACAGCCAGCGCCACAAGGACCCTACCTAAACGCTTGGAAGCAGCTCACCTCTGGGATTTCCGACCACGAGTGCCAAAGGTATAAGACGTGCCCTTTCCCGTTGTAGAAATACGAGGCTCGCCTCCTGCAACCAGCCCGAAGCCGCCTGGTCGCTATTCACCACCGAATTCGACAAGCATCGAACAAACCAGCGTGATGGAAGAAAGACGCGACCTCCTCTGACGTCTAAAGCAAGCAACAGCCAGCGCCACAAGGATCCTACCTAAACGCTTGGAAGCAGCTCACGTCTTAGATTTGCGACCACGAGTGCCAAACGGATAACACGTGCCCTTTCCCGTTGCAGGAATACGAGGCTCGCCTCGTGCAACCAGCCCGAAGCCGCCTGGTCGCTAGTCATCACCGAATTCGACAAGCATCGAACAAACCGGCGTGATGGAAGAAATAGGCGACCTCCTCTGACGTCTAAAGCAAGCAACAGCCAGCGCCACATGGACCCTACCTAAACGCTTGGAAGCAGCTCTCCTATGGGATTTCCGACCACGAGTTCCAAACGGATAACGCGTGCCCTTTCCTGTTGTAGGAATACGAGGCTCGCCTCGTGCAACCAGCCCGAAGCCGCCTGGTCGCTAGTCATCACCGAATTCGACAAGCATCGAACAAACCGGCGTGATGGAAGAAAGACGCGACCTCCTCTGACGTTTAAAGCAAGCAACAGCCAGCGCCACAAGGATCCTACCTAAACGCTTGGAAGCAGCTCACCTCTGGGATTTCCGACCACGAGTGCCAAACGGATAAGACGTGCCCTTTCCCGTTGTAGAAATACGAGGCTCGCCTCCTGCAACCATCCCGAAGCCGCCTGGTCGCTAGTCATCACCGAATTCGACAAGCATCGAACAAACCGGCGTGATGGAAGAAAGACGCGACCTCCTCTTACGTCTAAAGCAAGCAACAGCCAGCGCCACAAGGACCCTACCTGAACGCTTGGAAGCAGCTCACCTCTGGGATTTGCTGCCAAGAGTAGCAAACGGATAACACGTGCCCTTTCCCGTTGCAGGAATACGAGGCTCGCCTCGTGCAACCAGCCCGAAGCCGCCTGGTAGCTAGTCATCCCCGAATTCGACAAGCATCGAACAAACCGGCGTGATGGAATAAAGACGCTACCTCCTCTGACGTCTAAAGCAAGCAACAGCCAGCGCCACAAGGTCCCTACCTAAAAGCTTGGAAGCAGCTCACGTCTGGGATTTGCGACCACGAGTGCCGAACGGATAACACGTGCCCTTTCCTGTTGTAGGAATAAGAGGCTTGCCTCGTGCAACCAGCCCAAAGCCGCCTGGTCGCTAGTCATCACCGAATTCGACCAGCATCGAACAAACTGGCGTGATGGAAGAAAGACGCGACCTCCTCTGACGTCTAAAGCAAGCAACAGCCAGCGCCGCAAGGACCCAACCTAAACGCTTGGAAGCAGCTCACGTCTGGGATTTGCGACCACGAGTTCCAAACGGATAACACGTGCCCTTTCCTGTTGTAGGAATACGAGGCTCGCCTCGTGCAACCAGCCCGAAGCCGCCTGGTCCCTAGTCATCAACGAATTCGACAAGCATCGAACAAACCGGCGTGATGGAAGAAATACGCGACCTCCTCTGACGTCTAAAGCAAGCAACAGCCAGCGCCACATGGGCCCTACCTAAACGCTTGGAAGCAGCTCTCCTATGGGATTTCCGACCACGAGTTCCAAACGGATAACACGTGCCCTTTCCTGTTGTAGGAATACGAGGCTCGCCTCGTGCAACCAGCCCGAAGCCGCCTGGTCGCTAATCATTACCGAATTCGACAAGCATCGAACAAACTGGCGTGATGGAAGAAAGACGCGACCCCCTCTGACGTCTAAAACCAGCAACAGCCAGTGCCGCAAGGACCCTACTTAAACGCTTGGAAGCAGCTCACCTCTGGGATTTCCGACCACGAGTGCCAAACGGATAAGACGTGCCCTTTCCCGTTGTAGGAATACGAGGCTCGCCTCGTGCAAACAGCCCGAAGCCGCCTGGTCGCTAGTCATCACCGAATTCGACAAGCATTGAACAAACCGGCGTGATGGAAGAAATACGCGACCTCCTCTGACGTCTAAAGCAAGCAACAGCCAGCGCCACAAGGACCCTACCTAAACGCTTGGAAGCAGCTCACCTAAGGGATTTCCGACCACGAGTTCCAAACGGATAACACGTGCCCTTTCCTGTTGTAGAAATACGAGGCTCGCCTCGTGCAACCAGCCCGAAGCCGCCTGGTCGCTAGTCATCACCGAATTCGACAAGCATCGAACAAACCGGCGTGATGGAAGAAAGACGCGACCTCCTCTGACGTCTAAAGCAAGCAACAGCCAGCGCCACAAGGACCCTACCTAAACGCTTGGAAGCAGCTCACCTCTGGGATTTCCGACCACGAGTGCCAAACTGATAAGACGTGCCCTTTCCCGTTGTAGAAATACGAGGCTCGCCTCCTGCAACCAGCCCGAAGCCGCTGGTCGCTAGTCACCACCGAATTCGACAAGCATCGAACAAACCAGCGTGATGGAAGAAAGACGCGACCTCCTCTGACGTCTAAAGCAAGCAACAGCCAGCGCCACCAGGACACTACTTAAACGCTTGGAAGCAGCTCACCTCTGGGATTTCCGACCACGAGTGCCAAACGGATACGACGTGCCCTTTCCCGTTGTAGGAATACGAGGCTCGCCTCGTGCAACCAGCCCGAAGCCGCCTGGTAGCTAGTCATCACCGAATTCGACAAGCATCGAACAAACCGGCGTGATGGAATAAAGACGCTACCTCCTCTGACGTCTAAAGCAAGCAACAGCCAGCGCCACAAGGTCCCTACCTAAAAGCTTGGAAGCAGCTCACGTCTGGGATTTGCGACCACGAGTGCCGAACGGATAACACGTGCCCTTTCCTGTTGTAGGAATACGAGGCTTGCCTCGTGCAACCAGCCCGAAGCCGCCTGGTCGCTAGTCATCACCGAATTCGAGTAGCATCGAACAAACTGGCGTGACGGAAGAAAGACGCGACCTCCTCTGACGTCTAAAGCAAGCAACAGCCAGCGCCGCAAGGACCCAACCTAAACGCTTGGAAGCAGCTCACGTCTGGGATTTGCGACCACGAGTTCCAAACGGATAACACGTGCCCTTTTCTGTTGTAGGAATATGAGGCTCGCCTCGTGCAACCAGCCCGAAGCCGCCTGGTCCCTAGTCATCACCGAATTCGACAAGCATCGAACAAACCGGCGTGATGGAAGAAATACGCGACCTCCTCTGACGTCTAAAGCATGCAACAGCCAGCGCCACATGGACCCTACCTAAACGCTTGGAAGCAGCTCTCCTATGGGATTTCCGACCACGAGTTCCAAACGGATAACACGTGCCCTTTCCTGTTGTAGGAATACGAGGCTCGCCTCGTGCAACCAGCCCGAAGCCGCCTGGTCGCTAGTCATCACCGAATTCGACAAGCATCGAACAAACCGGCGTGATGGAAGAACGACGCGACCTCCTCTGACGTTTAAAGCAAGCAACAGCCAGCGCCACAAGGATCCTACCTAAACGCTTGGAAGCAGCTCACCTCTGGGATTTCCGACCACGAGTGCCAAACGGATAAGACGTGCCCTTTCCCGTTGTAGAAATACGAGGCTCGCCTCCTGCAACCATCCCGAAGCCGCCTGGTCGCTAGTCATCACCGAATTCGACAAGCATCGAACAAACCGGCGTGATGGAAGAAAGACGCGACCTCCTCTTACGTCTAAAGCAAGCAACAGCCAGCGCTACAAGGACCCTACCTGAACGCTTGGAAGCAGCTCACCTCTGGGATTTGCTGCCAAGAGTAGCAAACGGATAACACGTGCCCTTTCCTGTTGTATGAATACGAGGCTCGCCTCGTGCAACCAGCCCGAAGCCGCCTTGTCGCTAGTCATTACCGAATTCGACAAGCATCGAACAAACTGGCGTGATGGAAGAAAGACGCGACCCCCTCTGACGTCTAAAACAAACAACAGCCAGCGCCGCAAGGACCCTACCTAAACGCTTGGAAGCAGCTCACCTCTGGGATTTCCGACCACGAGTGCCAAACGGATAACACGTGCCCTTTCCTGTTGTAGGAATACGAGGCTCGCCT
The DNA here is from genome assembly GCF_048455015.1 of Haemaphysalis longicornis. Lineage (NCBI taxonomy): Eukaryota > Metazoa > Arthropoda > Arachnida > Ixodida > Ixodidae > Haemaphysalis > Haemaphysalis longicornis. The sequence goes on from NW_027526214.1 coordinate 94,407,218, forward strand.
CGTGCAACCAGCCCGAAGCCGCCTGGTCGCTAGTCATCACCGAATTCGACAAGCATCGAACAAACCGGCGTGATGGAAGAAAGACGCGACCTCCTCTGACGTCTAAAGCAAGCAACAGCCAGCGCCACATGGACCCTACCTAAACGCTTGGAAGCAGCTCTCCTATGGGATTTCCGACCACGAGTTCCAAACGGATAACGCGTGCCCTTTCCTGTTGTAGGAATACGAGGCTCGCCTCGTGCAACCAGCCCGAAGCCGCCTGGTCGCTAGTCATCACCGAATTCGACAAGCATCGAACAAACCGGCGTGATGGAAGAAAGACGCGACCTCCTCTGACGTTTAAAGCAAGCAACAGCCAGCGCCACAAGGATCCTACCTAAACGCTTGGAAGCAGCTCACCTCTGGGATTTCCGACCACGAGTGCCAAACGGATAAGACGTGCCCTTTCCCGTTGTAGAAATACGAGGCTCGCCTCCTGCAACCATCCCGAAGCCGCCTGGTCGCTAGTCATCACCGAATTCGACAAGCATCGAACAAACCGGCGTGATGGAAGAAAGACGCGACCTCCTCTTACGTCTAAAGCAAGCAACAGCCAGCGCCACAAGGACCCTACCTGAACGCTTGGAAGCAGCTCACCTCTGGGATTTGCTGCCAAGAGTAGCAAACGGATAACACGTGCCCTTTCCCGTTGCAGGAATACGAGGCTCGCCTCGTGCAACCAGCCCGAAGCCGCCTGGTAGCTAGTCATCCCCGAATTCGACAAGCATCGAACAAACTGGCGTGATGGAAGAAAGACGCGACCTCCTCTGACGTCTAAAGCAAGCAACAGCCAGCGCCGCAAGGACCCAACCTAAACGCTTGGAAGCAGCTCACGTCTGGGATTTGCGACCATGAGTTCCAAACGGATAACACGTGCCCTTTCCTGTTGTAGGAATACGAGGCTCGCCTCGTGCAACCAGCCCGAAGCCGCCTGGTCCCTAGTCATCAACGAATTCGACAAGCATCGAACAAACCGGCGTGATGGAAGAAATACGCGACCTCCTCTGACGTCTAAAGCAAGCAACAGCCAGCGCCACATGGGCCCTACCTAAACGCTTGGAAGCAGCTCTCCTATGGGATTTCCGACCACGAGTTCCAAACGGATAACACGTGCCCTTTCCTGTTGTAGGAATACGAGGCTCGCCTCGTGCAACCAGCCCGAAGCCGCCTGGTCGCTAATCATTACCGAATTCGACAAGCATCGAACAAACTGGCGTGATGGAAGAAAGACGCGACCCCCTCTGACGTCTAAAACCAGCAACAGCCAGTGCCGCAAGGACCCTACTTAAACGCTTGGAAGCAGCTCACCTCTGGGATTTCCGACCACGAGTGCCAAACGGATAAGACGTGCCCTTTCCCGTTGTAGGAATACGAGGCTCGCCTCGTGCAAACAGCCCGAAGCCGCCTGGTCGCTAGTCATCACCGAATTCGACAAGCATTGAACAAACCGGCGTGATGGAAGAAATACGCGACCTCCTCTGACGTCTAAAGCAAGCAACAGCCAGCGCCACAAGGACCCTACCTAAACGCTTGGAAGCAGCTCACCTATGGGATTTCCGACCACGAGTTCCAAACGGATAACACGTGCCCTTTCCTGTTGTAGAAATACGAGGCTCGCCTCGTGCAACCAGCCCGAAGCCGCCTGGTCGCTAGTCATCACCGAATTCGACAAGCATCGAACAAACCGGCGTGATGGAAGAAAGACGCGACCTCCTCTGACGTCTAAAGCAAGCAACAGCCAGCGCCACAAGGACCCTACCTAAACGCTTGGAAGCAGCTCACCTCTGGGATTTCCGACCACGAGTGCCAAACTGATAAGACGTGCCCTTTCCCGTTGTAGAAATACGAGGCTCGCCTCCTGCAACCAGCCCGAAGCCGCTGGTCGCTAGTCACCACCGAATTCGACAAGCATCGAACAAACCAGCGTGATGGAAGAAAGACGCGACCTCCTCTGACGTCTAAAGCAAGCAACAGCCAGCGCCACCAGGACACTACTTAAACGCTTGGAAGCAGCTCACCTCTGGGATTTCCGACCACGAGTGCCAAACGGATACGACGTGCCCTTTCCCGTTGTAGGAATACGAGGCTCGCCTCGTGCAACCAGCCCGAAGCCGCCTGGTAGCTAGTCATCACCGAATTCGACAAGCATCGAACAAACCGGCGTGATGGAATAAAGACGCTACCTCCTCTGACGTCTAAAGCAAGCAACAGCCAGCGCCACAAGGTCCCTACCTAAAAGCTTGGAAGCAGCTCACGTCTGGGATTTGCGACCACGAGTGCCGAACGGATAACACGTGCCCTTTCCTGTTGTAGGAATACGAGGCTTGCCTCGTGCAACCAGCCCGAAGCCGCCTGGTCGCTAGTCATCACCGAATTCGAGTAGCATCGAACAAACTGGCGTGACGGAAGAAAGACGCGACCTCCTCTGACGTCTAAAGCAAGCAACAGCCAGCGCCGCAAGGACCCAACCTAAACGCTTGGAAGCAGCTCACGTCTGGGATTTGCGACCACGAGTTCCAAACGGATAACACCTGCCCTTTTCTGTTGTAGGAATATGAGGCTCGCCTCGTGCAACCAGCCCGAAGCCGCCTGGTCCCTAGTCATCACCGAATTCGACAAGCATCGAACAAACCGGCGTGATGGAAGAAATACGCGACCTCCTCTGACGTCTAAAGCATGCAACAGCCAGCGCCACATGGACCCTACCTAAACGCTTGGAAGCAGCTCTCCTATGGGATTTCCGACCACGAGTTCCAAACGGATAACACGTGCCCTTTCCTGTTGTAGGAATACGAGGCTCGCCTCGTGCAACCAGCCCGAAGCCGCCTGGTCGCTAGTCATCACCGAATTCGACAAGCATCGAACAAACCGGCGTGATGGAAGAACGACGCGACCTCCTCTGACGTTTAAAGCAAGCAACAGCCAGCGCCACAAGGATCCTACCTAAACGCTTGGAAGCAGCTCACCTCTGGGATTTCCGACCACGAGTGCCAAACGGATAAGACGTGCCCTTTCCCGTTGTAGAAATACGAGGCTCGCCTCCTGCAACCATCCCGAAGCCGCCTGGTCGCTAGTCATCACCGAATTCGACAAGCATCGAACAAACCGGCGTGATGGAAGAAAGACGCGACCTCCTCTTACGTCTAAAGCAAGCAACAGCCAGCGCTACAAGGACCCTACCTGAACGCTTGGAAGCAGCTCACCTCTGGGATTTGCTGCCAAGAGTAGCAAACGGATAACACGTGCCCTTTCCTGTTGTATGAATACGAGGCTCGCCTCGTGCAACCAGCCCGAAGCCGCCTTGTCGCTAGTCATTACCGAATTCGACAAGCATCGAACAAACTGGCGTGATGGAAGAAAGACGCGACCCCCTCTGACGTCTAAAACAAACAACAGCCAGCGCCGCAAGGACCCTACCTAAACGCTTGGAAGCAGCTCACCTCTGGGATTTCCGACCACGAGTGCCAAACGGATAACACGTGCCCTTTCCTGTTGTAGGAATACGAGGCTCGCCTCGTGCAACCAGCCCGAAGCCGCCTGGTCGCTAGTCATCACCGAATTCGACAAGCATCGAACAAACCGGCGTGATGGAAGAAAGACGCGACCTCCTCTGACGTCTCAAGCAAGCAACAGCCAGCGCCACAAGGACACTACCTAAACGCTTGGAAGCAGCTCACGTCTGGGATTTGCGACCACGAGTGGCAAACGGATAACACGTGCCCTTTCCAATTGTAGGAATAGGAGGCTCGCGTAGTGCAACCAGTCCGAAGCCGCCTGGCCGCTACTCATCACCGAATTCGACAAGCATCGACAACTATCTGCCAAAACCAGCGTGATGGAAGCAAGACGCGACCTCCTCTGACGTCAGAAGCAAGCAACAGCCAGTGCTACAAGGACCCTACTTAGCGCTTGGAAGCAGCTCACCTCTGGGATTGGCCGTACAAGTAGCAAATGGATTACACGTGCCCTTTTTGTGTTTAGTAATACGAGTCTCGCCTCGTGCAACCAGCCCGAAGCCGCCTGGTCGCTAGTCATCACCAAATTCGACAAGCATCGGCAACTATCTGCCAAAACCAGCATTATGGAAGCAAACGCGACCTCTTCTGACGTCACAAGCAGGCAACAGTCAGCGCCACCAGGACCCTACTTACGCTTGGAAGCAGCTCACGTCTGGGATTCGCGACCACGAGTGCCAAACGGATAACACGTGCCCTTTCCTGTTGTAGGAATCGGAGGCTTGCCTCGTGCAACCAGCCCGAAGCCGCCTGGTCGCTAGTCATCACCGAATTCGACAAGCATCGAACAAACTGGCGTGATGGGAGAAAGACGCGACCTCCTCTGACGTCTAAAGCAAGCAACAGCCAGCGCCGCAAGGACCCAACCTAAACGTTTGGAAGCAGCTCACGTCTGGGATTTGCGACCACGAGTGGCAAACGGATAACACGTGCCCTTTCCTATTGTAGGAATAGGAGGCTCACCTCGTGCAACCATCTCGAAGCCGCCTGGTCGCTAGTCATCACCGAATTCGACAAGCATCGAACAAACCGGCGTGATGGAAGAAAGACGCGACCTCCTCTGACGTCACAAGCAATCAACAGCCAGCGCCACCAGGACACTACCTAAACGCTTGGAAGCAGCTCACCTCTGGGATTTCCGACCACGAGTGCCAAACGGATACCACGTGCCCTTTCCCGTTGTAGGAATACGAGGCTCTCCTCGTGCAACCAGCCCGAAGCCGCCTGGTCGCTAGTCATCACCGAATTCGACAAGCATTGAACAAACCGGCGTGATGGAAGAAAGACGCGACCTCCTCTTACGTCTAAAGCAAGCAATAGCCAGCGCCACAAGGACCCTACCTGAACGCTCGGAAGCAGCTCACCTCTGGGATTTCCGACCACGAGTGCCAAACGGATAAGACATGCCCTTTCCCGTTGTAGGAATACGAGGCTCCCCTCGTGCAACCAGTCCGAAGCCGCCTGGTCGCTAGTCATCACCGAATTCGACAAGCATCGAACAAACCGGCGTGATGGAAGAAAGACGCGACCTCCTCTGACGTCTAAAGCAAGCAACAGCCAGCACCACAAGGACCCTACCTAAACGCTTGGAAGCAGCTCACCTCTGGGATTTCCGACCACGAGTGCCAAATGGATAAGACGTGCCCTTTCCCGTTGTAGGAATACGAGGCTCGCCTCGTGCAAACATCCCGAAGCCGCCTGGTCGCTAGTCATCACCGAATTCGACAAGCATCGAACAAACCGGCGTGATGGAAGAAATACGCGACCTCCTCTGACGTCTAAAGCAAGCAACAGCCAGCGCCACAAGGACCCTACCCAAACGCTTGGAAGCAGCTCACCTATGGGATTTCCGACCACGAGTTCCAAACGGATAACACGTGCCCTTTCCTGTTGTAGGAATACGAGGCTCGCCTCGTGCAACCAGCCCGAAGCCGCCTGGTCGCTAGTCATCACCGAATTCGACAAGCATCGAACAAACCGGCGTGATGGAAGAAAGACGCGACCTCCTCTGACGTCTAAAGCAAGCAACAGCCAGCGCCACAAGGACCCTACCTAAACGCTTGGAAGCAGCTCACCTCTGGGATTTCCGACCACGAGTGCCAAAGGTATAAGACGTGCCCTTTCCCGTTGTAGAAATACGAGGCTCGCCTCCTGCAACCAGCCCGAAGCCGCCTGGTCGCTATTCACCACCGAATTCGACAAGCATCGAACAAACCAGCGTGATGGAAGAAAGACGCGACCTCCTCTGACGTCTAAAGCAAGCAACAGCCAGCGCCACCAGGACACTACTTTAACGCTTGGAAGCAGCTCACCTCTGGGATTTCCGACCACGAGTGCCAAACGGATACGACGTGCCCTTTCCCGTTGTAGGAATACGAGGCTCGCCTCGTGCAACCAGCCCGAAGCCGCCTGGTCGCTAGTCATCACTGAATTCAACAAGCATCGTACAAACCGGCGTGATGGAAGAAAGACGCGACCTCCTCTGACGTCTAAAGCAAGCAACAGCCAGCGCCACAAGGATCCTACCTAAACGCTTGGAAGCAGCTCACGTCTTAGATTTGCGACCACGAGTGCCAAACGGATAACACGTGCCCTTTCCCGTTGCAGGAATACGAGGCTCGCCTCGTGCAACCAGCCCGAAGCCGCCTGGTCGCTAGTCATCACCGAATTCGACAAGCATCGAACAAACCGGCGTGATGGAAGAAATAGGCGACCTCCTCTGACGTCTAAAGCAAGCAACAGCCAGCCCCACATGGACCCTACCTAAACGCTTGGAAGCAGCTCTCCTATGGGATTTCCGACCACGAGTTCCAAACGGATAACGCGTGCCCTTTCCTGTTGTAGGAATACGAGGCTCGCCTCGTGCAACCAGCCCGAAGCCGCCTGGTCGCTAGTCATCACCGAATTCGACAAGCATCGAACAAACCGGCGTGATGGAAGAAAGACGCGACCTCCTCTGACGTTTAAAGCAAGCAACAGCCAGCGCCACAAGGATCCTACCTAAACGCTTGGAAGCAGCTCACCTCTGGGTTTTCCGACCACGAGTGCCAAACGGATAAGACGTGCCCTTTCCCCTTTGTAGAAACACGAGGCTCGCCTCCTGCAACCATCCCGAAGCCGCCTGGTCGCTAGTCATCACCGAATTCGACAAGCATCGAACAAACCGGCGTGATGGAAGAAAGACGCGACCTCCTCTTACGTCTAAAGCAAGCAACAGCCAGCGCCACAAGGACCCTACCTGAACGCTTGGAAGCAGCTCACCTCTGGGATTTGCTGCCAAGAGTAGCAAACGGATAACACGTGCCCTTTCCCGTTGCAGGAATACGAGGCTCGCCTCGTGCAACCAGCCCGAAGCCGCCTGGTAGCTAGTCATCCCCGAATTCGACAAGCATCGAACAAACCGGCGTGATGGAATAAAGACGCTACCTCCTCTGACGTCTAAAGCAAGCAACAGCCAGCGCCACAAGGTCCCTACCTAAAAGCTTGGAAGCAGCTCACGTCTGTGATTTGCGACCACGAGTGCCGAACGGATAACACGTGCCCTTTCCTGTTGTAGGAATAAGAGGCTTGCCTCGTGCAACCAGCCCAAAGCCGCCTGGTCGCTAGTCATCACCGAATTCGACTAGCATCGAACAAACTGGCGTGATGGAAGAAAGACGCGACCTCCTCTGACGTCTAAAGCAAGCAACAGCCAGCGCCGCAAGGACCCAACCTAAACGCTTGGAAGCAGCTCACGTCTGGGATTTGCGACCACGAGTTCCAAACGGATAACACGTGCCCTTTCCTGTTGTAGGAATACGAGGCTCGCCTCGTGCAACCAGCCCGAAGCCGCCTGGTCCCTAGTCATCAAGGAATTCGACAAGCATCGAACAAACCGGCGTGATGGAAGAAATACGCGACCTCCTCTGACGTCTAAAGCAAGCAACAGCCAGCGCCACATGGGCCCTACATAAACGCTTGGAAGCAGCTCTCCTATGGGATTTCCGACCACGAGTTCCAAACGGATAACACGTGCCCTTTCCTGTTGTAGGAATACGAGGCTCGCCTCGTGCAACCAGCCCGAAGCCGCCTGGTCGCTAATCATTACCGAATTCGACAAGCATCGAACAAACTGGCGTGATGGAAGAAAGACGCGACCCCCTCTGACGTCTAAAACCAGCAACAGCCAGTGCCGCAAGGACCCTACTTAAACGCTTGGAAGCAGCTCACCTCTGGGATTTCCGACCACGAGTGCCAAACGGATAAGACGTGCCCTTTCCCGTTGTAGGAATACGTGGCTCGCCTCGTGCAAACAGCCCGAAGCCGCCTGGTCGCTAGTCATCACCGAATTCGACAAGCATCGAACAAACCGGCGTGATGGAAGAAATACGCGACCTCCTCTGACGTCTAAAGCAAGCAACAGCCAGCGCCACAAGGACCCTACCTAAACGCTTGGAAGCAGCTCACCTATGGGATTTCCGACCACGAGTTCCAAACGGATAACACGTGCCCTTTCCTGTTGTAGAAATACGAGGCTCGCCTCGTGCAACCAGCCCGAAGCCGCCTGGTCGCTAGTCATCACCGAATTCGACAAGCATCGAACAAACCGGCGTGATGGAAGAAAGACGCGACCTCCTCTGACGTTTAAAGCAAGCAACAGCCAGCGCCACAAGGATCCTACCTAAACGCTTGGAAGCAGCTCACCTCTGGGATTTCCGACCACGAGTGCCAAACGGATAAGACGTGCCCTTTCCCGTTGTAGAAATACGAGGCTCGCCTCCTGCAACCATCCCGAAGCCGCCTGGTCGCTAGTCATCACCGAATTCGACAAGCATCGAACAAACCGGCGTGATGGAAGAAAGACGCGACCTCCTCTTACGTCTAAAGCAAGCAACAGCCAGCGCCACAAGGACCCTACCTGAACGCTTGGAAGCAGCTCACCTCTGGGATTTGCTGCCAAGAGTAGCAAACGGATAACACGTGCCCTTTCCCGTTGCAGGAATACGAGGCTCGCCTCGTGCAACCAGCCCGAAGCCGCCTGGTAGCTAGTCATCCCCGAATTCGACAAGCATCGAACAAACCGGCGTGATGGAATAAAGACGCTACCTCCTCTGACGTCTAAAGCAAGCAACAGCCAGCGCCACAAGGTCCCTACCTAAAAGCTTGGGAGCAGCTCACGTCTGTGATTTGCGACCACGAGTGCCGAACGGATAACACGTGCCCTTTCCTGTTGTAGGAATAAGAGGCTTGCCTCGTGCAACCAGCCCAAAGCCGCCTGGTCGCTAGTCATCACCGAATTCGACTAGCATCGAACAAACTGGCGTGATGGAAGAAAGACGCGACCTCCTCTGACGTCTAAAGCAAGCAACAGCCAGCGCCGCAAGGACCCAACCTAAACGCTTGGAAGCAGCTCACGTCTGGGATTTGCGACCACGAGTTCCAAACGGATAACACGTGCCCTTTCCTGTTGTAGGAATACGAGGCTCGCCTCGTGCAACCAGCCCGAAGCCGCCTGGTCCCTAGTCATCAAGGAATTCGACAAGCATCGAACAAACCGGCGTGATGGAAGAAATACGCGACCTCCTCTGACGTCTAAAGCAAGCAACAGCCAGCGCCACATGGGCCCTACCTAAACGCTTGGAAGCAGCTCTCCTATGGGATTTCCGACCACGAGTTCCAAACGGATAACACGTGCCCTTTCCTGTTGTAGGAATACGAGGCTCGCCTCGTGCAACCAGCCCGAAGCCGCCTGGTCGCTAATCATTACCGAATTCGACAAGCATCGAACAAACTGGCGTGATGGAAGAAAGACGCGACCCCCTCTGACGTCTAAAACCAGCAACAGCCAGTGCCGCAAGGACCCTACTTAAACGCTTGGAAGCAGCTCACCTCTGGGATTTCCGACCACGAGTGCCAAACGGATAAGACGTGCCCTTTCCCGTTGTAGGAATACGTGGCTCGCCTCGTGCAAACAGCCCGAAGCCGCCTGGTCGCTAGTCATCACCGAATTCGACAAGCATCGAACAAACCGGCGTGATGGAAGAAATACGCGACCTCCTCTGACGTCTAAAGCAAGCAACAGCCAGCGCCACAAGGACCCTACCTAAACGCTTGGAAGCAGCTCACCTATGGGATTTCCGACCACGAGTTCCAAACGGATAACACGTGCCCTTTCCTGTTGTAGAAATACGAGGCTCGCCTCGTGCAACCAGCCCGAAGCCGCCTGGTCGCTAGTCATCACCGAATTCGACAAGCATCGAACAAACCGGCGTGATGGAAGAAAGACGCGACCTCCTCTGACGTTTAAAGCAAGCAACAGCCAGCGCCACAAGGATCCTACCTAAACGCTTGGAAGCAGCTCACCTCTGGGATTTCCGACCACGAGTGCCAAACGGATAAGACGTGCCCTTTCCCGTTGTAGAAATACGAGGCTCGCCTCCTGCAACCATCCCGAAGCCGCCTGGTCGCTAGTCATCACCGAATTCGACAAGCATCGAACAAACCGGCGTGATGGAAGAAAGACGCGACCTCCTCTTACGTCTAAAGCAAGCAACAGCCAGCGCCACAAGGACCCTACCTGAACGCTTGGAAGCAGCTCACCTCTGGGATTTGCTGCCAAGAGTAGCAAACGGATAACACGTGCCCTTTCCCGTTGCAGGAATACGAGGCTCGCCTCGTGCAACCAGCCCGAAGCCGCCTGGTAGCTAGTCATCCCCGAATTCGACAAGCATCGAACAAACCGGAGTGATGGAATAAAGACGCTACCTCCTCTGACGTCTAAAGCAAGCAACAGCCAGCGCCACAAGGTCCCTACCTAAAAGCTTGGAAGCAGCTCACGTCTGTGATTTGCGACCACGAGTGCCGAACGGATAACACGTGCCCTTTCCTGTTGTAGGAATAAGAGGCTTGCCTCGTGCAACCAGCCCAAAGCCGCCTGGTCGCTAGTCATCACCGAATTCGACTAGCATCGAACAAACTGGCGTGATGGAAGAAAGACGCGACCTCCTCTGACGTCTAAAGCAAGCAACAGCCAGCGCCGCAAGGACCCAACCTAAACGCTTGGAAGCAGCTCACGTCTGGGATTTGCGACCACGAGTTCCAAACGGATAACACGTGCCCTTTCCTGTTGTAGGAATACGAGGCTCGCCTCGTGCAACCAGCCCGAAGCCGCCTGGTCCCTAGTCATCAAGGAATTCGACAAGCATCGAACAAACCGGCGTGATGGAAGAAATACGCGACCTCCTCTGACGTCTAAAGCAAGCAACAGCCAGCGCCACATGGTCCCTACCTAAACGCTTGGAAGCAGCTCTCCTATGGGATTTCCGACCACGAGTTCCAAACGGATAACACGTGCCCTTTCCTGTTGTAGGAATACGAGGCTCGCCTCGTGCAACCAGCCCGAAGCCGCCTGGTCGCTAATCATTACCGAATTCGACAAGCATCGAACAAACTGGCGTGATGGAAGAAAGACGCGACCCCCTCTGACGTCTAAAACCAGCAACAGCCAGTGCCGCAAGGACCCTACTTAAACGCTTGGAAGCAGCTCACCTCTGGGATTTCCGACCACGAGTGCCAAACGGATAAGACGTGCCCTTTCCCGTTGTAGGAATACGTGGCTCGCCTCGTGCAAACAGCCCGAAGCCGCCTGGTCGCTAGTCATCACCGAATTCGACAAGCATCGAACAAACCGGCGTGATGGAAGAAATACGCGACCTCCTCTGACGTCTAAAGCAAGCAACAGCCAGCGCCACAAGGACCCTACCTAAACGCTTGGAAGCAGCTCACCTATGGGATTTCCGACCACGAGTTCCAAACGGATAACACGTGCCCTTTCCTGTTGTAGAAATACGAGGCTCGCCTCGTGCAACCAGCCCGAAGCCGCCTGGTCGCTAGTCATCACCGAATTCGACAAGCATCGAACAAACCGGCGTGATGGAAGAAAGACGCGACCTCCTCTGACGTCTAAAGCAAGCAACAGCCAGCGCCACAAGGACCCTACCTAAACGCTTGGAAGCAGCTCACCTCTGGGATTTCCGACCACGAGTGCCAAACTGATAAGACGTGCCCTTTCCCGTTGTAGAAATACGAGGCTCGCCTCCTGCAACCAGCCCGAAGCCGCTGGTCGCTAGTCACCACCGAATTCGACAAGCATCGAACAAACCAGCGTGATGGAAGAAAGACGCGACCTCCTCTGACGTCTAAAGCAAGCAACAGCCAGCGCCACCAGGACACTACTTAAACGCTTGGAAGCAGCTCACCTCTGGGATTTCCGACCACGAGTGCCAAACGGATACGACGTGCCCTTTCCCGTTGTAGGAATACGAGGCTCGCCTCGTGCAACCAGCCCGAAGCCGCCTGGTAGCTAGTCATCACCGAATTCGACAAGCATCGAACAAACCGGCGTGATGGAATAAAGACGCTACCTCCTCTGACGTCTAAAGCAAGCAACAGCCAGCGCCACAAGGTCCCTACCTAAAAGCTTGGAAGCAGCTCACGTCTGGGATTTGCGACCACGAGTGCCGAACGGATAACACGTGCCCTTTCCTGTTGTAGGAATACGAGGCTTGCCTCGTGCAACCAGCCCGAAGCCGCCTGGTCGCTAGTCATCACCGAATTCGAGTAGCATCGAACAAACTGGCGTGACGGAAGAAAGACGCGACCTCCTCTGACGTCTAAAGCAAGCAACAGCCAGCGCCGCAAGGACCCAACCTAAACGCTTGGAAGCAGCTCACGTCTGGGATTTGCGACCACGAGTTCCAAACGGATAACACCTGCCCTTTTCTGTTGTAGGAATATGAGGCTCGCCTCGTGCAACCAGCCCGAAGCCGCCTGGTCCCTAGTCATCACCGAATTCGACAAGCATCGAACAAACCGGCGTGATGGAAGAAATACGCGACCTCCTCTGACGTCTAAAGCATGCAACAGCCAGCGCCACATGGACCCTACCTAAACGCTTGGAAGCAGCTCTCCTATGGGATTTCCGACCACGAGTTCCAAACGGATAACACGTGCCCTTTCCTGTTGTAGGAATACGAGGCTCGCCTCGTGCAACCAGCCCGAAGCCGCCTGGTCGCTAGTCATCACCGAATTCGACAAGCATCGAACAAACCGGCGTGATGGAAGAACGACGCGACCTCCTCTGACGTTTAAAGCAAGCAACAGCCAGCGCCACAAGGATCCTACCTAAACGCTTGGAAGCAGCTCACCTCTGGGATTTCCGACCACGAGTGCCAAACGGATAAGACGTGCCCTTTCCCGTTGTAGAAATACGAGGTTCGCCTCCTGCAACCATCCCGAAGCCGCCTGGTCGCTAGTCATCACCGAATTCGACCAGCATCGAACAAACCGGCGTGATGGAAGAAAGACGCGACCTCCTCTTACGTCTAAAGCAAGCAACAGCCAGCGCCACAAGGACCCTACCTGAACGCTTGGAAGCAGCTCACCTCTGGGATTTGCTGCCAAGAGTAGCAAACGGATAACACGTGCCCTTTCCTGTTGTATGAATACGAGGCTCGCCTCGTGCAACCAGCCCGAAGCCGCCTGGTCGCTAGTCATTACCGAATTCGACAAGCATCGAACAAACTGGCTTGATGGAAGAAAGACGCGACCCCCTCTGACGTCTAAAACAAACAACAGCCAGCGCCGCAAGGACCCTACTTAAACGCTTGGAAGCAACTCACGTCTGGGATTTGCGACCACGAGTGGCAAACGGATAACACGTGCCCTTTCCTATTGTAGGAATAGGAGGCTCGCCTCGTGCAACCAGCCCGAAGCCGCCTGTTCGCTAGTAATCACCGAATTCGACAAGCATCGAACAAACCGGCGTGATGGAAGAAAGACGTGACCTCCTCTTACGTCTAAAGCAAGCAACAGCCAGCGCCACAAGGACCCTACCTGAACGCTTGGAAGCAGCTCACCTCTGGGATTTGCGGCCAAGAGTAGCAAACGGATAACACGTGCCCTTTCCTGTTGTAGGAATACGAGGGTCGCCTCGTGCAAGATTCCGAAGCTGCCTGGCCGCTATTCATCACCGAATTTGAGAAGCATCGACCAATATCTGCCAAAACCAGCGTAATGGAAGCAAACGCGACCTCTTCTGACGTCACAAGCAGGCAACAGCCAGCGCCACCAGGACCCTACTTACGCTTGGAAGCAGCTCATCTCTTGGATTTGCGGCCACGAGTGGCAAACGGATAACACGTGCGCTTTCCTGTTGTAGGAATACGAGGCTCGCCTTGTGCAACCAGCCCGAAGCCGCCTGGCCAATTCTCATCACGGAATTCGACAAGCATCGACAACTATCTGCCAAAACCAGCGTGATGGAAGCAAGACGCGACCTCCTCTGACGTCCCTAGCAAGCAACAGCCAGCGCCAATAGGACCCTACTTAAACGCTTCGAAGCAGCTAACCTCTGGGATTTGCTGTACGAGTAGCAAATGGATAACACGTGCCCTTTTTGTGTTTAGGATTACGAGTCTCGCCTCGTGCAACCAGCCCGAAGCCACCGGGTCGATAGTCATCACTGAATTCGACAAGCATCGACAAGTATCTGCCAAAACCATTGTGATGGAAGCAAGACGCGAGCTCCTCTGACGTCACAAGCAAGCAACAGCCAGGGCCACCAGGACACTACCTAAACGCTTGGAAGCAGCTGACCTCTGGGATTTCCGACCACGAGTGCCAAACGGATACGACGTGCCCTTTCCCGTTGTAGGAATACGAGCCTCGCCTCGTGCAACCCGCCCGAAGCCGCCTGGTCGCTAGTCATCACCGAATTCGACAAGCATCGAACAAACCGGCGTGATGGAAGAAAGACGAGACCTCCTCTGACGTCTAAAGCAAGCAACAGCCAGCACCACAAGGACCCTACCTAAACGCTTGGAAGCAGCTCACCTCTGGGATTTCCGACCACGAGTGCCAAACGGATAAGACGTGCCCTTTCCCGTTGTAGGAATACGAGGCTCACCTCGTGCAACCAGCCCGAAGCCGCCTGGTCGCTAGTCATCACCGAATTCGACAAGCATCGAACAAACCGGCGTGATGGAAGAAAGACGCGACCTCCTCTGACGTCTAAAGCAAGCAACAGCCAGCGCCACAAGGACCCTGCCTAAACGCTTGGAAGCAGCTCACCTCTGGGATTTCCGACCACGAGTGCCAAACGGATAAGACGTGCCCTTTCCCGTTGTAGGAATACGAGGCTCGCCTCGTGCAACCAGCCCGAAGCCGCCTGGTCGCTAGTCATCACCGAATTCGACAAGCATCGAACAAATCGGCGTGATGGATGATAGACGCGACCTCCTCTGACGTCTAAAGCCAGCAACAGCCAGCGCCACAAGGACCCTACCTAAACGCTTGGAAGCAGCTCACCTCTGGGATTTCCGACCACGAGTGCCAAACGGATAACACGTGCCCTTTCCTGTTGTAGGAATACGAGGCTCGCCTCGTGCAACCAGCCCGAAGCCGCCTGGTCGCTAGTCATCACCGAATTCGACAAGCATCGAACAAACCGGCGTAATGGAAGAAAGACGCGACCTCCTCTGACGTCTCAAGCAAGCAACAGCCAGCGCCACAAGGACACTACCTAAACGCTTGGAAGCAGCTCACGTCTGGGATTTGCGACCACGAGTGGCAAACGGATAACACGTGCCCTTTCCAATTGTAGGAATAGGAGGCTCGCGTAGTGCAACCAGTCCGAAGCCGCCTGGCCGCTACTCATCACCGAATTCGACAAGCATCGACAACTATCTGCCAAAACCATCGTGTTGGAAGCAAGACGTGACCTCCTCTGACGTCAGAAGCAAGCAACAGCCAGTGATACAAGGACCCTACTTAGCGCTTGGAAGCAGCTCACCTCTGGGATTGGCCGTACAAGTAGCAAATGGATTACACGTGCCCTTTTTGTGTTTAGTAATACGAGTCTCGCCTCGTGCAACCAGCCCGATGCCGCCTGGTCGCTAGTCATCACCAAATTCGACAAGCATCGGCAACTATCTGCCAAAACCAGCATTATGGAAGCAAACGCGACCTCTTCTGACGTCACAAGCAGGCAACAGCCAGCGCCACCAGGACCCTACTTACGCTTGGAAGCAGCTCATCTCTTGGATTTGCGGCCACGAGTGGCAAACGGATAACACGTGCCCTTTCCTGTTGTAGGAATACGAGGCTCGCCTTGTGCAACCAGCCCGAAGCCGCCTGGCCACTACTCATCACCGAATTCGACAAGCATCGACAACTATCTGCCAAAACCAGCGTGATGGAAGCAAGACGCGACCTCCTCAGACGCACAAGCAAGCAATAGCCAGCACCACCAGGACCCTACTTAAACACTTGGAAGCAGCTCACCTCTGGTATTTACGGCCACGAGTGGCAAACGGAGAACACGTCCCTCTCCTGTTGTAGAATACCAGGGTCACCTCGTGCAACCAGCCCGAAGCCGCCTGGCCGCTACTCATCACCGAATTCGACAAGCATCGACAACTATCTGTCAAAACCAGCGTGATGGAAGCAAGACGCGACCTCATCTGACGTCACAAGCAAGCAACAGCCAGTGCCACCAGGACCCTACTTAAACGCTTGGAAGCAGCTCACCTCTGGGATTTGCCGTACGAGTAGCAAATGGATAACACGTGCCCTTTCCTGTTGTAGGAATACGAGGCTCGCCTTGTGCAACCAGCCCGAAGCCGCCTGGCCAATTCTCATCACGGAATTCGACAAGCATCGACAACTATCTGCCAAAACCAGCGTGATGGAAGCAAGACGCGACCTCCTCTGACGTCACAAGCAAGCAACAGCAAGTGCCACAAGGACCCTACCTAAACGCTTGGAAGCAGCTCACCTCTGGGATTTGCGACCAAGAGTGCCAAACGAATAACACGTGCCCTTTCCTGTTGTAGGAATACGAAGCTCGCCTCGTGCAACCAGCCCGAAGCCGCCTGGTCGCTAGTCATCACCGAATTCGACAAGCATCGAACAAACCGGCGTGATGGAAGAAAGACGCGACCTCCTCTGACGTCTAAAGCAAGCAACAGCAATCGCCACAAGGACCATACCTAAACGCTTGGAAGCAGCTCACGTCTGGGATTTGCGACCACGAGTGCCAAACGGGTAACACGTGCCCCTTCCTTTTGTAGGAATACGAGGCTCGCCTCGTGCAACCAGCTCGAAGCCGCCGGGTCGCTAGTCATCACCGAATTCGACAATACATCGACAACAGTCTGCCAAAACCATCGTGATGGAAGCAAGACGCGACCTCTTCCGACGTCACTACCAAGCAACAGCCAGCGCCAATAGGACCCTTCTTAAACGCTTCGAAGCAGCTCACCTCTGGGATTTGCCGTACGAGTAGCAAATGGATAACACGTGCCCTTTTTGTGTTTAGGATTACGAGTCTCGCCTCGTGCAACCAGCCCGAAGCAGCCGGGTCGCTAGTCATCACTGAATTTGACAAGCATCGACAAGTTTCTGCCAAAACCATTGTGATGGAAGCAAGACGCGAGCTCCTCTGACGTCACAAGCAATCAACAGCCAGCGCCACCAGGACACTAACTAAACGCTTGGAAGCAGCTCACGTCTGGGATTTGCGACCACGAGTGCCAAACGGATAACACGTGCCCTTTCCTGTTGTAGGAATCGGAGGCTTGCCTCGTGCAACCAGCCCGAAGCCGCCTGGTCGCTAGTCATCAATGAATTCGACAAGCATCGATCAAACTGGCGTGATGGGAGAAAGACGCGACCTCCTCTGACGTCTAAAGCAAGCAACAGCCAGCGCCGCAAGGACCCAACCTAAACGCTTGGAAGCAGCTCACGTCTGGGATTTGCGACCACGAGTGGCAAACGGATAACACGTGCCCTTTCCTATTGTAGGAATAGGAGGCTCTCCTCGTGCAACCAGCCCGAAGCCGCCTGGTCGCTAGTCATCACCGAATTCGACAAGCATCGAACAAACCGGCGTGATGGAAGAAAGACGCGACCTCCTCTGACGTCTAAAGCAAGCAACAGCCAGCACCACAAGGACCCTACCTAAACGCTTGGAAGCAGCTCACCTCTGGGATTTCCGACCACGAGTGCCAAACGGATAAGACGTGCCCTTTCCCGTTGTAGGAATACGAGGCTCGCCTCGTGCAAACAGCCCGGAGCCGCCTGGTCGCTAGTCATCACCGAATTCGACAAGCATCGAACAAACCGGCGTTATGGAAGAAATACGCGACCTCCTCTGACGTCTAAAGCAAGCAACAGCCAGCGCCACAAGGACCCTACCTAAACGCTTGGAAGCAGCTCACCTATGGGATTTCCGACCACGAGTTCCAAACGGATAACACGTGCCCTTTCCTGTTGTAGGAATACGAGGCTCGCCTCGTGCAACCAGCCCGAAGCCGCCTGGTCGCTAGTCATCACCGAATTCGTCAAGCATCGAACAAACCGGCGTGATGGAAGAAAGACGCGACCTCCTCTGACGTCTAAAGCAAGCAACAGCCAGCGCCACAAGGACCCTACCTAAACGCTTGGAAGCACCTCACCTCTGGGATTTCCGACCACGAGTGCCAAACAGATAAGACGTGCCCTTTCCCGTTGTAGAAATACGAGGCTCGCCTCCTGAAACCAGCCCGAAGCCGCCTGGTCGCTAGTCACCACCGAATTCGACAAGCATCGAACAAACCAGCGTGATGGAAGAAAGACGCGACCTCCTCTGACGTCTAAAGCAAGGAACAGCCAGCGCCACCAGGACACTACTTAAACGCTTGGAAGCAGCTCACCTCTGGGATTTCCGACCACGAGTTTCAAACGGATACGACGTGCCCTTTACCGTTGTACAAATACGAGGCTCGCCTCGTGCAACCAGCCCGAAGCCGCCTGGTCGCTAGTCATCACCGAATTCAACAAGCATCGTACAAACCGGCGTGATGGAAGAAAGACGCGACCTCCTCTGACGTCTAAAGCAAGCAACAGCCAGCGCCACAAGGACCCTACCTAAACGCTTGGAAGCAGCTCACGTCTGGGATTTGCGACCACGAGTGCCAAACGGATAACACGTGCCCTTTCCTTTTGTAGGAATGCGAGGGTCGCCTCGTGCAACCAGCCCGAAGCCGCCTGGTCGCTAGTCATCACCGAATTCGACAAGAATCGAAGAAACCGGCGTGATGGAACAAAGACGCGACCTCCTCTGACGTCTAAAGCAAGCAACAGCCAGCGCCGCAAGGACCCTACCTAAACGCTTGGAAGCAGCTCACGTCTGGGATTTGCTGCCAAGAGTAGCAAACGGATAACACGTGCCCTTTCCTGTTGTAGGAATACGAGGCTCGCCTCGTGCAACCAGCCCGAAGCCGCCTGGTCGCTAGTCATCACCGAATTCAACAAGCATCGTACAAACCGGCGTGATGGAAGAAAGACGCGACCTCCTCTGACGTCTAAAGCAAGCAACAGCCAGCGCCACAAGGACCCTACCTAAACGCTTGGAAGCAGCTCACGTCTGGGATTTGCGACCACGAGTGCCAAACGGATAACACGGGCCCTTTCCTTTTGTAGGAATGCGAGGCTCGCCTCGTGCAACCAGCCCGAAGCCGCCTGGTCGCTAGTCATCACCGAATTCAACAAGCATCGTACAAACCGGCGTGATGGAAGAAAGACGCGACCTCCTCTGACGTCTAAAGCGAGCAACAGCCAGCGCCACAAGGACCCTACCTAAACGCTTTGAAGCAGCTCACGTCTGGGATTTGCGACCACGAGTGCCAAACGGATAACACGTGCCCTTTCCTTTTGTAGGAATGCGAGGCTCGCCTCGTGCAACCAGCCCGAAGCCGCCTGGTCGCTAGTCATCACCGAATTCGACAAGCATCGAACAAACCGGCGTGATGGAAGAAAGACGCGACCTCCTCTGACGTCTAAAGCAAGCAACAGCCAGCGCAGCAAGGACCCTACCTAAACGCTTGGAAGCAGCTCACCTCTGGGATTTGCTGCCAAGAGTAGCAAACGGATAACACGTGCCCTTTCCTGTTGTAGGAATACGAGGGTCGCCTCGTGCAACAGTCCGAAGCCGCCTGGCCGCTATTCATCACCGAATTCGAGAAGCATCGACCACTATCTGCCAAAACCAGCGTAATGGAAGCAAACGCGACCTCTTCTGACGTTACAAGCAGGCAACAGCCAGCGCCACCAGGACCCTACTTACGCTTGGAAGCAGCTCATCTCTTGGATTTGCGGCCACGAGTGCCAAACGGATAAGACGTGCCCTTTCCCGTTGTAGGAATACGAGGCTCGCCTCGTGCAACCAGACCGAAGCCGCCTGGTCGCTAGTCATCACCGAATTTGACAAGCATCGAAGAAACCGGCGTGATGGAAGAAAGAAGCGACCTCCTCTGACGTCTAAAGCAAGCAACAAACAGCGCCACAATGACCCTACCTAAACGCTTGGAAGCAGCTCACCTCTGGGATTTCCGACCACGATTGCCAAACGGATAACACATGCCCTTTCCTGTTGTGGGAATACGAGGCTCGCCTCGTGCAACCAGCCCGAAGCCGCCTGGTCGATAGTCATCACCGAATTCGACAAGCATCGAAGAAACCGGCGTTATGGAAGAAAGAAGCGACCTCCTCTGACGTCTAAAGCAAGCAACAAACAGCGCCACAATGACCCTACCTAAACGCTTGGAAGCAGCTCACCTCTGGGATTTCCGACCACGAGTGCCAAACGGATAACACATGCCCTTTCCTGTTATGGGAATACGAGGCTCGCCTCGCGCAACCAGCCCGAAGCCGCCTGGTCGATAGTCATCACCGAATCCGACAAGCATCGAAGAAACCGGCGTGATGGAAAAAGACTCGACCTCCTCTGACGTCTAAAGCAAGCAACAGCCAGCGCCGCAAGGACCCTACCTGAATGCTTGGAAGCAGCTCACCTCTTGGATTTCCGACCACGAGTGCCAAACGGATAAGACGTGCCCTTTCCCGTTGTAGGAATACGAGGCTCGCCTCGTGCAACCAGCCCGAAGCCGCCTGGTCGCTAGTCATCACCGAATTCGACAAGCATCGAACAAACCGGCGTGATGGAAGAAAGACGCGACCTCCTCTGACGTCTAAAGCAAGCAACAGCAATCGCCGCAAGGACCCTACCTAAACGCTTGGAAGCAGCTCACCTCTGGGATTTCCGACCACGAGTGCCAAACGGATACCACGTGCCCTTTCCCGTTGTAGGAATACGAGGCTCGCCTCGTGCAACCAGCCCGAAGCCGCCTGGTAGCTAGTCATCCCCGAATTCGACAAGCATCGAACAAACCGGCGTGATGGAAGAAAGACGCGACCTCCTCTGACGTTTAAAGCAAGCAACAGCCAGCGCCACAAGGACCCTACCTGAACGCTTGGAAGCAGCTGACGTCTGGGATTTGCGACCACGAGTGGCAAACGGATAACACGTGCCCTTTCCTATTGTAGGAATAGGAGGCTCACCTCGTGCAACCATCCCGAAGCCGCCTGGTCGCTAGTCATCACCGAATTCGACAAGCATCGAACAAACCGGCGTGATGGACGAAAGACGCGACTCCTCTGACGTCAGAAGCAATCAACAGCCAGCGCCACCAGGACACTACCTAAACGCATGGAAGCAGCTCACCTCTGGGATTTCCGACCACGAGTGCCAAACGGATACCACGTGCCCTTTCCCGTTGTAGGAATACGAGGCTCGCCTCGTGCAACCAGCCCGAAGCCGCCTGGTAGCTAGTCATCCCCGAATTCGACAAGCATCGAACAAACCGGCGTGATGGAAGAAAGACGCGACCTCCTCTGACGTTTAAAGCAAGCAACAGCCAGCGCCACAAGGACCCTACCTGAACGCTTGGAAGCAGCTGACGTCTGGGATTTGCGACCACGAGTGGCAAACGGATAACACGTGCCCTTTCCTATTGTAGGAATAGGAGGCTCACCTCGTGCAACCAGCCCGAAGCCGCCTGGTCGCTAGTCATCACCGAATTCGACAAGCATCGAACAAACCGGCGTGATGGACGAAAGACGCGACCTCCTCTGTCGTCACAAGCAATCAACAGCCAGCGCCACCAGGACCCTACCTAAACGCTTGGAAGCAGCTGACGTCTGGGATTTGCGACCACGAGTGGCAAACGGATAACACGTGCCCTTTCCTATTGTAGGAATAGGAGGCTCACCTCGTGCAACCAGCCCGAAGCCGCCTGGTCGCTAGTCATCACCGAATTCGACAAGCATCGAACAAACCGGCGTGATGGAAGAAAGACGCGACCTCCTCTGACGTGTAAAGCAAGCAAAAGCCAGCGCCACAAGGACCCTACCTGAACGCTTGGAAGCAGCTCACCTCTTGGATTTCCGACCACGAGTGCCAAACGGATAAGACGTGCCCTTTCCCGTTGTAGGAATACGAGGCTCGCCTCGTGCAACCAGCCCGAAGCCGCCTGGTCGCTAGTCATCACCGAATTCGACAAGCATCGAACAAACCGGCGTGATGGAAGAAAGACGCGACCTCCTCTGACGTCTAAAGCAAGCAACAGCAATCGCCGCAAGGACCCTACCTAAACGCTTGTAAGCAGCTCACGTCTGGGATTTGCGACCACGAGTGCCAAACGGATAACACGTGCCCTTTCCCGTTGTAGGAATACGAGGCTCTCCTCGTGCAACCAGCCCGAAGCCGCCTGGTCGCTAGTCATCACCGAATTCGACAAGCATCGAACAAACTGGCGTGATGGGAGAAAGACGCGACCTCCTCTTACGTCTAAAGCAAGCAATAGCCAGCGCCACAAGGACCCTACCTGAACGCTCGGAAGCAGCTCACCTCTGGGATTTCCGACCACGAGTGCCAAACGGATAAGACGTGCCCTTTCCCGTTGTAGGAATACGAGGCTCCCCTCGTGCAACCAGTCCGAAGCCGCCTGGTCGCTAGTCATCACCGAATTCGACAAGCATCGAACAAACCGGCGTGATGGAAGAAAGACGCGACCTCCTCTGACGTCTAAAGCAAGCAACAGCAATCGCCGCAAGGACCCTACCTAAACGCTTGGAAGCAGCTTACGTCTGGGATTTGCGACCACGAGTGCCAAACGGATAACACGTGCCCTTTCCCGTTGTAGGAATACGAGGCTCTCCTCGTGCAACCAGCCCGAAGCCGCCTGGTCGCTAGTCATCACCGAATTCGACAAGCATCGAACAAACTGGCGTGATGGGAGAAAGACGCGACCTCCTCTGACGTCTAAAGCAAGCAACAGCCAGCGCCACAAGGACCCTACCTAAACGCTTGGAAGCAGCTCACCTCTGGGATTTCCGACCACGAGTGCCAAAGGGATAAGACGTGCCCTTCCCCGTTGTAGAAATACGAGGCTCGCCTCGTGCAACCAGCCCGAAGCCGCCTGGTCGCTATTCACCACCGAATTCGACAAGCATCGAACAAACCAGCGTGATGGAAGAAAGACGCGACCTCCTCTGACGTCTAAAGCAAGCAACAGCCAGCGCCACCAGGACACTACTTAAACGCTTGGAAGCAGCTCACCTCTGGGATTTCCGACCACGAGTTTCAAACGGATACGACGTGCCCTTTACCGTTGTAGGAATACGAGGCTCGCCTCGTGCAACCAGCCCGAAGCCGCCTGGTCGCTAGTCATCACCGAATTCAACAAGCATCGTACAAACCGGCGTGATGGAAGAAAGACGCGACCTCCTCTGACGTCTAAAGCAAGCAACAGCCAGCGCAACAAGCACCCTACCTAAACGCTTGGAAGCAGCTCACGTCTGGGATTTGCGACCACGAGTGCCAAACGGATAACACGTGCCCTTTCCTTTTGTAGGAATGCGAGGCTCGCCTCGTGCAACCAGCCCGAAGCCGCCTGGTCGCTAGTCATCACCGAATTCGACAAGAATCGAAGAAACCGGCGTGATGGAACAAAGACGCGACCTCCTCTGACGTCTAAAGCAAGCAACAGCCAGCGCCGCAAGGACCCTACCTAAACGCTTGGAAGCAGCTCACCTCTGGGATTTGCTGCCAAGAGTAGCAAACGGATAACACGTGCCCTTTCCTGTTGTAGGAATACGAGGCTCGCCTCGTGCAACCAGCCCGAAGCCGCCTGGTCGCTAGTCATCACCGAATTCAACAAGCATCGTACAAACCGGCGTGATGGAAGAAAGACGCGACCTCCTCTGACGTCTAAAGCAAGCAACAGCCAGCGCCACAAGGACCCTACCTAAACGCTTGGAAGCAGCTCACGTCTGGGATTTGCGACCACGAGTGCCAAACGGATAACACGTGCCCTTTCCTTTTGTAGGAATGCGAGGCTCGCCTCGTGCAACCAGCCCGAAGCCGCCTGGTCGCTAGTCATCACCGAATTCAACAAGCATCGTACAAACCGGCGTGATGGAAGAAAGACGCGACCTCCTCTGACGTCTAAAGCAAGAAACAGCCAGCGCCACAAGGACCCTACCTAAACGCTTGGAAGCAGCTCACGTCTGGGATTTGCGACCACGAGTGCCAAACGGATAACACGTGCCCTTTCCTTTTGTAGGAATGCGAGGCTCGCCTCGTGCAACCAGCCCGAACCCGCCTGGTCGCTAGTCATCACCGAATTCGACAAGCATCGAACAAACCGGCGTGATGGAAGAAACACGCGACCTCCTCTGACGTCTAAAGCAAGCACCAGCCAGCGCAGCAAGGACCCTACCTAAACGCTTGGAAGCAGCTCACCTCTGGGATTTGCTGCCAAGAGTAGCAAACGGATAACACGTGTCCTTTCCTGTTGTAGGAATACGAGGGTCGCCTCGTGCAACAGTCCGAAGCCGCCTGGCCGCTATTCATCACCGAATTCGAGAAGCATCGACCACTATCTGCCAAAACCAGCGTAATGGAAGCAAACGCGACCTCTTCTGACGTTACAAGCAGGCAACAGCCAGCGCCACCAGGACCCTACTTACGCTTGGAAGCAGCTCATCTCTTGGATTTGCGGCCACGAGTGCCAAACGGATAAGACGTGCCCTTTCCCGTTGTAGGAATACGAGGCTCGCCTCGTGCAACCAGACCGAAGCCGCCTGGTCGCTAGTCATCACCGAATTCGACAAGCATCGAAGAAACCGGCGTGATGGAAGAAAGAAGCGACCTCCTCTGACGTCTAAAGCAAGCAACAAACAGCGCCACAATGACCCTACCTAAACGCTTGGAAGCAGCTCACCTCTGGGATTTCCGACCACGAGTGCCAAACGGATAACACATGCCCTTTCCTGTTGTGGGAATACGAGGCTCGCCTCGTGCAACCTGCCCGAAGCCGCCTGGTCGATAGTCATCACCGAATTCGACAAGCATCGAAGAAACCGGCGTGATGGAAGAAAGAAGCGACCTCCTCTGACGTCTAAAGCAAGCAACAAACAGCGCCACAATGACCCTACCTAAACTCTTGGAAGCAGCTCACCTCTGGGATTTCCGACCACGAGTGCCAAACGGATAACACATGCCCTTTCCTGTTATGGGAATACGAGGCTCGCCTCGCGCAACCAGCCCGAAGCCGCCTGGTCGATAGTCATCACCGAATTCGACAAGCATCGAAGAAACCGGCGTGATGGAAGAAAGACTCGACCTCCTCTGACGTCTAAAGCAAGCAACAGCCAGCGCCGCAAGGACTCTACCTAAACGCTTGGAAGCAGCTGACGTCTCGGATTTGCGACCACGAGTGGCAAACGGATAACACGTGCCCTTTCCTATTGTAGGAATAGGAGGCTCACCTCGTGCAACCAGCCCGAAGCCGCCTGGTCGCTAGTCATCACCGAATTCGACAAGCATCGAACAAACCGGCGTGATGCAAGAAAGACGCGACCTCCTCTGACGTGTAAAGCAAGCAAAAGCCAGCGCCACAAGGACCCTACCTGAACGCTTGGAAGCAGCTCACCTCTTGGATTTCCGACCACGAGTGCCAAACGGATAAGACGTGCCCTTTCCCGTTGTAGGAATACGAGGCTCGCCTCGTGCAACCAGCCCGAAGCCGCCTGGTCGCTAGTCATCACCGAATTCGACAAGCATCGAACAAACCGGCGTGATGGAAGAAAGACGCGACCTCCTCTGACGTCTAAAGCAAGCAACAGCAATCGCCGCAAGGACCCTACCTAAACGCTTGGAAGCAGCTGACGTCTGGGATTTGCGACCACGAGTGGCAAACGGATACCACGTGCCCTTTCCCGTTGTAGGAATACGAGGCTCGCCTCGTGCAACCAGCCCGAAGCCGCCTGGTAGCTAGTCATCCCCGAATTCGACAAGCATCGAACAAACCGGCGTGATGGAAGAAAGACGCGACCTCCTCTGACGTTTAAAGCAAGCAACAGCCAGCGCCACAAGGACCCTACCTAAACGCTTGGAAGCAGCTCACGTCTGGGATTTGCGACCACGAGTGCCAAACGGATAACACGTGCCCTTTCCCGTTGTAGGAATACGAGGCTCTCCTCGTGCAACCAGCCCGAAGCCGCCTGGTCGCTAGTCATCACCGAATTCGACAAGCATCGAACAAACTGGCGTGATGGGAGAAAGACGCGACCTCCTCTTACGTCTAAAGCAAGCAATGGGCAGCGCCACAAGGACCCTACCTGAACGCTCGGAAGCAGCTCACCTCTTGGATTTCCGACCACGAGTGCCAAACGGATAAGACGTGCCATTTCCCGTTGTAGGAATACGAGGCTCGCCTCGTGCAACCAGCCCGAAGCCGCCTGGTCGATAGTCATCACCGAATTCGACAAGCATCGAAGAAACCGGCGTTATGGAAGAAAGAAGCGACCTCCTCTGACGTCTAAAGCAAGCAACAAACAGCGCCACAATGACCCTACCTAAACGCTTGGAAGCAGCTCACCTCTGGGATTTCCGACCACGAATGCCAAACGGATAACACATGCCCTTTCCTGTTATGGGAATACGAGGCTCGCCTCGCGCAACCAGCCCGAAGTCGCCTGGTCGATAGTCATCACCGAATCCGACAAGCATCGAAGAAACCGGCGTGATGGAAGAAAGACTCGACCTCCTCTGACGTCTAAAGCAAGCAACAGCCAGCGCCGCAAGGACTCTACCTAAACGCTTGGAAGCAGCTGACGTCTCGGATTTGCGACCACGAGTGGCAAACGGATAACACGTGCCCTTTCCTATTGTAGGAATAGGAGGCTCACCTCGTGCAACCAGCCCGAAGCCGCCTGGTCGCTAGTCATCACCGAATTCGACAAGCATCGAACAAACCGGCGTGATGGAAGAAAGACGCGACCTCCTCTGACGTGTAAAGCAAGCAAAAGCCAGCGCGACAAGGACCCTACCTGAACGCTTGGAAGCAGCTCACCTCTTGGATTTCCGACCACGAGTGCCAAACGGATAAGACGTGCCCTTTCCCGTTGTAGGAATACGAGGCTCCCCTCGTGCAACCAGTCCGAAGCCGCCTGGTCGCTAGTCATCACCGAATTCGACAAGCATCGAACAAACCGGCGTGATGGAAGAAAGACGCGACCTCCTCTGACGTCTAAAGCAAGCAACAGCCAGCGCCACAAGGACCCTACCTAAACGCTTGGAAGCAGCTCACCTCTGGGATTTCCGACCACGAGTGCCAAAGGGATAAGACGTGCCCTTCCCCGTTGTAGAAATACGAGGCTCGCCTCGTGCAACCAGCCCGAAGCCGCCTGGTCGCTATTCACCACCGAATTCGACAAGCATCGAACAAACCAGCGTGATGGAAGAAAGACGCGACCTCCTCTGACGTCTAAAGCAAGCAACAGCCAGCGCCACCAGGACACTACTTAAACGCTTGGAAGCAGCTCACCTCTGGGATTTCCGACCACGAGTTTCAAACGGATACGACGTGCCCTTTACCGTTGTAGGAATACGAGGCTCGCCTCGTGCAACCAGCCCGAAGCCGCCTGGTCGCTAGTCATCACCGAATTCAACAAGCATCGTACAAACCGGCGTGATGGAAGAAAGACGCGACCTCCTCTGACGTCTAAAGCAAGCAACAGCCAGCGCAACAAGCACCCTACCTAAACGCTTGGAAGCAGCTCACGTCTGGGATTTGCGACCACGAGTGCCAAACGGATAACACGTGCCCTTTCCTTTTGTAGGAATGCGAGGCTCGCCTCGTGCAACCAGCCCGAAGCCGCCTGGTCGCTAGTCATCACCGAATTCGACAAGAATCGAAGAAACCGGCGTGATGGAACAAAGACGCGACCTCCTCTGACGTCTAAAGCAAGCAACAGCCAGCGCCGCAAGGACCCTACCTAAACGCTTGGAAGCAGCTCACCTCTGGGATTTGCTGCCAAGAGTAGCAAACGGATAACACGTGCCCTTTCCTGTTGTAGGAATACGAGGCTCGCCTCGTGCAACCAGCCCGAAGCCGCCTGGTCGCTAGTCATCACCGAATTCAACAAGCATCGTACAAACCGGCGTGATGGAAGAAAGACGCGACCTCCTCTGACGTCTAAAGCAAGCAACAGCCAGCGCCACAAGGACCCTACCTAAACGCTTGGAAGCAGCTCACGTCTGGGATTTGCGACCACGAGTGCCAAACGGATAACACGTGCCCTTTCCTTTTGTAGGAATGCGAGGCTCGCCTCGTGCAACCAGCCCGAAGCCGCCTGGTCGCTAGTCATCACCGAATTCAACAAGCATCGTACAAACCGGCGTGATGGAAGAAAGACGCGACCTCCTCTGACGTCTAAAGCAAGAAACAGCCAGCGCCACAAGGACCCTACCTAAACGCTTGGAAGCAGCTCACGTCTGGGATTTGCGAACACGAGTGCCAAACGGATAACACGTGCCCTTTCCTTTTGTAGGAATGCGAGGCTCGCCTCGTGCAACCAGCCCGAACCCGCCTGGTCGCTAGTCATCACCGAATTCGACAAGCATCGAACAAACCGGCGTGATGGAAGAAACACGCGACCTCCTCTGACGTCTAAAGCAAGCAACAGCCAGCGCAGCAAGGACCCTACCTAAACGCTTGGAAGCAGCTCACCTCTGGGATTTGCTGCCAAGAGTAGCAAACGGATAACACGTGTCCTTTCCTGTTGTAGGAATACGAGGGTCGCCTCGTGCAACAGTCCGAAGCCGCCTGGCCGCTATTCATCACCGAATTCGAGAAGCATCGACCACTATCTGCCAAAACCAGCGTAATGGAAGCAAACGCGACCTCTTCTGACGTTACAAGCAGGCAACAGCCAGCGCCACCAGGACCCTACTTACGCTTGGAAGCAGCTCATCTCTTGGATTTGCGGCCACGAGTGCCAAACGGATAAGACGTGCCCTTTCCCGTTGTAGGAATACGAGGCTCGCCTCGTGCAACCAGACCGAAGCCGCCTGGTCGCTAGTCATCACCGAATTCGACAAGCATCGAAGAAACCGGCGTGATGGAAGAAAGAAGCGACCTCCTCTGACGTCTAAAGCAAGCAACAAACAGCGCCACAATGACCCTACCTAAACGCTTGGAAGCAGCTCACCTCTGGGATTTCCGACCACGAGTGCCAAACGGATAACACATGCCCTTTCCTGTTGTGGGAATACGAGGCTCGCCTCGTGCAACCAGCCCGAAGCCGCCTGGTCGATAGTCATCACCGAATTCGACAAGCATCGAAGAAACCGGCGTGATGGAAGAAAGAAGCGACCTCCTCTGACGTCTAAAGCAAGCAACAAACAGCGCCACAATGACCCTACCTAAACTCTTGGAAGCAGCTCACCTCTGGGATTTCCGACCACGAGTGCCAAACGGATAACACATGCCCTTTCCTGTTATGGGAATACGAGGCTCGCCTCGCGCAACCAGCCCGAAGCCGCCTGGTCGATAGTCATCACCGAATTCGACAAGCATCGAAGAAACCGGCGTGATGGAAGAAAGACTCGACCTCCACTGACGTCTAAAGCAAGCAACAGCCAGCGCCGCAAGGACTCTACCTAAACGCTTGGAAGCAGCTGACGTCTCGGATTTGCGACCACGAGTGGCAAACGGATAACACGTGCCCTTTCCTATTGTAGGAATAGGAGGCTCACCTCGTGCAACCAGCCCGAAGCCGCCTGGTCGCTAGTCATCACCGAATTCGACAAGCATCGAACAAACCGGCGTGATGCAAGAAAGACGCGACCTCCTCTGACGTGTAAAGCAAGCAAAAGCCAGCGCCACAAGGACCCTACCTGAACGCTTGGAAGCAGCTCACCTCTTGGATTTCCGACCACGAGTGCCAAACGGATAAGACGTGCCCTTTCCCGTTGTAGGAATACGAGGCTCGCCTCGTGCAACCAGCCCGAAGCCGCCTGGTCGCTAGTCATCACCGAATTCGACAAGCATCGAACAAACCGGCGTGATGGAAGAAAGACGCGACCTCCTCTGACGTCTAAAGCAAGCAACAGCAATCGCCGCAAGGACCCTACCTAAACGCTTGGAAGCAGCTGACGTCTGGGATTTGCGACCACGAGTGGCAAACGTATACCACGTGCCCTTTCCCGTTGTAGGAATACGAGGCTCGCCTCGTGCAACCAGCCCGAAGCCGCCTGGTAGCTAGTCATCCCCGAATTCGACAAGCATCGAACAAACCGGCGTGATGGAAGAAAGACGCGACCTCCTCTGACGTTTAAAGCAAGCAACAGCCAGCGCCACAAGGACCCTACCTAAACGCTTGGAAGCAGCTCACGTCTGGGATTTGCGACCACGAGTGCCAAACGGATAACACGTGCCCTTTCCCGTTGTAGGAATACGAGGCTCTCCTCGTGCAACCAGCCCGAAGCCGCCTGGTCGCTAGTCATCACCGAATTCGACAAGCATCGAACAAACTGGCGTGATGGGAGAAAGACGCGACCTCCTCTTACGTCTAAAGCAAGCAATGGGCAGCGCCACAAGGACCCTACCTGAACGCTCGGAAGCAGCTCACCTCTTGGATTTCCGACCACGAGTGCCAAACGGATAAGACGTGCCATTTCCCGTTGTAGGAATACGAGGCTCGCCTCGTGCAACCAGCCCGAAGCCGCCTGGTCGATAGTCATCACCGAATTCGACAAGCATCGAAGAAACCGGCGTTATGGAAGAAAGAAGCGACCTCCTCTGACGTCTAAAGCAAGCAACAAACAGCGCCACAATGACCCTACCTAAACGCTTGGAAGCAGCTCACCTCTGGGATTTCCGACCACGAATGCCAAACGGATAACACATGCCCTTTCCTGTTATGGGAATACGAGGCTCGCCTCGCGCAACCAGCCCGAAGTCGCCTGGTCGATAGTCATCACCGAATCCGACAAGCATCGAAGAAACCGGCGTGATGGAAGAAAGACTCGACCTCCTCTCACGTCTAAAGCAAGCAACAGCCAGCGCCGCAAGGACTCTACCTAAACGCTTGGAAGCAGCTGACGTCTCGGATTTGCGACCACGAGTGGCAAACGGATAACACGTGCCCTTTCCTATTGTAGGAATAGGAGGCTCACCTCGTGCAACCAGCCCGAAGCCGCCTGGTCGCTAGTCATCACCGAATTCGACAAGCATCGAATAAACCGGCGTGATGGAAGAAAGACGCGACCTCCTCTGACGTGTAAAGCAAGCAAAAGCCAGCGCGACAAGGACCCTACCTGAACGCTTGGAAGCAGCTCACCTCTTGGATTTCCGACCACGAGTGCCAAACGGATAAGACGTGCCCTTTCCCGTTGTAGGAATACGAGGCTCGCCTCGTGCAACCACCCCGAAGCCGCCTGGTCGCTAGTCATCACCGAATTCGACAAGCATCGAACAAACCGGCGTGATGGAAGAAAGACGCGACCTCCTCTGACGTCTAAAGCAAGCAACAGCAATTGCCGCAAGGACCCTACCTAAACGCTTGGAAGCAGCTGACGTCTGGGATTTGCGACCACGAGTGGCAAAAGGATAACACGTGCCCTTTCCTATTGTAGGAATAGGAGGCTCACCTCGTGCAACCATCCCGAAGCCGCCTGGTCGCTAGTCATCACCGAATTCGACAAGCATCGAACAAACCGGCGTGATGGACGAAAGACGCGACCTCCTCTTACGTCACAAGCAATCAACAGCCAGCGCCACCAGGACACTACCTAAACGCATGGAAGCAGCTCACCTCTGGGATTTCCGACCACGAGTGCCAAACGGATACCACGTGCCCTTTCCCGTTGTAGGAATACGAGGCTCGCCTCGTGCAACCAGCCCGAAGCCGCCTGGTAGCTAGTCATCCCCGAATTCGACAAGCATCGAACAAACCGGCGTGATGGAAGAAAGACGCGACCTCCTCTGACGTTTAAAGCAAGCAACAGCCAGCGCCACAAGGACCCTACCTGAACGCTTGGAAGCAGCTGACGTCTGGGATTTGCGACCACGAGTGGCAAACGGATAACACGTGCCCTTTCCTATTGTAGGAATAGGAGGCTCACCTCGTGCAACCAGGCCGAAGCCGCCTGGTCGCTAGTCATCACCGAATTCGACAAGCATCGAACAAACCGGCGTGATGGACGAAAGACGCGACCTCCTCTGTCGTCACAAGCAATCAACAGCCAGCGCCACCAGGACCCTACCTAAACGCTTGGAAGCAGCTGACGTCTGGGATTTGCGACCACGAGTGGCAAACGGATAACACGTGCCCTTTCCTATGGTAGGAATAGGAGGCTCACCTCGTGCAACCAGCCCGAAGCCGCCTGGTCGCTAGTCATCACCGAATTCGACAAGCATCGAACAAACCGGCGTGATGGAAGAAAGACGCGACCTCCTCTGACGTGTAAAGCAAGCAAAAGCCAGCGCCACAAGGACCCTACCTGAACGCTTGGAAGCAGCTCACCTCTTGGATTTCCGACCACGAGTGCCAAACGGATAAGACGTGCCCTTTCCCGTTGTAGGAATACGAGGCTCGCCTCGTGCAACCAGCCCGAAGCCGCCTGGTCGCTAGTCATCACCGAATTCGACAAGCATCGAACAAACCGGCGTGATGGAAGAAAGACGCGACCTCCTCTGACGTCTAAAAAAAGCAACAGCAATCGCCGCAAGGACCCTACCTAAACGCTTGGAAGCAGCTCACGTCTGGGATTTGCGACCACGAGTGCCAAACGGATAACACGTGCCCTTTCCCGTTGTAGGAATACGAGGCTCTCCTCGTGCAACCAGCCCGAAGCCGCCTGGTCGCTAGTCATCACCGAATTCGACAAGCATCGAACAAACTGGCGTGATGGGAGAAAGACGCGACCTCCTCTTACGTCTAAAGCAAGCAATAGCCAGCGCCACAAGGACCCTACCTGAACGCTCGGAAGCAGCTCACCTCTGGGATTTCCGACCACGAGTGCCGAACGGATAAGACGTGCCCTTTCCCGTTGTAGGAATACGAGGCTCCCCTCGTGCAACCAGTCCGAAGCCGCCTGGTCGCTAGTCATCACCGAATTCGACAAGCATCGAACAAACCGGCATGATGGAAGAAATACGCGACCTCCTCTGACGTCTAAAGCAAGCAACAGCCAGCGCCACAAGGACCCTACCTAAACGCTTGGAAGCAGCTCACCTATGGGATTTCCGACCACGAGTTCCAAACGGATAACACGTGCCCTTTCCTGTTGTAGGAATACGAGGCTCGCCTCGTGCAACCAGCCCGAAGCCGCCTGGTCGCTAGTCATCACCGAATTCGACAAGCATCGAACAAACCGGCGTGATGGAAGAAAGACGCGACCTCCTCTGACGTCTAAAGCAAGCAACAGCCAGCGCCACAAGGACCCTACCTAAACGCTTGGAAGCAGCTCACCTCTGGGATTTCCGACCACGAGTGCCAAAGGGATAAGACGTGCCCTTTCCCGTTGTAGAAATACGAGGCTCGCCTCGTGCAACCTGCCCGAAGCCGCCTGGTCGCTATTCACCACCGAATTCGACAAGCATCGAACAAACCAGCGTGATGGAAGAAAGACGCGACCTCCTCTGACGTCTAAAGCAAGCAACAGCCAGCGCCACCAGGACACTACTTAAACGCTTGGAAGCAGCTCACCTCTGGGATTTCCGACCACGAGTTTCAAACGGATACGACGTGCCCTTTACCGTTGTAGGAATACGAGGCTCGCCTCGTGCAACCAGCCCGAAGCCGCCTGGTCGCTAGTCATCACCGAATTCAACAAGCATCGTACAAACCGGCGTGATGGAAGAAAGACGCGACCTCCTCTGACGTCTAAAGCAAGCAACAGCCAGCGCAACAAGGACCCTACCTAAACGCTTGGAAGCAGCTCACGTCTGGGATTTGCGACCACGAGTGCCAAACGGATAACACGTGCCCTTTCCTTTTGTAGGAATGCGAGGCTCGCCTCGTGCAACCAGCCCGAAGCCGCCTGGTCGCTAGTCATCACCGAATTCGACAAGAATCGAAGAAACCGGCGTGATGGAACAAAGACGCGACCTCTTCTGACGTCTAAAGCAAGCAACAGCCAGCGCCGCAAGGACCCTACCTAAACGCTTGGAAGCAGCTCACCTCTGGGATTTGCTGCCAAGAGTAGCAAACGGATAACACGTGCCCTTTCCTGTTGTAGGAATACGAGGCTCGCCTCGTGCAACCAGCCCGAAGCCGCCTGGTCGCTAGTCATCACCGAATTCAACAAGCATCGTACAAACCGGCGGGATGGAAGAAAGACGCGACCTCCTCTGACGTCTAAAGCAAGCAACAGCTAGCGCCACAAGGACCCTACCTAAACGCTTGGAAGCAGCTCACGTCTGGGATTTGCGACCACGAGTGCCAAACGGATAACACGTGCCCTTTCCTTTTGTAGGAATGCGAGGCTCGCCTCGTGCAACCAGCCCGAAGCCGCCTGGTCGCTAGTCATCACCGAATTCAACAAGCATCGTACAAACCGGCGTGATGGAAGAAAGACGCGACCTCCTCTGACGTCTAAAGCAAGAAACAGCCAGCGCCACAAGGACCCTACCTAAACGCTTGGAAGCAGCTCACGTCTGGGATTTGCGACCACGAGTGCCAAACGGATAACACGTGCCCTTTCCTTTTGTAGGAATGCGAGGCTCGCCTCGTGCAACCAGCCCGAAGCCGCCTGGTCGCTAGTCATCACCGAATTCGACAAGCATCGAACAAACCGGCGTGATGGAAGAAAGACGCGACCTCCTCTGACGTCTAAAGCAAGCAACAGCCAGCGCAGCAAGGACCCTACCTAAACGCTTGGAAGCAGCTCACCTCTGGGATTTGCTGCCAAGAGTAGCAAACGGATAACACGTGTCCTTTCCTGTTGTAGGAATACGAGGGTCGCCTCGTGCGACAGTCCGAAGCCGCCTGGCCGCTATTCATCACCGAATTCGAGAAGCATCGACCACTATCTGCCAAAACCAGCGTAATGGAAGCAAACGGGACCTCTTCTGACGTTACAAGCAGGCAACAGCCAGCGCCACCAGGACCCTACTTACGCTTGGAAGCCGCTCATCTCTTGGATTTGCGGCCACGAGTGCCAAACGGATAAGACGTGCCCTTTCCCGTTGTAGGAATACGAGGCTCGCCTCGTGCAACCAGACCGAAGCCGCCTGGTCGCTAGTCATCACCGAATTCGACAAGCATCGAAGAAACCGGCGTGATGGAAGAAAGAAGCGACTTCCTCTGACGTCTAAAGCAAGCAACAAACAGCGCCACAATGACCCTACCTAAACGCTTGGAAGCAGCTCACCTCTGGGATTTCCGACCACGAGTGCCAAACGGATAACACATGCCCTTTCCAGTTGTGGGAATACGAGGCTCGCCTCGTGCAACCAGCCCGAAGCCGCCTGGTCGATAGTCATCACCGAATTCGACAAGCATCGAAGAAACCGGCGTGATGGAAGAAAGAAGCGACCTCCTCTGACGTCTAAAGCAAGCAACAAACAGCGCCACAATGACCCTACCTAAACGCTTGGAAGCAGCTCACCTCTGGGATTTCCGACCACGAGTGCCAAACGGATAACACATGCCCTTTCCTGTTATGGGAATACGAGGCTCGCCTCGCGCAACCAGCCCGAAGCCGCCTGGTCGATAGTCATCACCGAATTCGACAAGCATCGAAGAAACCGGCGTGATGGAAGAAAGACTCGACCTCCTCTGACGTCTAAAGCAAGCAACAGCCAGCGCCGCAAGGACTCTACCTAAACGCTTGGAAGCAGCTGACGTCTCGGATTTGCGACCACGAGTGGCAAACGGATAACACGTGCCCTTTCCTATTGTAGGAATAGGAGGCTCACCTCGTGCAACCAGCCCGAAGCCGCCTGGTCGCTAGTCATCACCGAATTCGACAAGCATCGAACAAACCGGCGTGATGGAAGAAAGACGCGACCTCCTCTGACGTGTAAAGCAAGCAAAAGCCAGCGCCACAAGGACCCTACCTGAACGCTTGGAAGCAGCTCACCTCTTGGATTTCCGACCACGAGTGCCAAACGGATAAGACGTGCCCTTTCCCGTTGTAGGAATACGAGGCTCGCCTCGTGCAACCAGCCCGAAGCCGCCTGGTCGCTAGTCATCACCGAATTCGACAAGCATCGAACAAACCGGCGTGATGGAAGAAAGACGCGACCTCCTCTGACGTCTAAAGCAAGCAACAGCAATCGCCGCAAGGACCCTACCTAAACGCTTGGAAGCAGCTGACGGCTGGGATTTGCGACCACGAGTGGCAAACGGATACCACGTGCCCTTTCCCGTTGTAGGAATACGAGGCTCGCCTCGTGCAACCAGCCCGAAGCCGCCTGGTAGCTAGTCATCCCCGAATTCGACAAGCATCGAACAAACTGGCGTGATGGAAGAAAGACGCGACCTCCTCTGACGTTTAAAGCAAGCAACAGCCAGCGCCACAAGGACCCTACCTAAACGCTTGGAAGCAGCTCACGTCTGGGATTTGCGACCACGAGTGCCAAACGGATAACACGTGCCCTTTCCCGTTGTAGGAATACGAGGCTCTCCTCGTGCAACCAGCCCGAAGCCGCCTGGTCGCTAGTCATCACCGAATTCGACAAGCATCGAACAAACTGGCGTGATGGGAGAAAGACGCGACCTCCTCTTACGTCTAAAGCAAGCAATGGGCAGCGCCACAAGGACCCTACCTGAACGCTCGGAAGCAGCTCACCTCTGGGATTTCCAACCACGAGGGCCAAACGGATAAGACGTGCCCTTTCCCGTTGTAGGAATACGAGGCTCCCCTCGTGCAACCAGCCCGAAGCCGCCTGGTCGCTAGTCATCACCGAATTCGACAAGAATCGAAGAAACCGGCGTGATGGAACAAAGACGCGACCTCCTCTGACGTCTAAAGCAAGCAACAGCCAGCGCCGCAAGGACCCTACCTAAACGCTTGGAAGCAGCTCACCTCTGGGATTTGCTGCCAAGAGTAGCAAACGGATAACACGTGCCCTTTCCTGTTGTAGGAATACGAGGCTCGCCTCGTGCAACCAGCCCGAAGCCGCCTGGTCGCTAGTCATCACCGAATTCAACAAGCATCGTACAAACCGGCGTGATGGAAGAAAGACGCGACCTCCTCTGACGTCTAAAGCAAGCAACAGCCAGCGCCACAAGGACCCTACCTAAACGCTTGGAAGCAGCTCACGTCTGGGATTTGCGACCACGAGTGCCAAACGGATAACACGTGCCCTTTCCTTTTGTAGGAATGCGAGGCTCGCCTCGTGCAACCAGCCCGAAGCCGCCTGGTCGCTAGTCATCACCGAATTCAACAAGCATCGTACAAACCGGCGTGATGGAAGAAAGACGCGACCTCCTCTGACGTCTAAAGCAAGAAACAGCCAGCGCCACAAGGACCCTACCTAAACGCTTGGAAGCAGCTCACGTCTGGGATTTGCGACCACGAGTGCCAAACGGATAACACGTGCCCTTTCCTTTTGTAGGAATGCGAGGCTCGCCTCGTGCAACCAGCCCGAACCCGCCTGGTCGCTAGTCATCACCGAATTCGACAAGCATCGAACAAACCGGCGTGATGGAAGAAACACGCGACCTCCTCTGACGTCTAAAGCAAGCAACAGCCAGCGCAGCAAGGACCCTACCTAAACGCTTGGAAGCAGCTCACCTCTGGGATTTGCTGCCAAGAGTAGCAAACGGATAACACGTGTCCTTTCCTGTTGTAGGAATACGAGGGTCGCCTCGTGCAACAGTCCGAAGCCGCCTGGCCGCTATTCATCACCGAATTCGAGAAGCATCGACCACTATCTGCCAAAACCAGCGTAATGGAAGCAAACGCGACCTCTTCTGACGTTACAAGCAGGCAACAGCCAGCGCCACCAGGACCCTACTTACGCTTGGAAGCAGCTCATCTCTTGGATTTGCGGCCACGAGTGCCAAACGGATAAGACGTGCCCTTTCCCGTTGTAGGAATACGAGGCTCGCCTCGTGCAACCAGACCGAAGCCGCCTGGTCGCTAGTCATCACCGAATTCGACAAGCATCGAAGAAACCGGCGTGATGGAAGAAAGAAGCGACCTCCTCTGACGTCTAAAGCAAGCAACAAACAGCGCCACAATGACCCTACCTAAACGCTTGGAAGCAGCTCACCTCTGGGATTTCCGACCACGAGTGCCAAACGGATAACACATGCCCTTTCCTGTTGTGGGAATACGAGGCTCGCCTCGTGCAACCAGCCCGAAGCCGCCTGGTCGATAGTCATCACCGAATTCGACAAGCATCGAAGAAACCGGCGTGATGGAAGAAAGAAGCGACCTCCTCTGACGTCTAAAGCAAGCAACAAACAGCGCCACAATGACCCTACCTAAACTCTTGGAAGCAGCTCACCTCTGGGATTTCCGACCACGAGTGCCAAACGGATAACAAATGACCTTTCCTGTTATGGGAATACGAGGCTCGCCTCGCGCAACCAGCCCGAAGCCGCCTGGTCGATAGTCATCACCGAATTCGACAAGCATCGAAGAAACCGGCGTGATGGAAGAAAGACTCGACCTCCTCTGACGTCTAAAGCAAGCAACAGCCAGCGCCGCAAGGACTCTACCTAAACGCTTGGAAGCAGCTGACGTCTCGGATTTGCGACCACGAGTGGCAAACGGATAACACGTGCCCTTTCCTATTGTAGGAATAGGAGGCTCACCTCGTGCAACCAGCCCGAAGCCGCCTGGTCGCTAGTCATCACCGAATTCGACAAGCATCGAACAAACCGGCGTGATGCAAGAAAGACGCGACCTCCTCTGACGTGTAAAGCAAGCAAAAGCCAGCGCCACAAGGACCCTACCTGAACGCTTGGAAGCAGCTCACCTCTTGGATTTCCGACCACGAGTGCCAAACGGATAAGACGTGCCCTTTCCCGTTGTAGGAATACGAGGCTCGCCTCGTGCAACCAGCCCGAAGCCGCCTGGTCGCTAGTCATCACCGAATTCGACAAGCATCGAACAAACCGGCGTGATGGAAGAAAGACGCGACCTCCTCTGACGTCTAAAGCAAGCAACAGCAATCGCCGCAAGGACCCTACCTAAACGCTTGGAAGCAGCTGACGTCTGGGATTTGCGACCACGAGTGGCAAACGGATACCACGTGCCCTTTCCCGTTGTAGGAATACGAGGCTCGCCTCGTGCAACCAGCCCGAAGCCGCCTGGTAGCTAGTCATCCCCGAATTCGACAAGCATCGAACAAACCGGCGTGATGGAAGAAAGACGCGACCTCCTCTGACGTTTAAAGCAAGCAACAGCCAGCGCCACAAGGACCCTACCTAAACGCTTGGAAGCAGCTCACGTCTGGGATTTGCGACCACGAGTGCCAAACGGATAACACGTGCCCTTTCCCGTTGTAGGAATACGAGGCTCTCCTCGTGCAACCAGCCCGAAGCCGCCTGGTCGCTAGTCATCACCGAATTCGACAAGCATCGAACAAACTGGCGTGATGGGAGAAAGACGCGACCTCCTCTTACGTCTAAAGCAAGCAATGGGCAGCGCCACAAGGACCCTACCTGAACGCTCGGAAGCAGCTCACCTCTTGGATTTCCGACCACGAGTGCCAAACGGATAAGACGTGCCATTTCCCGTTGTAGGAATACGAGGCTCGCCTCGTGCAACCAGCCCGAAGCCGCCTGGTCGATAGTCATCACCGAATTCGACAAGCATCGAAGAAACCGGCGTTATGGAAGAAAGAAGCGACCTCCTCTGACGTCTAAAGCAAGCAACAAACAGCGCCACAATGACCCTACCTAAACGCTTGGAAGCAGCTCACCTCTGGGATTTCCGACCACGAATGCCAAACGGATAACACATGCCCTTTCCTGTTATGGGAATACGAGGCTCGCCTCGCGCAACCAGCCCGAAGTCGCCTGGTCGATAGTCATCACCGAATCCGACAAGCATCGAAGAAACCGGCGTGATGGAAGAAAGACTCGACCTCCTCTGACGTCTAAAGCAAGCAACAGCCAGCGCCGCAAGGACTCTACCTAAACGCTTGGAAGCAGCTGACGTCTCGGATTTGCGACCACGAGTGGCAAACGGATAACACGTGCCCTTTCCTATTGTAGGAATAGGAGGCTCACCTCGTGCAACCAGCCCGAAGCCGCCTGGTCGCTAGTCATCACCGAATTCGACAAGCATCGAACAAACCGGCGTGATGGAAGAAAGACGCGACCTCCTCTGACGTGTAAAGCAAGCAAAAGCCAGCGCGACAAGGACCCTACCTGAACGCTTGGAAGCAGCTCACCTCTTGGATTTCCGACCACGAGTGCCAAACGGATAAGACGTGCCCTTTCCCGTTGTAGGAATACGAGGCTCGCCTCGTGCAACCAGCCCGAAGCCGCCTGGTCGCTAGTCATCACCGAATTCGACAAGCATCGAACAAACCGGCGTGATGGAAGAAAGACGCGACCTCCTCTGACGTCTAAAGCAAGCAACAGCAATTGCCGCAAGGACCCTACCTAAACGCTTGGAAGCAGCTGACGTCTGGGATTTGCGACCACGAGTGGCAAACGGATAACACGTGCCCTTTCCTATTGTAGGAATAGGAGGCTCACCTCGTGCAACCATCCCGAAGCCGCCTGGTCGCTAGTCATCACCGAATTCGACAAGCATCGAACAAACCGGCGTGATGGACGAAAGACGCGACCTCCTCTTACGTCACAAGCAATCAACAGCCAGCGCCACCAGGACACTACCTAAACGCATGGAAGCAGCTCACCTCTGGGATTTCCGACCACGAGTGCCAAACGGATACCACGTGCCCTTTCCCGTTGTAGGAATACGAGGCTCGCCTCGTGCAACCAGCCCGAAGCCGCCTGGTAGCTAGTCATCCCCGAATTCGACAAGCATCGAACAAACCGGCGTGATGGAAGAAAGACGCGACCTCCTCTGACGTTTAAAGCAAGCAACAGCCAGCGCCACAAGGACCCTACCTGAACGCTTGGAAGCAGCTGACGTCTGGGATTTGCGACCACGAGTGGCAAACGGATAACACGTGCCCTTTCCTATTGTAGGAATAGGAGGCTCACCTCGTGCAACCAGCCCGAAGCCGCCTGGTCGCTAGTCATCACCGAATTCGACAAGCATCGAACAAACCGGCGTGATGGACGAAAGACGCGACCTCCTCTGTCGTCACAAGCAATCAACAGCCAGCGCCACCAGGACCCTACCTAAACGCTTGGAAGCAGCTGACGTCTGGGATTTGCGACCACGAGTGGCAAACGGATAACACGTGCCCTTTCCTAAGGTAGGAATAGGAGGCTCACCTCGTGCAACCAGCCCGAAGCCGCCTGGTCGCTAGTCATCACCGAATTCGACAAGCATCGAACAAACCGGCGTGATGGAAGAAAGACGCGACCTCCTCTGACGTGTAAAGCAAGCAAAAGCCAGCGCCACAAGGACCCTACCTGAACGCTTGGAAGCAGCTCACCTCTTGGATTTCCGACCACGAGTGCCAAACGGATAAGACGTGCCCTTTCCCGTTGTAGGAATACGAGGCTCGCATCGTGCAACCAGCCCGAAGCCGCCTGGTCGCTAGTCATCACCGAATTCGACAAGCATCGAACAAACCGGCGTGATGGAAGAAAGACGCGACCTCCTCTGACGTCTAAAGCAAGCAACAGCAATCGCCGCAAGGACCCTACCTAAACGCTTGGAAGCAGCTCACGTCTGGGATTTGCGACCACGAGTGCCAAACGGATAACACGTGCCCTTTCCCGTTGTAGGAATACGAGGCTCTCCTCGTGCAACCAGCCCGAAGCCGCCTGGTCGCTAGTCATCACCGAATTCGACAAGCATCGAACAAACTGGCGTGATGGGAGAAAGACGCGACCTCCTCTTACGTCTAAAGCAAGCAATAGCCAGCGCCACAAGGACCCTACCTGAACGCTCGGAAGCAGCTCACCTCTGGGATTTCCGACCACGAGTGCCGAACGGATAAGACGTGCCCTTTCCCGTTGTAGGAATACGAGGCTCCCCTCGTGCAACCAGTCCGAAGCCGCCTGGTCGCTAGTCATCACCGAATTCGACAAGCATCGAACAAACCGGCATGATGGAAGAAATACGCGACCTCCTCTGACGTCTAAAGCAAGCAACAGCCAGCGCCACAAGGACCCTACCTAAACGCTTGGAAGCAGCTCACCTATGGGATTTCCGACCACGAGTTCCAAACGGATAACACGTGCCCTTTCCTGTTGTAGGAATACGAGGCTCGCCTCGTGCAACCAGCCCGAAGCCGCCTGGTCGCTAGTCATCACCGAATTCGACAAGCATCGAACAAACCGGCGTGATGGAAGAAAGACGCGACCTCCTCTGACGTCTAAAGCAAGCAACAGCCAGCGCCACAAGGACCCTACCTAAACGCTTGGAAGCAGCTCACCTCTGGGATTTCCGACCACGAGTGCCAAAGGGATAAGACGTGCCCTTTCCCGTTGTAGAAATACGAGGCTCGCCTCGTGCAACCTGCCCGAAGCCGCCTGGTCGCTATTCACCACCGAATTCGACAAGCATCGAACAAACCAGCGTGATGGAAGAAAGACGCGACCTCCTCTGACGTCTAAAGCAAGCAACAGCCAGCGCCACCAGGACACTACTTAAACGCTTGGAAGCAGCTCACCTCTGGGATTTCCGACCACGAGTTTCAAACGGATACGACGTGCCCTTTACCGTTGTAGGAATACGAGGCTCGCCTCGTGCAACCAGCCCGAAGCCGCCTGGTCGCTAGTCATCACCGAATTCAACAAGCATCGTACAAACCGGCGTGATGGAAGAAAGACGCGACCTCCTCTGACGTCTAAAGCAAGCAACAGCCAGCGCAACAAGGACCCTACCTAAACGCTTGGAAGCAGCTCACGTCTGGGATTTGCGACCACGAGTGCCAAACGGATAACACGTGCCCTTTCCTTTTGTAGGAATGCGAGGCTCGCCTCGTGCAACCAGCCCGAAGCCGCCTGGTCGCTAGTCATCACCGAATTCGACAAGAATCGAAGAAACCGGCGTGATGGAACAAAGACGCGACCTCCTCTGACGTCTAAAGCAAGCAACAGCCAGCGCCGCAAGGACCCTACCTAAACGCTTGGAAGCAGCTCACCTCTGGGATTTGCTGCCAAGAGTAGCAAACGGATAACACGTGCCCTTTCCTGTTGTAGGAATACGAGGCTCGCCTCGTGCAACCAGCCCGAAGCCGCCTGGTCGCTAGTCATCACCGAATTCAACAAGCATCGTACAAACCGGCGTGATGGAAGAAAGACGCGACCTCCTCTGACGTCTAAAGCAAGCAACAGCTAGCGCCACAAGGACCCTACCTAAACGCTTGGAAGCAGCTCACGTCTGGGATTTGCGACCACGAGTGCCAAACGGATAACACGTGCCCTTTCCTTTTGTAGGAATGCGAGGCTCGCCTCGTGCAACCAGCCCGAAGCCGCCTGGTCGCTAGTCATCACCGAATTCAACAAGCATCGTACAAACCGGCGTGATGGAAGAAAGACGCGACCTCCTCTGACGTCTAAAGCAAGAAACAGCCAGCGCCACAAGGACCCTACCTAAACGCTTGGAAGCAGCTCACGTCTGGGATTTGCGACCACGAGTGCCAAACGGATAACACGTGCCCTTTCCTTTTGTAGGAATGCGAGGCTCGCCTCGTGCAACCAGCCCGAAGCCGCCTGGTCGCTAGTCATCACCGAATTCGACAAGCATCGAACAAACCGGCGTGATGGAAGAAAGACGCGACCTCCTCTGACGTCTAAAGCAAGCAACAGCCAGCGCCACAAGGACCCTACCTAAACGCTTGGAAGCAGCTCACCTCTGGGATTTCCGACCACGAGTGCCAAAGGGATAAGACGTGCCCTTTCCCGTTGTAGAAATACGAGGCTCGCCTCGTGCAACCTGCCCGAAGCCGCCTGGTCGCTATTCACCACCGAATTCGACAAGCATCGAACAAACCAGCGTGATGGAAGAAAGACGCGACCTCCTCTGACGTCTAAAGCAAGCAACAGCCAGCGCCACCAGGACACTACTTAAACGCTTGGAAGCAGCTCACCTCTGGGATTTCCGACCACGAGTTTCAAACGGATACGACGTGCCCTTTACCGTTGTAGGAATACGAGGCTCGCCTCGTGCAACCAGCCCGAAGCCGCCTGGTCGCTAGTCATCACCGAATTCAACAAGCATCGTACAAACCGGCGTGATGGAAGAAAGACGCGACCTCCTCTGACGTCTAAAGCAAGCAACAGCCAGCGCAACAAGGACCCTACCTAAACGCTTGGAAGCAGCTCACGTCTGGGATTTGCGACCACGAGTGCCAAACGGATAACACGTGCCCTTTCCTTTTGTAGGAATGCGAGGCTCGCCTCGTGCAACCAGCCCGAAGCCGCCTGGTCGCCAGTCATCACCGAATTCGACAAGAATCGAAGAAACCGGCGTGATGGAACAAAGACGCGACCTCCTCTGACGTCTAAAGCAAGCAACAGCCAGCGCCGCAAGGACCCTACCTAAACGCTTGGAAGCAGCTCACCTCTGGGATTTGCTGCCAAGAGTAGCAAACGGATAACACGTGCCCTTTCCTGTTGTAGGAATACGAGGCTCGCCTCGTGCAACCAGCCCGAAGCCGCCTGGTCGCTAGTCATCACCGAATTCAACAAGCATCGTACAAACCGGCGTGATGGAAGAAAGACGCGACCTCCTCTGACGTCTAAAGCAAGCAACAGCTAGCGCCACAAGGACCCTACCTAAACGCTTGGAAGCAGCTCACGTCTGGGATTTGCGACCACGAGTGCCAAACGGATAACACGTGCCCTTTCCTTTTGTAGGAATGC
The DNA here is from genome assembly GCF_048455015.1 of Haemaphysalis longicornis. Classification (NCBI taxonomy): domain Eukaryota; kingdom Metazoa; phylum Arthropoda; class Arachnida; order Ixodida; family Ixodidae; genus Haemaphysalis; species Haemaphysalis longicornis. The sequence goes on from NW_027526214.1 coordinate 94,451,908, forward strand.
GAGGCTCGCCTCGTGCAACCAGCCCGAAGCCGCCTGGTCGCTAGTCATCACCGAATTCAACAAGCATCGTACAAACCGGCGTGATGGAAGAAAGACGCGACCTCCTCTGACGTCTAAAGCAAGAAACAGCCAGCGCCACAAGGACCCTACCTAAACGCTTGGAAGCAGCTCACGTCTGGGATTTGCGACCACGAGTGCCAAACGGATAACACGTGCCCTTTCCTTTTGTAGGAATGCGAGGCTCGCCTCGTGCAACCAGCCCGAAGCCGCCTGGTCGCTAGTCATCACCGAATTCGACAAGCATCGAACAAACCGGCGTGATGGAAGAAAGACGCGACCTCCTCTGACGTCTAAAGCAAGCAACAGCCAGCGCAGCAAGGACCCTACCTAAACGCTTGGAAGCAGCTCACCTCTGGGATTTGCTGCCAAGAGTAGCAAACGGATAACACGTGTCCTTTCCTGTTGTAGGAATACGAGGGTCGCCTCGTGCGACAGTCCGAAGCCGCCTGGCCGCTATTCATCACCGAATTCGAGAAGCATCGACCACTATCTGCCAAAACCAGCGTAATGGAAGCAAACGGGACCTCTTCTGACGTTACAAGCAGGCAACAGCCAGCGCCACCAGGACCCTACTTACGCTTGGAAGCCGCTCATCTCTTGGATTTGCGGCCACGAGTGCCAAACGGATAAGACGTGCCCTTTCCCGTTGTAGGAATACGAGGCTCGCCTCGTGCAACCAGACCGAAGCCGCCTGGTCGCTAGTCATCACCGAATTCGACAAGCATCGAAGAAACCGGCGTGATGGAAGAAAGAAGCGACTTCCTCTGACGTCTAAAGCAAGCAACAAACAGCGCCACAATGACCCTACCTAAACGCTTGGAAGCAGCTCACCTCTGGGATTTCCGACCACGAGTGCCAAACGGATAACACATGCCCTTTCCAGTTGTGGGAATACGAGGCTCGCCTCGTGCAACCAGCCCGAAGCCGCCTGGTCGATAGTCATCACCGAATTCGACAAGCATCGAAGAAACCGGCGTGATGGAAGAAAGAAGCGACCTCCTCTGACGTCTAAAGCAAGCAACAAACAGCGCCACAATGACCCTACCTAAACGCTTGGAAGCAGCTCACCTCTGGGATTTCCGACCACGAGTGCCAAACGGATAACACATGCCCTTTCCTGTTATGGGAATACGAGGCTCGCCTCGCGCAACCAGCCCGAAGCCGCCTGGTCGATAGTCATCACCGAATTCGACAAGCATCGAAGAAACCGGCGTGATGGAAGAAAGACTCGACCTCCTCTGACGTCTAAAGCAAGCAACAGCCAGCGCCGCAAGGACTCTACCTAAACGCTTGGAAGCAGCTGACGTCTCGGATTTGCGACCACGAGTGGCAAACGGATAACACGTGCCCTTTCCTATTGTAGGAATAGGAGGCTCACCTCGTGCAACCAGCCCGAAGCCGCCTGGTCGCTAGTCATCACCGAATTCGACAAGCATCGAACAAACCGGCGTGATGGAAGAAAGACGCGACCTCCTCTGACGTGTAAAGCAAGCAAAAGCCAGCGCCACAAGGACCCTACCTGAACGCTTGGAAGCAGCTCACCTCTTGGATTTCCGACCACGAGTGCCAAACGGATAAGACGTGCCCTTTCCCGTTGTAGGAATACGAGGCTCGCCTCGTGCAACCAGCCCGAAGCCGCCTGGTCGCTAGTCATCACCGAATTCGACAAGCATCGAACAAACCGGCGTGATGGAAGAAAGACGCGACCTCCTCTGACGTCTAAAGCAAGCAACAGCAATCGCCGCAAGGACCCTACCTAAACGCTTGGAAGCAGCTGACGGCTGGGATTTGCGACCACGAGTGGCAAACGGATACCACGTGCCCTTTCCCGTTGTAGGAATACGAGGCTCGCCTCGTGCAACCAGCCCGAAGCCGCCTGGTAGCTAGTCATCCCCGAATTCGACAAGCATCGAACAAACTGGCGTGATGGAAGAAAGACGCGACCTCCTCTGACGTTTAAAGCAAGCAACAGCCAGCGCCACAAGGACCCTACCTAAACGCTTGGAAGCAGCTCACGTCTGGGATTTGCGACCACGAGTGCCAAACGGATAACACGTGCCCTTTCCCGTTGTAGGAATACGAGGCTCTCCTCGTGCAACCAGCCCGAAGCCGCCTGGTCGCTAGTCATCACCGAATTCGACAAGCATCGAACAAACTGGCGTGATGGGAGAAAGACGCGACCTCCTCTTACGTCTAAAGCAAGCAATGGGCAGCGCCACAAGGACCCTACCTGAACGCTCGGAAGCAGCTCACCTCTGGGATTTCCAACCACGAGGGCCAAACGGATAAGACGTGCCCTTTCCCGTTGTAGGAATACGAGGCTCCCCTCGTGCAACCAGTCCAAAGCCGCCTGGTCGCTAGTCATCACCGAATTCGACAAGCATCGAACAAACCGGCGTGATGGAAGAAAGACGCGACCTCCTCTGACGTCTAAAGCAAGCAACAGCCAGCACCACAAGGACCCTACCTAAACGCTTGGAAGCAGCTCACCTCTGGGATTTCCGACCACGAGTGCCAAACGGATAAGACGTGCCCTTTCCCGTTGTAGGAATACGAGGCTCGCCTCGTGCAAACATCCCGAAGCCGCCTGGTCGCTAGTCATCACCGAATTCGACAAGCATCGAACAAACCGGCGTGATGGAAGAAATACGCGACCTCCTCTGACGTCTAAAGCAAGCAACAGCCAGCGCCACAAGGACCCTACCTAAACGCTTGGAAGCAGCTCACCTATGGGATTTCCGACCACGAGTTCCAAACGGATAACACGTGCCCTTTCCTGTTGTAGGAATACGAGGCTCGCCTCGTGCAACCAGCCCGAAGCCGCCTGGTCGCTAGTCATCACCGAAATCGACAAGCATCGAACAAACCGGCGTGATGGAAGAAAGACGCGACCTCCTCTGACGTCTAAAGCAAGCAACAGCCAGCGCCACAAGGACCCTACCTAAACGCTTGGAAGCAGCTCACCTCTGGGATTTCCGACCACGAGTGCCAAAGGGATAAGACGTGCCCTTTCCCGTTGTAGAAATACGAGGCTCGCCTCCTGCAACCTGCCCGAAGCCGCCTGGTCGCTATTCACCACCGAATTCGACAAGCATCGAACAAACCAGCGTGATGGAAGAAAGACGCGACCTCCTCTGACGTCTAAAGCAACCAACAGCCAGCGCCACCAGGACACTACTTAAACGCTTGGAAGCAGCTCACCTCTGGGATTTCCGACCACGAGTGCCAAACGGATACGACGTGCCCTTTCCCGTTGTAGGAATACGAGGCTCGCCTCGTGCAACCAGCCCGAAGCCGCCTGGTCGCTAGTCATCACCGAATTCAACAAGCATCGTACAAACTGGCGTGATGGAAGAAAGACGCGACCTCCTCTGACGTCTAAAGCAAGCAACAGCCAGCGCCACAAGGACCCTACCTAAACGCTTGGAAGCAGCTCACGTCTGGGATTTGCGACCACGAGTGCCAAACGGATAACACGTGCCCTTTTCCGTTGCAGGAATACGAGGCTCGCCTCGTGCAACCAGCCCGAAGCCGCCTGGTAGCTAGTCATCACCGAATTCGACAAGCATCGAACAAACCGGCGTGATGGAATAAAGAGGCTACCTCCTCTGACGTCCAAAGCAAGCAACAGCCAGCGCCAGAAGGTCCCTACCTAAAAGCTTGGAAGCAGCTCACGTCTGGGATTTGCGACCACGAGTGCCGAACGGATAACACGTGCCCTTTCCTGTTGTAGGAATAAGAGGCTTGCCTCGTGCAACCAGCCCAAAGCCGCCTGGTCGCTAGTCATCACCGAATTCGACTAGCATCGAACAAACTGGCGTGATGGAAGAAAGACGCGACCTCCTCTGACGTCTAAAGCAAGCAACAGCCAGAGCCGCAAGGACCCAACCTAAACGCTTGGAAGCAGCTCACGTGTGGGATTTGCGACCACGAGTTCAAACGGAAAACACGTGCCCTTTCGTGTTGTAGGAATACGAGGCTCGCCTCGTGCAACCAGCCCGAAGCCGCCTGGTCCCTAGTCATCACCGAATTCGACAAGCATCGAACAAACCGGCGTGATGGAAGAAATACGCGACCTCCTCTGACGTCTAAAGCAAGCAACAGCCAGCGCCACATGGACCCTACCTAAACGCTTGGAAGCAGCTCTCCTATGGGATTTCCGACCACGAGTTGCAAACGGATAACACGTGCCCTTTCCTGTTGTATGAATACGAGGCTCGCCTCGTGCAACCAGCCCGAATCCGCCTGGTCGCTAGTCATTACCGAATTCGACAAGCATCGAACAAACTGGCGTGATGGAAGAAAGACGCGACCCCCTCTGACGTCTAAAACAAGCAACAGCCAGCGCCGCAAGGACCCTACTTAAACGCTTGGAAGCAGCTCACCTCTGGGATTTCCGACCACGAGTGCCAAACGGATAAGACGTGCCCTTTCCCATTGTAGGAATAAGAGGCTCGCCTCGTGCAAACAGCCCGAAGCCGCCTGGTCGCTAGTCATCACCGAATTCGACAAGCATCGAACAAACCGGCGTGATGGAAGAAATACGCGACCTCCTCTGACGTCTAAAGCAAGCAACAGCCAGCGCCACAAGGACCCTACCTAAACGCTTGGAAGCAGCTCACCTATGGGATTTCCGACCACGAGTTCCAAACGGATAACACGTGCCCTTTCCTGTTGTAGGAATACGAGGCTCGCCTCGTGCAACCAGCCCGAAGCCGCCTGGTCGCTAGTCATCACCGAATTCGACAAGCATCGAACAAACCGGCGTGATGGAAGAAAGACGCGACCTCCTCTGACGTCTAAAGCAAGCAACAGCCAGCGCCACAAGGACCCTACCTAAACGCTTGGAAGCAGCTCACCTCTGGGATTTCCGACCACGAGTGCCAAACGGATAAGACGTGCCCTTTCCCGTTGTAGAAATACGAGGCTCGCCTCCTGCAACCAGCCCGAAGCCGCCTGGTCGCTAGTCACCACCGAATTCGACAAGCATCGAACAAACCAGCGTGATGGAAGAAAGACGCGACCTCCTCTGACGTCTAAAGCAAGCAACAGCCAGCGCCACCAGGACACTACTTAAACGCTTGGAAGCAGCTCACCTCTGGGATTTCCGACCACGAGTGCCAAACGGATACGACGTGCCCTTTCCCGTTGTAGGAATACGAGGCTCGCCTCGTGCAACCATCCCGAAGCCGCCTGGTCGCTAGTCATCACCGAATTCAACAAGCATCGTACAAACCGGCGTGATGGAAGAAAGACGCGACCTCCTCTGACGTCTAAAGCAAGCAACAGCCAGCGCCACAAGGACCCTACCTAAACGCTTGGAAGCAGCTCACGTCTGTGATTTGCGACCACGAGTGCCAAACGGATAACACGTGCCCTTTCCCGTTGCAGGAATACGAGGCTCGCCTCGTGCAACCAGCCCGAAGCCGCCTGGTAGCTTGTCATCACCGAATTCGACAAGAATCGAACAAACCGGCGTGATGGAATAAAGACGCTACCTACTCTGACGTCTAAAGCAAGCAACAGCCAGCGCCACCAGGACCCTACTTACGCTTGGAAGCAGCTCATCTCTTTTATTTGCGGCCACGAGTGGCAAACGGATAACACGTGCCCTTTCCTGTTGTAGGAATACGAGGCTCGCCTTGTGCAACCAGCCCGAAGCCGCCTGGCCAATTCTCATCACGGAATTCGACAAGCATCGACAACTATCTGCCAAAACCAGCGTGATGGAAGCAAGACGCGACCTCCTCTGACGTCACAAGCAAGCAACAGCAAGCGCCACAAGGACCCTACCTAAACGCTTGGAAGCAGCTCACCTCTGGGATTTGCGACCAAGAGTGCCAAACGGATAACACGTGCCCTTTCCTGTTGTAGGAATACGAGGCTCGCCTCGTGCAACCAGCCTGAAGCCGCCTGGTCGCTAGTCATCACCGAATTCGACAAGCATCGAACAAACCGGCGTTATGGAAGAAAGACGCGACCGCCTCTGACGTCTAAAGCAAGCAACAGCCAGCACCACAAGGACCCTACCTAAACGCTTGGAAGCAGCTCACGTCTGGGATTTGCGACCACGAGTGCCAAACGGATAACACGTGCCCTTTCCTGTTGTAGGAATACGAGGCTCGCCTCGTGCAACCAGCCCGAAGCCGCCTGGTCGCTAGTCATCACCGAATTCGACAAGCATCGTACAAACCGGCTTGATGGAAGAAAGACGCGACCTCCTCTGACGTCTAAAGCAAGCAACAGCCAGCGCCACAAGGACCCTACCTAAACGCTTGGAAGCAGCTCACGTCTGGGATTTGCGACCACGAGTGCCAAACGGGTAACACGTGCCCTTTCCTTTTGTAGGAATACGAGGCTCGCCTCGTGCAACCAGCCCGATGCCGCCTGGTCGCTGGTCATCACCGAATTCGACAAGCATCGAACAAACCGGCGTGATGGAAGAAAGACGAGACCTCCTCTGACGTCTAAAGCAAGCAACAGCCAGCACCACAAGGACCCTACCTAAACGCTTGGAAGCAGCTCACCTCTGGGATTTGCGACCAAGAGTGCCAAACGGATAACACGTGCCCTTTCCTGTTGTAGGAATACGAGGCTCGCCTCGTGCAACCAGCCCTAAGCCGCCTGGTCGCTAGTCATCACCGAATTCGACAAGCATCGAACAAACCGGCGTTATGGAAGAAAGACGCGACCGCCTCTGACGTCTAAAGCAAGCAACAGCCAGCACCACAAGGACCCTACCTAAACGCTTGGAAGCAGCTCACCTCTGGGATTTGCGACCAAGAGTGCCAAACGGATAACACGTGCCCTTTCCTGTTGTAGGAATACGAGGCTCGCCTCGTGCAACCAGCCCGAAGCCGCCTGGTCGCTAGTCATCACCGAATTCGACAAGCATCGTACAAACCGGCGTGATGGAAGAAAGACGCGACCTCCTCTGACGTCTAAAGCAAGCAACAGCCAGCGCCACAAGGACCCTACCTAAACGCTTGGAAGCAGCTCACGTCTGGGATTTGCGACCACGAGTGCCAAACGGGTAACACGTGCCCTTTCCTTTTGTAGGAATACGAGGCTCGCCTCGTGCAACCAGCCCGAAGCCGCCTGGTCGCTGGTCATCACCGAATTCGACAAGCATCGAACAAACCGGCGTGATGGAAGAAAGACGAGACCTCCTCTGACGTCTAAAGCAAGCAACAGCCAGCACCACAAGGACCCTACCTAAACGCTTGGAAGCAGCTCACCTCTGGGATTTCCGACCACGAGTGCCAAACGGATAAGACGTGCCCTTTCCCGTTGTAGGAATACGAGGGTCGCCTCGTGCAACCAGCCCGAAGCCGCCTGGTCGCTAGTCATCACCGAAATCAACAAGCATCGAACAAATCGGCGTGATGGATGATAGACGCGACCTCCTCTGACGTCTCAAGCAAGCAACAGCCAGCGCCACAAGGACACTACCTAAACGCTTGGAAGCAGCTCACGTCTGGGATTTGCGACCACGAGTGGCAAACGGATAACACGTGCCCTTTCCAATTGTAGGAATAGGAGGCTCGCGTAGTGCAACCAGTCCGAAGCCGCCTGGCCGCTACTCATCACCGAATTCGACAAGCATCGGCAACTATCTGCCAAAACCAGCATTATGGAAGCAAACACGACCTCTTCTGACGTCACAAGCAGGCAACAGCCAGCGCCACCAGGACCCTACTTACGCTTGGAAGCAGCTCATCTCTTGGATTTGCGGCCACGAGTGGCAAACGGATAACACGTGCCCTTTCCTGTTGTAGGAATACGAGGCTCGCCTTGTGCAACCAGCCCGAAGCCGCCTGGCCACTACTCATCACCGAATTCGACAAGCATCGACAACTATCTGTCAAAACCAGCGTGATGGAAGCAAGACGCGACCTCATCTGACGTCACAAGCAAGCAACAGCCAGTGCAACCAGGACCCTACTTAAACGCTTGGAAGCAGCTCACCTCTGGGATTTGCCGTACGAGTAGCAAATGGATAACACGTGCCCTTTCCTGTTGTAGGAATACGAGGCTCGCCTTGTGCAACCAGCCCGAAACCGCCTGGCCAATTCTCATCACGGAATTCGACAAGCATCGACAACTATCTGCCAAAACCAGCGTGATGGAAGCAAGACGCGACCTCCTCTGACGTCACAAGCAAGCAACAGCAAGCGCCACAAGGACCCTACATAAACGCTTGGAAGCAGCTCACCTCTGGGATTTGCGACCAAGAGTTCCAAACGGATAACACGTGCCCTTTACTGTTGTAGGAATACGAGGCTCGCCTCGTGCAGCCAGGCCGAAGCCGCCTGGTCGCTAGTCATCACCAAATTCGACAAGCATCGAACAAACCGGCGTTATGGAAGAAAGACGCGACCGCCTCTGACGTCTAAAGCAAGCAACAGCCATCGCCACAAGGACCCTACCTAAACGCTTGGAAGCAGCTCACGTCTGGGATTTGCGACCACGAGTGCCAAACGGGTAACACGTGCCCTTTCCTTTTGTAGGAATACGAGGCTCGCCTCGTGCAACCAGCCCGAAGCCGCCGGGTCGCTAGTCATCACCGAATTCGACAAGCATCGACAACAATCTGCCAAAACCATCGTGATGGAAGCAAGACGCGACCTCTTCCGACGTCACTAGCAAGCAACAGCCTGCGCCAATAGGACCCTACTTAAACGCTTCGAAGCAGCTAACCTCTGGGATTTGCCGTACGAGTAGCAAATGGATAACACGTGCCCTTTTTGTGTTTAGGATTACGAGTCTCGCCTCGTGCAACCAGCCGGAAGCCTCCGGGTCGCTAGTCATCACTGAATTCGACAAGCATCGACAAGTATCTGCCAAAACCATTGTGATGGAAGCAAGACGCGAGCTCCTCTGACATCACAAGCAAGCAACAGCCAGGGCCACCAGGACACTACCTAAACGCTTGGAAGCAGCTCACCTCTGGGATTTCCGACCACGAGTGCCAAACGGATACGACGTGCCCTTTCCCGTTGTAGGAATACGAGGCTTGCCTCGTGCAACCAGCCCGAAGCCGCCTGTACGCTAGTCATCACCGAATTCGACAAGCATCAAACAAACCGGCGTGATGGAAGAAAGACGAGACCTCCTCTGACGTCTAAAGCAAGCAACAGCCAGCACCACAAGGACCCTACCTAAACGCTTGGAAGCAGCTCACCTCTGGGATTTTCGACCACGAGTGCCAAACGGATAAGACGTGCCCTTTCCCGTTGTAGGAATACGAGGCTCACCTCGTGCAACCAGCCCGAAGCCGCCTGGTCGCTAGTCATCACCGAATTCGACAAGCATCGAACAAACCGGCGTGATGGAAGAAAGACGCGACCTCTGACGTCTAAAGCAAGCAACAGCCAGCGCCACAAGGACCCTGCCTAAACGCTTGGCAGCAGCTCACCTCTGGGATTTCCGACCACGAGTGCCAAACGGATAAGACGTGCCCTTTCCCGTTGTAGGAATACGAGGCTCACCTCGTGCAACCAGCCCGAAGCCGCCTGGTCGCTAGTCATCACCGAATTCTACAAGCATCGAACAAACCGGCGTGATGGATGATAGACGCGACCTCCTCTGACGTCTAAAGCCAGCAACAGCCAGCGCCACAAGGACCCTACCTAAACGCTTGGAAGCAGCTCACGTCTGGGATTTGCGACCACGAGTGGCAAACGGATAACACGTGCCCTTTCCAATTGTAGGAATAGGAGGCTCGCGTAGTGCAACCAGTCCGAAGCCGCCTGGCCGCTACTCATCACCGAATTCGACAAGCATCGACAACTATCTGCCAAAACCAGCGTGATGGAAGCAAGACGCGACCTCCTCTGACGTCAGAAGCAAGCAACAGGGAGTGCTACAATGACCCTACTTAGCGCTTGGAAGCAGCTCACCTCTGGGATTGGCCGTACGAGTAGCAAATGGATTACACGTGCCCTTTTTGTGTTTAGTAATACGAGTCTCGCCTCGTGCAACCAGCCCGAAGCCGCCTGGTCGCTAGTCATCACCAAATTCGACAAGCATCGGCAACTATTTGCCAAAACCAGCATTATGGAAGCAAACGCGACCTCTTCTGACGTCACAAGCAGGCAACAGCCAGCGCCACCAGGACCCTACTTACGCTTGGAAGCAGCTCATCTCTTGGATTTGCGGCCACGAGTGGCAAACGGATAACACGTGCCCTTTCCTGTCTTAGGAATACGAGGCTCGCCTTGTGCAACCAGCCCGAAGCCGCCTGGCCACTACTCATCACCGAATTCGACAAGCATCGACAACTATCTGCCAAAACCAGCGTGATGGAAGCAAGACGCGACCTCCTCAGACGTCACAAGCAAGCAACAGCCAGCACCACCAGGACCCTACTTAAACACTTGGAAGCAGCTCACCTCTGGTATTTACGGCCACGAGTGGCAAACGGAGAACACGTGCCCTCTCCTGTTGTAGAATACCAGGGTCACCTCGTGCAACCAGCCCGAAGCCGCCTGGCCGCTACTCATCACCGAATTCGACAAGCATCGACAACTATCTGTCAAAACCAGCGTGATGGAAGCAAGACGCGACCTCATGTGACGTCACCAGCAAGCAATATCCAGTGCCACCAGGACCCTACTTAAACGCTTGGAAGAAGCTCACCTCTGGGATTTGCCGTACGAGTAGCAAATGGATAACACGTGCCCTTTTTGTGTTTAGGATTACGAGGCTCGCCTCGTGCAACCAGCCCGAAGCCGCTGGATCGCTAGTCATCACCGAATTCCACAAGGATCGACGAGTATCTGCCAAAACCATTGTGATGGAAGCAAGACGCGAGCTCCTCTGACGTCACAAGCAAGCAACAGCCAGGGCCACCAGGACACTACCTAAACGCTTGGAAGCAGCTCACCTCTGGGATTTGCCGTACGAGTAGCAAATGGATAACACGTGCCCTTTTTGTGTTTAGGATTACGAGTCTCGCCTCGTGCAACCAGCCCGAAGCAGCCTGGCCGCTAGTCATCACCGAATTCGACAAGCATCGACAACTATCTGCCAAAACTAGCGTGATGGCAGCAAGACGCGACCTTCTCTGACGTCACTAGCAAGCAACAGCCAGCGCCAATAGGACCCTACTTCAACGCTTGGAAGCAGCTCACCTCTGGGATTTGCCGTGCGAGTAGCAAATGGATAACACGTGCCCTTTTTGTGTTTAGGAATATGACGCTCCCCTCGTGCAACAGTCCGAAGGCGCCTGGCCGCTATTCATAACCAAATTCGACAAGCATCGACAACTATCTGCCAAAACCAGTGTAAGGGTAGCAAACGCGACCTCTTCTGACGTCACAAGCAGGCAACAGCCAGCGCCACCAGGACCCTACTTACGCTTGGAAGCAGCTCATCTCTTGGATTTGCGGCCACGATTGTCAAACGAATAACACGTGGCCTTTCCTGTTGTAGGAATACGAGGCTCGCCTCGTGCAACCAGCCCGAAGCCGCCTGGCCACTACTTATCACCGAATTCGACAAGCATCGACAGCTATCTGCCAAAACCAGCGTGATGGAAGCAAGACGCGACCTCCTCAGACGTCACAAGCAAGCAACAGCCAGCACCACCAGGACCCTACTTAAACACTTGGAAGCAGCCCACCCCTGGTATTTACGGCCACGAGTGGCAAACGGAGAACACGTGCCCTCTCCTGTTGTAGAATACCAGGGTCACCTCGTGCAACCAGCCCGAAGCCACCTGGCCGCTACTCATCACCGAATTCGACAAGCATCGACAACTATCTGTCAAAACCAGCGTGATGGAAGCAAAACGCGACCTCATCTGACGTCACCAGCAAGCAACAGCCAGTGCCACCAGGACCCTACTTAAACGCTTGGAAGCAGCTCACCTCTGGGATTTGCCGTACGAGTAGCAAATGGATAACACGTGCCCTTTTTGTGTTTAGGATTACGAGGCTCGCCTCGTGCAACCAGCCCGAAGCCGCCGGGTCGCTAGTCATCACCGAATTCCACAAGGATCGACGAGTATCTGCCAAAACCATTGTGATGGAAGCAAGACGCGAGCTCCTCTGACGTCACAAGCAAGCAACAGCCAGGGCCACCAGGACACTACCTAAACGCTTGGAAGCAGCTCACCTCTGGGATTTCCGACCACAAGTGCCAAACGGATAAGACGTGCCCTTTCCCGTTGTAGGAATACGAGGCTCGCCTCGTGCAACCAGCCCGAAGCAGCCTGGCCGCTAGTCATCACCGAATTCGACAAGCATCGACAACTATCTGCCAAAACTAGCGTGATGGCAGCAAGACGCGACCTTCTCCGACATCACTAGCAAGCAACAGCCAGCGCCAATAGGACCCTACTTAAACGCTTGGAAGCAGCTCACCTCTGGGATTTGCCGTGCGAGTAGCAAATGGATAACACGTGCCCTTTTTGTGTTTAGGAATACGACGCTCCCTTCGTGCAACAGTCCGAAGCCGCCTGGCCGCTATTCATAACCAAATTCGACAAGCATCGACAACTATCTGCCAAAACCAGTGTAAGGGTAGCAAACGCGACCTCTTCTGACGTCACAAGCAGGCAATAGCCAGCGCCACCAGTACCCTACTTACGCTTGGAAGCAGCTCATCTCTTGGATTTGCGGCCACGAGTGTCAAACGAATAACACGTGGCCTTTCCTGTTGTAGGAATACGAGGCTCGCCTCGTGCAACCAGCCCGAAGCCGCCTGGCCAATTCTCATCACCGAATTCCACAAGCATCGACAACTATCTGCCAAAACCAGCGTGATGGAAGCAAGACGCGACCTCCTCTGACGTCACAAGCAAGCAACAGCAAGCGCCACAAGGACCTTACCTAAACGCTTGGAAGCAGCTCACCTCTGGGATTTTCGACCACGAGTGCAAACGGATAACACGTGCCCTTTCCTGTTGTAGGAATACGAGGCTCGCCTCGTGCAACCAGCCCGAAGCCGCCTGGTCGCAAGTCATCACCGAATTCGACAAGCATCGAACAAACCGGCGTGATGGAAGAAAGACGCGACCTCCTCTGACGTCTAAAGCAAGCAACAGCCAGCGCCACAAGGACCCCACCTAAACGCTTGGAAGCAGCTCACGTCTGGGATTTGCTACCACGAGTGCCAAACGGGTAACACGTGCACTTTCCTTTTGTTGGAATACGAGGCTCGCCTCGTGCAACCAGCCCGAAGCCGCCTGGCCAATTCTCATCACCGAATTCGACAAGCATCGACAACTACCTGCCAAAACCAGCGTGATGGAACCAAGACGCGACCTCCTCCGACGTCACTAGCAAGCAACAGCCAGCGCCAATAGGACCCTACTTAAACGCTTCGAAGCAGCTCACCTCTAGGATTTGCAGCCACGAGTGGCAAACGGATAATACGTGCCCTTTCCTATTGTAGGAATAGGATGCTCGCGTAGTGCAACCAGTACGAAGCCGCCTGGCCGCTACTCATCGCCGAATTTGACAAGCATCGACAACTATCTGCCAAAACCAGCGTGATGGAAGCAAGACGCGACCTCCTCTGACGTCAGAAGCAAGCAACAGCCAGTGCTACCAGGACCCTACTTAAACGCTTGGAAGCAGCTCACCTCTGGGATTTGCCGTACGAGTAGGAAATGGATAACACGTGCCCTTTTTGTGTTTAGTAATACGAGTCTCACCTCGTGCAACCAGCCCGAAGCCGCCGGGTCGTTATTCATCAGCGAATTCGACAAGCATCGACAACTATCTGCCAAAACCAGCGTTTTGGAAGCAAACGCGACCTCTTCTGACGTCACAAGCAGGCAACAGCCAGCGCCACCAGGACCCTACTTACGCTAGGAAGCAGCTCATCTCTGGGATTTGCAGCCACGAGTGGCAAACGGATAACACGTGCCCTTTCCTATTGTAGGAATACGAGGCTCGCCTCGTGCAACCAGCCTGAAGCCGCCTGGCCACTACTCATCACCGAATTCGACAAGCATCGACAACTATCTGCCATAACCAGCGTGATGGAAGCAAACGCGACCTCTTCTGACGTCACAAGCAGGCAGCAGCCAGCGCCACCAAGACCCTACTTACGCTTGGAAGCAGCTCATCTCTTGCATTTGCGGCCACGAGTGGCAAACGGATACCACGTGCCCTTTCCTGTTGTCGGAATACGAGGCTCGCCTCGTGCAACCAACCCGAAGCCGCCTGGCCAATTCTCATCACCTAATTCGACAAGCATCGACAATGATTTGCCGAAACCAGCGTGATGGAAGCAAGACGCGACCTCCTCTGACGTCACAAGCATGCAACAGCAAGCGCCACAAGGACCCTACCTAAACGCTTGGAAGCAGCTGACCTCTGGGATTTGCGACCACGACTGCCAAACGGATAACACGTGCCCTTTCGTGTTGTAGGAATACGAAGCTCGCCTCGTGCAACCAGTCCGAAGCGGCCTGGCCGCTACTCATCACAGAATTCGACAAGCATTGACAACCATCTGCCAAAACCATCGTGATAGAAGCAAGACGCGACCTCCCCTGACGTCACAAGCAAGCAACAGCGAGTGCCACCAGGACCCTACTTGATCTCTTGGAAGCAGCTCACCTCTGGGATTTTCGGCCACAAGTGGCAAACGGATAACACGGCCCTTTCCTATTGTAGGTAGGAAACTTTTCTTCACATTGAGTGCAATTTTAGCTAAAATATTTTATGAGGCCGTAAATCCCACCGCGAGGGCGTTTGCACTTGTGCCATGGGTGTTGACGTGTGTACGTATCGAGCATACATAGGCGCCTTCTTTCCCGGCCGAGCGCTCGGGTGCCATCATGTTGATTGTTTCTATGGTGCTTTTGGCCAAACCCGAGTGCTTACCCTAGACCAACTCTGCTATTGTCTACGTGCCTTGCGCTGCTGCTGTTATCTGCTGGAGATACCGAAGCAAATCTGGGGCCCGAAATATAGGATTTGATCATACTTCTCAAAGAGTGCCACGAATAAACTAAAACGGCTCTGGCAGATATCAAGTGGCAAATCAGGAGCATCGACACTCGTGTTAGCGCTATCGAACAAAGCGTTAACAATGTGTCTGACTGTAAGGTGAGCATCGATGCCGCCGCAGACTCAGTTAAAGAAGGTAATGTTCATTTTAGCAAGGCCAACGATGCGCTCGTAGATCTTGTTGGTGATATGAGTAACCGCATGCGCAGAAACAAAGGATTTTGACGAGGTCGCACATGAAGACTACGCGGAATCGGAGCGTATTGTTAGGGAATTTTTTTCTAAGAATCTAAACATAAAGTGAGCGACATTGAATGAACTCATCGCGTCGGTCGCAGTCGACCTGACTTTCATACACCACTTATTGTGAACTTTCTCAACTTTAAATCAACAACAGATGCTTTGAGTCTTAGTCCTAAATTTAAAAAAGCTCGATTCATCCAAAGCATGGCTGGAAGAAGATTTTTTCCCAAAGGTTCAGCATGCTAGATGAAACTGCGTGAATTTGCAAAGAAAACCAAAAAAGATGGGGAGAAATATTATGTGCGCTTTACCACGCGTCACATGGAGCACGCCGCATACCGTTAAGATCTTTCCACTAGCCAAGTTGTTCAAGTCTCTGCAAAAAATCAGCCTCCCCCTGAATAACACCCCGTGAGCCACACGCGCAGCTACAAAAACGTAGAACAAGTTTCCTTGCTTCTAGCAAACTTCCGCAGTATTTTTCCCAAGCTTGATGACTTCAAAGCTATTATTCACACGTGTTCAGCCGATATTATTATCGGTAATTAAACTTGTCTTTCCGATGAAATAGCAAATAAAGATCTTACGCTTCCATCGACCTTTGCACTTTTCCGGAAGGACAGATGCTGCTCTCGTTGAGGCGGCGCACTGATCGCAGTTAAAGAAGAATACCGCCGGTCGCTAACTTACGTTGACTCACCTTTAGAGTATTCTGGGTCAGTGGTCAAATTGACCATACACCCTGTGTTCTGGGCGCGTGTTACCACCTCCCGACAGTCGTGCAGATTTTGTTGACTTTTTAAATGAAGCAATAGGCGTAATCTCAAACAAATTTCCAAGAAGTGTACTAATCATAGGATGCGATTTCAACTACCCGGCCATAGATTGGTCAATATATTCCGTCACTACGCAAAATAATCGCCTAGAATGCCTAGTTTTCTTCACTGTATCGAATACCATCCCCTTACCCAAATTGTACGTGAACCTACCACGGGCAATCACCTTGTGGATCTCATCCTAACAAATCAACCCGACCTTACCAACGCGCACGTTATGGATGAAATAAGTGACCATAAGGCCGTTCACGGCGCGGTATCAATTCCGCGTGTTATGAAAAGAAAAACACAAAAACAAATCTTCAACTACCCTCGATCGGACTTAGAAAGAATGAATCATATGCTACTAGCTGAACCATCGAACTTGAGACTAACTTTCAAGAGCGTACGATGAATGAAAACTGGTGTGCCTTTCGTGACAAGTTAAAGATGACAGAGGGAGCTTGCGTGCCCAAAATAGTGATAAGCTGTAGGACGACTGACCCATGGTTTACTCGTGATGTCAAACGGCTTTTGAACAGTAAAAAAAGTCTGTACAGAAAGGGAACTCGATCCAATGATTGCGAAGATGGGGGGAACTATTAGACGGTTTCTACTTTAACTGAGCAAGCTATTCGCGATGCAAAACATAAATATTTTAATGTTACGCTCCCAAGTATTATGAAAACCCACCCCCAAAAATTCTGGGATATTGTGAACCCGAGGGACAAAAACTCGGTACCGGTCTTAAAAAGGCCACGAGGGATTCCTTATCACCAGAAGATTGCACCGAAGAATTTAGCAATGCCTTTGCTCAGGTTTACACCGCTGAACCGCCTCTCAGTGACTCTTTGACGCCGTCGCAGTCAAACAGAGTCAACAGTTTTACACCCATTGTAATGACAGCCCATAGCGTGGCATTCGCGATCGAGCGACTAGCTTTTAAGACTAGCCCAGGGCCTGACAGCTTACAGAAAAGCTGCTCATAATAACTAGCCCTAACTCAACTTCATACTTACTCCAATAATCACTGAACACAGAATGCTTGCAGGACGACTGAAAATTCGCTCACACCCTGCCTTTTTTAAATCCGGCGGCAGGTCTGCTCTTATAAACTATACACCTATTTCACTTACCTTAATGAGCTGCAAGTTACTTGAACATATTCCTTTCACTCATATAGTCACCCACCTTGACCGGAATAACTTCTTTATCAGCAATCAACACGGGTTTAGGAAACGTCACTCATGTCAAACACAATTTTTTGAGCTGGTTACAGATCTCCGCGTTTCACAGCATAAGACCCTCTCTACCGATGAAATTTTTATTGATTTGTCGAAGGCTTTCGATTGAGCTCCCCATAGGCGCCTAATGATTAAAATTCGTAACCTTAATCTTGACGAAACTACAACTTGGATAGAATGCTTTTTATCAAACACATGGCAATGTGTAAAATAAATGAGCATGTTTCTAAATTTGTCGGCGTTTCTTCTGGAGTCCCCCAGGGGTCGGTGTTAGGTCATCTTCTATTTTTATTTTTATATCAATGACATAGTAAATAATATTCCTTCGTCGATTCGCCTATTTGCTGACGACTCTATAATATACATGGAAATAATAACAACAAATGATGTTAGTGCACTTTAGCTTGAGTTATCAACATTACTAAATGGTGCCAAAAATGGCAAATGCAAAAACCGTAGAAAAAACTAAACACGTCCGATTTTCTTCCGTAACTAGATCAAATACTGAAAAATATTTAATGAATGACTCCGAAATTCGGACGGTTTCATCCTTTAAATACCTGGGCGTAACACTGACCTCCATCTTAAACTGGTGTCCCCACATAGAAAAAAAATCACTTCGAAGGCATTTAAAAAGCTTGGATTTTCAAACGTCGACTTCATCTGGCTTATTCTCACAAGAAGCTTGAGGCGTTTCATACCATCTTTCGCCCTTCTTTCGAATACGCGCGAATAATATGGCATCCTCACTAAGTTGGACCTAATAACACAATTGAATCAGTGCAAAACAAAGCCGCTCCATTTAATATGTCTTCATACTCGCGATACCAAAGCGTTTCTGCCTTAAAAAAGCAACCAAATCTTCCCCCTCTCACCCTGCGCAGGCAATTTTGAAGTTTATCCTTTTTCCATGCACTCTACCATAACCCATCGGCCTTCGCTCGCAAATTTATTGTTCCGGCACAATATACTTAGGCACCCGTAGATTATGCTTAAAAATGTATTCCCATTTTTGCCCGCACAAAAAATATCAGAATTCTCCTCTTGTATTGGCCAAAAACAAATGAAATTCCTTACCTGCAAACCGAGCCACACAACACACGCTCTTCTTTTCAAACAGCACTTCTCTCCTTTTAACCGACTGAAAGCAATATCTAACTTTAATTTCATTGTGTCTGTTATGTTGTAAACATATTGGTTCTTTCCTGTACGACATCATAAAGCTTGTTATTGTTTCTTTCATAGTTTTGTTTAGCATTGTACTGTGTGATTTCTGAGTGCAATTCTTGTATTATTACTCTTTTTTTGCTATTCCGCTCACTCGACGTTATTTTTTATATAATTGTATCCCCCCCTATGTAATGCCCGCCCGGGCCCTTAGGGTACCTAAATAAATAAATAAATAAATAAATAAATAAATAAATAAATAAAATAAATCAATGTCTCACCCTGAACAATTGCAAAACCAAGCAGTACGCCCGATTACCTTCAATCCTGTCCACACATCTACCCTTCCAATCTACTGGAATGTGAAAATTCTTCCCCTCACAACTAAAGCTCGGCCTTATAATTATACACATTTGAAATAAAGGTAGTGTCGTCAATATTATTTTTCCCCACATCTACTAAACTCCAATGTTACCATATTCGCGGAATAAAACAATATGCTACTACCAGAAGTGCGCACTAATTACGGAAAACAAACAGCCCTTTTTAATGAATAATGCTTTGGAATTCATTGCCCGAAAAATTCATCAACCCTGAATGCTAATTTCGTAAATTCTTAAAAACTCACTTGTGGTCAACAGTTTACGGGTAATCAATCACCTGGTTTTCTTAAGTCTAATCCCGTACTTTGAACATATCTTTCTTTATTATGTTCTAGTGATAATGTGTTTTTTGTTCTTTGCCAAAAATCGCTTCACTGATCTCTGTAACACTCTACCTGACTGTATATGCGTTTTCGTTGTGCTCAGTACAGGATAAGCCCTCGGCCGTGTAAATCCTGGGACCTTCTTCAGTCAACTTTTATTGCTCTTTTCCTGTATGCAAATATTTTTCAATAAAATTTGACACCTAAAAACCTGAATTATTTTCCTATGCTCCTAATGAGCCATCACGGTACGGGACCGTAATGTCGTAATTTTGTGGGCAGCACACGCTCATCCAAGCACTACGATTTATAGAGAAATACCCGCTTTGGACGGGAAGCTTTTGGATTTAGCTTTCTTGTGATGGAAAACTCTGTCAATGCAAGCTACAAGAAAATAAAGAAATGCAAAGGCTATTGCTGTCGCTCGAGCTAATTCTTTGTACACAGATAGCGGATTATAGCTTTGACGTACTGACAAAACTATAGAAAATATATTTCGCACGTATAACCAGCACCAAAAATTGGAACATGTTAGTGGCAAATTCAGGTTGCGAATTATACGCAGGTTTTTTTTAATGCATCTTCACGGCAATGCTCGTTGTCTCATGAAGCTCCTACGCCGTACACGGAGTAAGCTTTCCATGGCAGCTATTGCAAAAAGCATACAATGACAAGCAAGGCCTTGTGTACAACAGTAAAGACTGGGGCCTAATTAATAGCACTAGCGATTCCCCGTTAAGTCAGCGTATTGCACATGGTTAATATACGGTTTTCTGTCTACATAGTCTGCGATGTATTGCTGGAGCAGTAGCATTAGTCTTTTCAACTTCAAATGTGCCTTCAATACGCGACAATTTTTTTCCTTCTCCGGAAGAAAGTGGGTGTGCGGATAATATGCAGTGGAGTGTTAAATGCGCAAAAACCAATTTGAAATTGCTAAATCTTGAATCACCTTGTTTCCTAACATACGTTGTTAAGTTGGGGATGGCGCAGAATCTATTTTGTAATTTATAGTTTATAAAAGCCACCATCCATATAGGCATCTGCGGGTGGATTGGAATCCGTTTGAAAGACTACAAAATTTGAAGGATATGTTTACGTTAGATGAAGTATTTATGGCATGTACAGTTTCCAGATATCTGAACTTTAGAAAATGCAGAAATTAAAAAAAAAAAAAACGACGTTGTGATTCATATTCTGTGTGTTGGCCTTTGCCCCGGCCAGTGCAGAAATGTCGGGGCCTAGTTCAATTTATTTATTCACTTTTAACATACTATTCATTTTTGTTTTATTATTTATTCATTTATGCATTGCCATACCGAGATCACCGTAGCTTTGATTACATTTAGAAAATTACATAAAAAATGCCGAGTGCATGTTTGTACAAAACAAACGCAACGACCGCGGAAACACGATTGGTTATACAATGCTGAACAATGACAGAATACTAAATTGAAATAAACTACAAAATCCGCAGCAATAATAGGAAAGCTTAACTAAAGAAAAAGACATCTCCCGCTAAGCTAAATATTTCAAGTTTATATGGTCCTGAGAAAAAGTGTCATTATAAGGAAATTTGTTCTTCACGATAATTTATTTAGTTTAGGTGATCAGTCTTTGCAGATTTTGTAAGCAATAACTGTGTTGTAGTCTTGTTTTAGAGATCAATATGCTGTGAAAAAGAATCTGGGCCTTTTTTCAGCGGTAATGCAGGGGGCCTTGCCAGAGATGTTCTTTCCTATTGACATGGGGCAGTTCCTAGTAGAGTCATTCAAAAAAGAACTAGAAACAAATTTTGAACCGTCTTTATTTTCACTATATCCTTTTTCCAATTATATTTACTCTCCAACGTCCTAGATCGTACAGGCATATTCGAGTAGAGGGTGAATGTACGTTTTGTGAAACAGCTCCTTGAAGTTTAACGGAATATGGATAACGTTAGCCCGCATACACGTCTTAATGCTTTGCAGCTTAGATGGCAAATTTCACTATTGCAGAAGTTAGAAGAAAAAGTGCGCTCAGATGTCTATATGCTGATGTCCGAAAGTTTTATCCTTTCCACTGATAACAGAGTATATGTACGAGCATATTTTGTACTGTTTTGTCAAGTGTGTGCAACCAGTGTTTCTTGTTGAAAGATTATCAGGCCCTGAAGCACCGTCACGTTGAATTCTTCAAACTGTCCAAATACCTTGGTGCTCAAAAACGTTTTTTAAATGGAGATCATTTCAGTAACTCACGATGTCACCCGCATTGACGTCCGTAGTGGTCCGCACCATCGTTGTCCGCACCCCTCCCCCTAAAGTATATAAAAACAATACTCTCCGGCGCCTGGTTTCGATCCCTCGACCCTGCGGGCGGAACGCAATGTACATGGTGCTCTACCCACTGCGCCACAAAGCCGACACAGAATGGTAGGCTACGAAGGCGCCTTATATCCTTGACTCATTCAAACTACGTCAAAAAGCTGCTGATACAACGCATTCACTACCACCAACTCCCCAAACAACAAACGTTAGCGCAATACACCCACCCCCTATGCGACGCATTTACTCGAGTCGCCCTCGCGGGGAGATGGGCCCAATTTTTTATGACGGCTGGAGCATAGAAAACAGGGTAAAATTGATAATAATACTAATTAGGAAAAAAACAGTAAGGGCCCCATTTATTGCATCATTTAGGAAACTAAGTGCATGCCCCGTACAGTGCAGAGGAAAGTTGTACCGTTGAAGTTTATCGGTCAGTAACATTATTTATATAAATAAAAATACAGAGGCCCAGAAGGGTGCCCTGAGGCACCTTGAAGTAACTTGCATATCTTGCCATGTTTTGTGCATCAAGAACTCTTCGATTTCTGCTCGGCAGATACTTCTTATTCTATTGAATTACAGTTCTTCTATTACAATGTGTGGAAGCGTTTAAATTACCACAAAATATAAACTTATATAAATATAAACTTATATGTAGGTGAGGTGCATATTTCGGGGGATCGGACGAACCCGAATGTTTTGTCGTATAGCCTGGGGGAAGCCAATTTTCTGGTCGTGGTTGGGTGGCATTGAGTATTGTAGTTTTGAGAGCGTTGCCCTACCCCGAAAGAAGTACAAAAAAAGAAATCGATTCGAAATCGAATTGGAAATATAAAATAAGAAAATCATATTTTGACAGAACACCTATTTAGGATGATATTTTGAGCTGAGGGGGTGGCTTACTTTTTATTTTTTTGGGACTACTTTTCGAGTGCTCCTTAGCCTATACCCATACTGTACCAGATTACTCTCTCGTGGTTTGGTTCAGCAATAACCCTCTACCTGAGGGAGTTATATTCTTTATTCTTGGCAAGCTTTTTCCAGATTTCTTGAGCTTTATTGATATTTATGTTTAGCCCTATGCCCGTGCCTTTTGGTGGCAGTTCCTCACGCATTCCTTGCATGTGCTCTACACTCAAAGGTACTGATTATTTCCTCCAGATATGCTATGAATTGTTTTGGAGAGATGGTATCTGCTGTGTTATGCCCCTTTCGGATCAAAAATTTATGGCTGTGCTTTTGGGGGGTTATACTCCCCCCGCATCCTATTTAAATCCTTTATCACTGGGCCCGGCTGGCCCGGCGGGACAATGGCTCGTTTAAATCTGTTTTTATACTTCATGCAGGGCTTTTAAAGCTGCATTGCTGCGCTGGGCAACCCGTTGAACGCACAGCTCTGCCCACCCTCGGACACCTTCCGGTCGCCCTTGCACCAGCCTTTACCTGTCAAAAAGCCACATCACCTACACCTGCCACTTCTCTTTGCCTACATCGTCTCCCTTCTGCCACCTAAGCTACTCGAGGCCGCGACGTCTACTCATGCGGTGCCTTTAAAACATCGTCTCCACCACTTTGTCTTCAGTGGGCATGACCGGACAGGTGGGAGTTTTTTCTACACCAGTCAGGTTGGTTCAGTTTACACATGTTTAGGAGGCGACAATC
Organism: Haemaphysalis longicornis; assembly: GCF_048455015.1. NCBI lineage: Eukaryota > Metazoa > Arthropoda > Arachnida > Ixodida > Ixodidae > Haemaphysalis > Haemaphysalis longicornis. Next base: position 94,475,083 of record NW_027526214.1, read on the forward strand.
CATCTCGGCTGATCCTGCCCTGCCACTGAAGAGAGTGCCTAAAATGTGCTTATGAATGCTTTATTGTTCTTGAAGGCTTCTTTTCAGGGATTTTCAAACCGATCCTGGTCATATTACTCAAGAATTATAGTTCCTAATTTTCGAAGGGCAAGAGGCACTGTGAGGTGATGTGCAGCTTTAAAAGTGAACACTATCGGCCTTTTTGATGAACTCGAGCCATTTTCTGGAAGTTGAGGTTGATACTAACCAGCTGAAAAAAAAAACACTGCAAGAATAAATGACGTCTACAATGCCATAGGCTCCTTTTCTAGCTCGATGTACTCCCAAAGGCGTAAAATTGTCGACATTGAAGACCCAAGAAGCCGGTCGAACTGAGTAGTTTTTGGCATCACTGAGGACCTTTACGAAGACCTTAAGCGAAAAGTCATTGGGTATACATTTCCAGAAAAACTGTGAGTTAAGTGCGAATTAGTAGGCCGAATTGGCAGGCTCGGGAAACGCCCGGTCCAAAGGCCAGTTATTTTATTTTTCCAGCACTGTAACGAGAACATTGCTGTCTTCAAGAATGCAAAAAAATAAAGGGCACGAAATGTTTCATCCAGAATGACTACTAAGCTCATACGCTAAAAATCCGAAAACGCACTGTGAAAGGGCCAAAGCCGAGGAAGCTGCGGGTAAAAATTTTATGTCATACAGGATAGACCATACGTGAACGGCGATACTTTTTTCTGGAACCCTAAAGATAATCAGTGCCAAAAAAATTCCACTCATATTGATCAACGGAACACGCATTCAAAATACAGCGGAGTGAGTAGCAATTGCATGGTAGTGGTAGATGTTTCAGAAATGTCTTCTGATGCTAGGGAAAACAATCATGAACCGTCGACACTGTGACAGTCACATAAAAACGCCATCAGGGTGAATAACTAAATGCCCGCCGTCTTGTAAACAAAACTGGAGAGCTCGGAGATGTTTTGTTATGCCACAGCCCGCACTTGACCGCCGTTACGGAAACGTGGCTTTACAGTGAGATACTAGACGACATCCTAGTGCCGCCAGGTTATAAAATATTCCGAAGAGACCGACCGACCGAAGGTGGCGGTGTTAAATACTCTTAAAGAGTAGAAATAAAGCCTCCCTTCCTGCACAATCGCAATACACTGAAAGCCTATGAAGGGTTTTTTTTTGGCCACAGAGTATTCATTGTTATCGCTGTGCAAAGACCGGCTGATTCCGGGCCCAATTTTTTTGTGTGAAATTTTCTTCCCATAAGGCTTCGTTTAGTAAGAATAGGGTTCTCCTCACTGGGGAATTTTAATCTGCCCAACTCTGTTTGGGCTGCTTGAGAGCAAGACCCGATGCCTTTCAGAGTGATGATATTCGTGACCTAATCCACACAAGCTTGTGCAAATATTTCAGCAACCATGACGAGTTTGTGAAAATTCGTCGTGCCTACTTGACCTTGTTTTTCTGCCCAGATTTTTCGAGAAGTACGGTGTGTCTTTTGAACCCGGTTTCTCTGGTACTAAACTTGGTTTGGTGTTCATTTTGTTTATTACAAAAATGTGAGTAGTTCCCCAGTCCGCAAAAGTGTGAAAGACTTCATGAAAGGTAATGATAAAGCAGTTATTGAGAATTTCTAAAATGACTGTCGCATTTCGCTAAGCATGCTTTTGAAGTTTTGGGAATAAATTTACAAATATGTGTTCATTCTGTCTAGGCAATTCTGTACCCAAGGAAGTTAAGATGACCGCCAAATATACGCCGTAGGTATCTATATATATGACTCCCCTTCTGCGTAAACCCAAGAGCTTGAGAAAAAAAAACGTGGAGTGCCACAACCTCTCACCAATATTTCTTCTACACTTTTCATTGCGATAACTCATTCGGAAAAGTTCTACTTTAACACTACCTTACAGATCTTCATAAGAGAGGAACGGAAAAAAATTTTGGGACGTTAGTAAACGACAAAAGAAAACGTCCCTGAAATTTCGCTCTACGGCTTTATGTTACCTTTGGCCGAGTAATAGCGATTGACTTCATTTTGTAATTTCACAGTGTTTTTTCACAGTGTCAGTTGGAGGAGAGTAAGACAGTATTTTTCTACCCTGACTTTAATCAAGTTGGTTACAATGATATCCTAAATATGTTGCTCCGTTGAACAAAAAAACTCCACGTCGGGGTCTAATTTTATACCAAAAGCATTTCTATGGGTTCGTGCTATTACTTTTGTGAAAATGCTTGTCCTTATTTTTGAAAGTTCCATTCAACCGGACCCGCTATCTTCTGATTTTAAGGTAGCCCGTACCGTTCCTCTTCACCCAAACACAGTGAACCTCTCTTAATACCTAGCTAAAGACCGATATCTACGTTATCTTCTGCTTGTGGGTTACTTGAGCATGCCGTTGCCACATTCGTAGCGGAATTTTTAGGTACCCCTGAAATCCTGTCTCCGTTTCAGTAGGGGTTTCGCAAACCATTCTCGACCATCCCACAAATACTTACAGTTGTTCACCAGGCTTATTAAATTCTTGTTAAGAGATGACTGGTTGAACTACTTCTTTAAGATTTTACTAAGGCATTTATTCACGTTACACACGACAAATTAATCGAAGAACTACTTCAAGGCGGGCTTCCTACGTTTGCGGTTTCTTGGGTGACTGCATATTTAGTATCGACAGACAGTACGTCGACATTATTGGAAGCACTTCTGACGCTCTTCCTGTAACTTCTCTGGTACCGCAGGGAATTGTGCTAGTCCCTTTACATTTTCCCATTGTTTTGTAACGACATTGTTAATATTACAAATATTGCAGTCCAAATAAGTGTTTTTGCAGAAGCCTGCATCATTTTGAATAAAATAATAGCATCGAGGATCAATTTGTAATAAGTTCGGTGATAGAAAATGTAGCTTCTCCGAGAAAAACGTCTAACATGCAATTCAATCATAAAAACATTATACCTCCGTATGACTAGACAGAAACACTTCTTGGAATTTTGTATTGTACTTGTGACCAACCACTGAACCATCAAGATGAGCAGAAATATTTTAGCATACCACTAACATATACTTTAAATAGGAACTCACGTATTACAACCATATGCGCTGCACATTTCAGTAAACATTGTTTATTGCGAGACAAACTCCAGGGCACTCCCTCACAAGGCAAACAGGAGAAGAAGACTATTTTTCAGCTGGAGGTGATAGAATTCCGGCTGATGGGGCAGGAGCTAAAAACATTGCGTTCCTGACGATGGCTCCTGATGCTCTTGAGTTGACAACCGAGGAGTTCACAACAGAACACACGTTTCAGTCAAATATGTGTGCTTAGCCACAGCATCCAGCAATACGGAGAGAAATAAATAGGCAATTAACAATAATGCAAAAATTGCACATTTCCAATAATAAGAAATACAAGTTGTACAATATACACAAAAAACTTTCTGCAATACCTCTTACTAGCACAAACAATATAACTCCAGACATTTCTGCACTGATTCGCCTTGATGCCTATAAAAGATCACATCTACAAATATTGCAGTTTAAATTCCTGAAGTATATGACGCGCTTAGATATGGTCATAAACAGAGAGGGTGGCAGGAAAAGAGAGAAATGGATGCAGATTAGTAGCAGCTAGAAGAGGAAGTTAGCCAGGTGTACCCTGTGAACGAGACGCACCAAGGAGACTTGGAAGTACCTCCGGCAATCGAAGAGTATGTATGGGAAGGTTGTAACAGGACGGCTGGATTGAGAAAAGGTGCAGGAGTAGGTATGCTTATACGGCAGAGGGCTAATTGGAAGAGAGTGGAAGACTGTAAAGAACACGTCTGGGCGAAAGAGATACTAGAGGGTAGTGAGATGGCTTTAGGGTTCTCGTACTTGGGCACGGGTAAGGATAGCAAAGAACAAGAGCAAAAACTTTTGCCATGTGTAAAAAAAGACATCGAGGATTATAAACATTCCGGGGAGGTTTTATTGGTAGGGGATATGAACGCCCAAATGGGATATCTAGACGGGAACACCGCTCTCAATGGAAATATAATGCTAAATATGTGTGAGTACCAAAACCTGATCTTAGTAAACAGGGAACAAAAATGCGAGGGTTAAATCAAATGGGAGTGCGGTAGGAGACAGTCGAGTATTGACTACTGCCTTATGTCAGATGGACTTTATGAATGGTTGGATGAAATGAGCACAGCTGAGGAAGGAGGCCATAGTCTAGGCAGTGACCACAACCGTATAAACCTGAGTTTTGGGAAACTGGAGGGAGGGGAATTGGGTAAGAAAGGGCAGTGCACAAAGTTGAACAGTAAAAAAATTGCGGTTATAGCCAAAAGCATTGACGCTGACATAGAAAGGAATCCTGAAGAGTGGGAATATGACAGTCTAATGGAAACTATGCAAGAAAAAATAGTCAAAGCCGAGAGGGCCGATGGATGGGGAGAAACGAAAATACCCTAAAGCTCGTGGAACAAAGAAATCAAGGAGGCGATAGAGATGCGTACACAGGCGTCTAAGAGAGCGCAGGCAGGCCAAGATGATTGGGAGACATCAGGAGGAGGTGGAGCTAAATTAGGAGCAATATAAGCAAATAAAACAAGAAGTACAGCAAATATAGCAAGCGAAAGTAAAGAGGTACGACGAGCGATGGGTAGCGCAAATACAAGGGAGGGAATAGAGACGCGCCGACAAGTTTTTGGAACCTATAGGAAAACGCACGAGTCCCCCAGAAAGTGGTACTATAAAAAACGAGCAAGGGCAGATGCTCAAAAGACTGAAAGCATTGGCATAACTACACAAAATCATGACAGAGAAGTTTGGTAAGAAGTATGTAGAGGCCGTGCAGCGACACACAGAGGTCGCGACGGATAGGCCGGAATGTCTGGAGATAGTTGGGACAAGCTCAAATTGAAAAGACCAGAGTAAAAGGTCGCCAAAACTACCACGGTGGGCATGGATGTGCTACCGATGGAGTTGATTAACCAGTTAGGACCAAATAGCCAGGGAAAGCTAGTACAAGCCATCAGAACACGGATAAAAAACTGCAATACCGCCCGCGTGCAAAATGAACAGGATGAACTTTATGTACAAGAGCAAAGGAGTCAGGACGAAACCCGAGCTCGTATAGGGCCGTAAACGTCACGTCAGTGCTGTACATGTTAGCGATGCAAGCAGTGAAGTTTGAACTATAACAGTTGGTCGAAAAAAGTATGATGTTAGGGGAACTTCAAAATGGGTTTCTAAAGAACAGAATAATAGACAACTTATGTTTGGTAAGACAGTGCATAGAAGTTGAGAAGATGAACTGCCGAGCTTTGTGGTTTTGGCCTTGCTGGTCATTTAAGCCTCGTATGATAATGTTGACAGGGAGCGGCTATGCAGTATCGTGGAGGACGAGAAATTGGGGGCATAATTTATTACCTTATTCAGGTAGCTATACCGGTAGAACCAAGTGCAAATAGTGTGGGATGGGACAACATATAATAGGCCTGTGTACACCTACAAGGGTTTGAAATAAGGATGTTCTCTCTCTCCACTGCTGTTCATAATCTACATGGCGGGGTTACAAAGGAAGCTAGTAGAGATGCGGTTCGACTTATCATACATTAAAAACGGGCAGATGGTGGAACAACACGTTCCGAGACTAATGAATGGCGCAATAAAAAGTATGTAGATGAAATATTGGTGATGACGGACAACCGGATAAGTATGCGGGACTTGATGGATATAAGCGGGGAAGAAGTGACGCAGCTGGGGCTATCCTTTAGCACAGAAAAATCAAGGTTCATGGTCTTTAACGACGGCACGAAGCACAAAAGAGTATCAAAGCACCAAGTCTAAATACCATTGGTGAAAGAGTATACATATTGTAAGCCTCTTCAACAGTGGGTGAACCGAGACGTTTATTCGGCGATCCAGTGGGTTTCCAACACCGTACCGAGAGCGATGATGATGATGCACGAGGGAAGATGATTGGGTAATGTTAATAAGAATGATAATGTTATGGCGATGAGGGAATGCCAGAGATTGTTTAGAGTGTATGAACAGTCCCTGGGAGTGCCCAGGCTGCGCCGACGCGACATTCGCGCTCAAAATATTTAGGAGTATGGCTGAACAACAGCGAAGATTACAAGCACGTGCATGAGTCTCACCTAACAACAAATGGAAAAGGGAACGCGGCTACATTGAAGCAATGGACCCTCTGGGCATACAAAAAGTACGGGGTGGTAAGGGGAGTCTGGAAAGGGGTCATTGTACCGGGAATATTTTCGCAAATGGGGTTCTCTGCATGGAACCAGAGACCCAAGCTTGCCGGGAGGTAACTCAGAGGTCGGTAGGCAGATTGGCCCCAGGGGCCTAGAGCAAAATTATAAATTAAGCGGTTCAGGGGGTTAAGGGCTGGTCGTCTTTTGAGGTGAGGGAAGCGCAGGGCAAGCTAAAGTATGAGGAGCGACTTCGTGACAAAGAGGGGAAAAAATGGACCGCCAAGGTGTTTAAGTTACTCTATATGAGGAGCGTGGACACGCGGTGGAGACGGAGGACCCGTCAGCTAACAAAGCAGTACGGAAAAGTTCGTAGGGAAAATTGGGTTTTCCACAACACTTAAAAAGCAGGTAAAAGCAGCATAGACGGCAAAGTGGACACATAGAATGGAAGCCGAAAAAACCCGATTGATTTATGGGCAGAGAAACGGGAAATTAGAAAAGAGGCATTTTATGGCAACACGAGAGGCAGTGAATTGCTCTTCGAGTCACGGGCGGGTACCCTTGAATCTGGGCAAAAACTGGTAGCTACAGGCAGCAGGATGAAACATGTGCATGCTGCGGCAGTACTCGGGAATCTATAAATCATATTATCAGGGGTTGCGTAGAGATACGACTACCATGGGTAGAGGGGGAAACGACGGTGGCGGAGTGAAATATGAGGCGAGGTGGAACATCAAATACCACGACATAGAGGTGACGAAGGGGCGAGGGGAGTGGTAGTGGATAAAAAGTAGAGAAGGGAAGGGTACGCAGGTGGAGTAATCATACGGATGAAAATTTAAAACATTGTGGTGAGAAAAAAGGGGGTGGGAGCGATTAGTTTAAAACAGAAGAGAGGGGGAGATACGAGGGAAGAATAAAATCTATTTGGTTAGCAGGGAAAGTGAGCGTAATAAGGTAGGCAAGTCGGTTGCTGGTAACGGACGCCCCTAAGGGAGAGCCACTAACCATCAACATCATGCCATATCTCACTTTCTTTTTTATATGCATAACCTTGGCGTCGGTCAGAAATAGGGCTGCACTAGTGTTAAATTCTATGTTATCAGCAAGATGTTCAAGACAGTGGTACCGTGGAACCCCGATCAAATGAATTAAAACAGACAACAAGAAAGCGGCGTATGACCAGAGTGTCGTACAACCGGGGTTCTGGTAAATGCCAACTGAATAGACGGTTTCCCGTGGCAAGTGAACTAAGAAAGCTTAAAGCGGTGTTTTAAAAAAAATACATGCTTATGTTGTGCCGCCTCCCATCCACAGCGTCCGAGCAAGCCCGCCAGCCAATCGCCGCGCGCAATGCGACGCCCGCGCCGTCCGGCACTACTTATAACCTGCCACCAGCGCGCCTTCAGGTTTTTCTGGGTGGCATATGCCTTGCGGGAGCGAGATAAGGATGACGTGGTCAAGCAAATGAGAGGGGGGAAAGCGAGTGTGAAACTGCCAATGCTAAGAGAAATGAACGATATTACTGGGCGGAGAAGAAAAAAAAGACGCCGTTTCTGTACAGGGTGGAGACACACCGTTAACAGTACCGCGCCCTTGCTATTGGCTCAACGTGCTCCGCACAAAGCCATCTTTCCCATGAGACTTAGCGTCGTAAAATAAATAAGATTATTCAAACTTCCCGAGTAAACAGTGCTGCGTCGAAAATGATAGCGGGACATTGGTACAGTGACTTGTCGCGGTGGCCAGCGGGTGAAAAAAAATGGCGGTGCCGACGGCGCTTGTCCACCCTTGTGGCAGACATCTGCCAATTTAGATACTCTAGCAAAAAAAGGAGCGGAGTGACAACGCGGCTTTGAAAGATCCATGGAGGAAAGAAAATTGTGAGAGCACAGGTATAGGGAGAGAGCATAGTGGTTGGAGGAAACTTGGGTCGAGCAGGTGGGAAAACCGGTGTTAGGTCATCGCCGTCGGGTTTCGTCGTATGTGTTTTCGCAATCGTCGGTGGCTCAATGAGAGCTTCAAATTCACGGTCCGCCTGCAACCTGAACTTCGACATCTCGCGGGTGGCGCGTTGGAGTACTGCAGCTGCGTTCGGCCATCAAAGGTTAACTCCACCTGACGAGTACCCACGTGCACGATTGCGTCTGTTTAGCAAGTGGTCCGGCCCGTCTGAGGAACTTTGCACATCAAGCAGCGTCAAGGTAGGGGTGTTCAAAATAAACAAAAGTCGGGACGAGTTAGCGAAGGGGTGTAAAACATGGGAAAACTCCGGTTTATCCATTGTATGAAGCGGACCGCGTGCACCCTACCTTCACATAGTCGGGGTTTTTTATGCATTGTTTCTGCGGGGAGTTTGCTTGGACCGCGGTTATTCATCGCAAGATGCGTGTTGTCGTAAGCCCGGGGAACATGTGAGTCAGGTCCCATCATACTTGATAAAATGCCCATTGTTTGCCGCAATTGCTTTGTGTTTCAGGTGTATGTCTTCTTGGTGGCCGTACACAGTATTGACCGTTTTCTGCGTCACCATTTATGTACAAGCGATTTTCGTGGACCATCTGGATAAGTCTAAAGTAACACAGCTGGCACTAATTATTCAGGATTTTGAAAACAAGGGCTAAGTTGGCCGGTCTTGCAATTTCCCTAAAAAGTTTTCGAAACAGCGTAATATCTTTTTTGCAGGACAACAGACTGATTGTGATAAATTTGTAAGGTTGGGCCCCACACCAAGAATGTTTACATTAGTTTTGAATAGAATAGAGAATACCAGTTTTCATTTTAGCCATAGCGGTATTATTTGTAATATGTTATAAAGGCATACTAGTGTTCGTGCCAAAGCCGTAACTAAATTAATTACGCATGCTGACCAGTTTAGCTATTCTTAGAACCAAACGCCAAGGAACTTTTGTTCATTAGCCCGTGAAATACTTGGACTCCGTATTGAGATTGATATAGTCATTTCAGGGCTTTTTGATTGCGCTAAAAATTATATGGGTTGTCTTAAGGGTATTTATTAGCAGCTTGCTTTGTTATCATAAGTTTGAAAGATGCACCAGATATTCGTGTACAGTAGATTCTAATATGTTAAACTGTTTTATGAGAAACAAAATTCGTGTCATTTGCATGCATATTAACACGAGAATAACCTGCTATATTAACAACATCATTTATGTACACAAGAAATAATAGCTGGCCAAGTATAGATCAATGTGAGACACCTTGTTTTAAATTTATTTGAGCAGATAATATGCCATCGATGCCAACTTTCTGATATCACATATGCAAGAAGTTTTCCAGAATTTAGAATGCCATCCCAGAAATGCCACTGCTAGATAACGTTTTAACATTAACTGAAATTGTATTATATCAAATGCTTTTTCAATACCTAAGCAAAGAGCGAGTGTGTATTTCCTGTTTTACAGATTTACGAATATCTTTTCGTTCATATATGCCAGAGCTCTCTTAGGTGACCTGTACTTTAGGAAGCCGTAATAATTCGTTGTTATTAGTTGATGCTTGTCCAAAAAAGAAGGAATTCTCTCATAGATTGCGCTTCCAATATTTAAAATAGAGTTGGAAGTACCGGTATAGGACGATAGGACGATAGGTTATCAAGCTCACTACCTTTGAATGCAGCAGTGACTTTGGCGAGTTTTAACTTTCGCGGAAAAATTTCTGTGGTCAATTTAAAGTTTATAACAAAGGATAAAAGTTCGCATATCAATGGTGATGTCAGTTCTAACTCTGCAGGCCCTATTTGTTCAATGCCAGATGTAACATTGGTTTTAAGCTTGCGGAAAAAATTAGCAATCTAAACTGTTTGTGTTGGTCGCAAAAAGATGAATTGATGCCCACCTGGCCCATCTATGCTAGGGTTCTTCGTACGTGCCCGCATTCCTAATGTTGTCGTACAAAGCAATGGCTGATCCCTATCCTCCAAAGGCTTCACTTTGTTCTGTAATTCTTTCATGCATGGAATACCTGAACATTTGCCAGTCGTAACGTTCAGTACCTAGCAGATTGTACGTTGGCTGTCGTAAATCTTTTCAGAGGTATATTGGTATTATTCTTCCTTTGCCTGTTTTCAGTTCTGGGGTCACCGTATTTCTGTACTTTTTGTCCTTTATTGATGGTGAAGGTTCTCGCATACGAACGAAGTCATGCAGTAACTTTTTTTTAAATTTATGTTTCTCATAAAGTTCAGTGGTTATTCATGGCTTTTGGTAACTTTTATTGGTCTGACCACTGTAAATATAAGCCGCATTGTAGCTTGTACGCCAGAATGCGAGAAACATATCATATGCGGCCTTAGTATCGGTGTGGTTATAAACAGAGCTCCTCACATGTGTTTCTACGATTCCATAAAACTGTTCCTGGGCCTAGCTATTCTTTTTGCATAGAACGCGAGTACGAGGTTGGTCTTTCCATTGATTACATCCTACGAAAAATGAAGAATACGGGAAGGCGGTCGCTAGACTCATTGAAAATTAGTTCGCTTGTGATGCTGTCCGTGCTTATACTTGTTGCACAAGCATCAAGGAAAGTGGCACTTAGATTGGAGAGTTTAGTGGGTAAAGTTATATAATTTCAAAACGAATGATGTGATAGAACTGTCTGAAATTCTTGGCTGTATGGTCTCATTCGGCCTCATATCGATACTTATGTCCCCAATAATCATATAGCGAGCGTTGCAGAAACTGACCGAGACCGATGATGGCGTTTTGCCTAAAAACTCTAAAAATTGAGTTTTGTGTCCGTGCGGTGGTCTGTTCAACAGACCGGCTTCGATCTACTCAAGACGCATCGTCAGGATTTCAAAGTCTTCATAGATAAAAGAAAACTTTTCTACTAATTCTTACGGGAAAGTATCTAAAACATAAATAGCAAGCTCCACACGTTTCCTTTGTTGTTGGCAGAGAAGCTCAAAACAGTAGCGAGAAAAATGAGGTGCATCTACTCTATCCCTCATCCAGGCTTCAAAAAAAGCTATGACGTCCAACTCTATTGAAAGTGACTGCAAAAAATGGCGATGTCCACCCCCGATTCCCTTATACTTCTATAGTTTGCATGTAGTATGAAGAACGATTTCTTAGTAGATAAAATTTTAGATTTGAATTCCTAAATGAACTAATACTTGCACGAGACATTCAAGTCCATCAGAGCGAAATGTCGTAGAAATTGTCAATTTCATACTACCAAATTCGTAGCGGAATTCGGCCTGGTTCCCTTCATGACCCATTTAAATCACAGGCGCACCTTCGCCGTTGCGCACCAGCCCACATTCATTAGTTGTCCATGCAAAATTCCACCCGATTTCTTTCTCTTTTTGAATGGCAGCGACAGCAAAGCTTTGTTGTTTCGGTCAGATGTTCGTTCAGAAAGAGCGGCATTTTTTTCCTGCATCCAAAGCAGTCCACTCTCTTTTTTCTGCACTTTGCCCGAACGCCATTGCACTTTCTCCGTCGAACAAAATGCTGAATGACCTTTCTCACGCCTGCTTTTGGGGTGTTAACAGTGTGACATATGTCGATGTCAGTAGCGTCTATGCTGTCGCCCAATGCACCTCCTATTTTCTGCAGAATGGTGACGGCGTCGATTTCCAAGGGCGCGCCCTTTATCTCGAGATTGTGCAGGCGCCGAAATTGCTCCCGTTCATCACGTCTTTCGGATAGCCTTTTAGTCTCCTCTGACAGCTTTTTGTTCAGCCTGAGCAGCTCTTGAGATTCAAGCATCAGGTTTTTTAAGGCTTTGGTAGTGTCCTTGACATCATTGCAGATGTCGGTGTATATAGATATACCGTCTTTACCTTCACAGATCTCCGCACCAAATCCTTCTTAAAATCGACAAACATATTTACCAGGTCACGCAATTCTTTTACACGCGTCGCCTTCTTTTTAGCATCCTTTCTAGCATCCTTGACAGTATCCTTGTTAGCATCCCTGCAAGCACCCTTGCCACTATTTTTTCGCCACCCCAAAAGAACACTCTAGTGTTTGCTTGGCAGCAGTGCCCAACAGCAGGTAAAAATAAATCAGTTGTACTGTTTCGCACCTGCAAAAGCAGAGTCAAGGACGTGGCCTTTTTCTTCACCACTGACGAATTGCGTAGCGCCGACGATGCGGCAGATGAACAATTAAAAGATTTCCGCAAAATGCAGTGGCTACGACCAAGTGAAACGGTGGGTGGTGCAGGCTGTTTTAGTAGGCCCCAGCAATACGCAGGCGCTGCAGCTGCAGGTTGCCAAGTGGAAATCGCGCTGCCCTGGTCGCAGCCCGAAGAGCTCGTTGACAGTGCCGTGACGTGCGACGTTCAAGACCAGTCAGCAGTGCGCGTTGCGGCTTCACCGCGTTTAATCAGTCCGCAGGCCACGCTTCCTTCCACACGATGACTGTGTTCTGCGACGATACGTAGTCAAGCCAGCCATAGACCCGGAATCATGGACGCTTTGCACATGCCTGTCGTTACAGTGGAGTGACGAGCTGTAAGACACACAGGCAGAGATGAGCAGGGCCTAAACTAGTAGCCACCTGATGGAGTTGGCTGGCTCAGGAATAGAAAACTCCCCTTCTGAACCAGAAAACTTGTTCGCTGCCGACCCCAGGAATGCGAAGACCCACGCAGGAACCATAAAAGCACAACCTCCACCACACCTAGCGGAAGCGCAAACCTTTTCTGTCCACACTGTTCTCTAGAATGACTGCACTATGGGCAAAAAAATAATTCGTGTATTTGTTTTATTTTGGAAAAATTCCTGGTCGATTTTTATGAGGTATTTTGCGTCTTTGAGATCTTACGTTTCTATGCGTAGATCGAAAGCATACTTTTCGCTGGAACCCAGTTTTGTACGTAAGCGCTTTAAATCAGGCTGTAAGGCATGCTGGCTGCCTCACCTGTTTATGTTGCTCGGTCGATGCACTCCAGGGGCTCCTTGACCTACCTAGTCCTTCTTAACGGCTCCTGGTTGCTTCATGTGCTCCAGGTGAGCCCTTATATTCCCGTTACAAAGGTTTACTTGAAAAAAACAAGGGTTTTTGCTGCAGCCGGGGAAACGGCCGCCCACCACTGCTGCTACCCAATCTCGGCCGATACTAAGCTTATACCAATCATTAAACCGAAACTTGAATACGCTTGCGTTTTTTGAGATCCATACATAAAACCCAACATCGATCGTCTTGAGAGAAATCAAAAAAGAGCTGTTCTCTTTAATATTGCATTTACGGGGAACTGACTCAGTTTCTGCCCTGATGGAAACACATGGTACCCCAACATTAGACTACGAAGAAAATCATTCTGGATTAAATCTTTTTATCAATTAGTTATCCAGAAGCTCTTACTTGACTCACGCCCCTGCATTAGTCTTCTGGCAACACTGTGCGGCCGTCCTTTATATGCCATTGCCTTACTCCATACTTCACCAAAAACTAATATATTCTCATTTTCGTTTTTTTTTCGCACGATCTCTGATTGCAACAAGTTAAACTTTCAAACCCTCCAAGTCGACAGATTCTATTGGAGCGCTTGGTTCCTTAGTGATGTGACAATGATTCTCGGTATTCATCTCCACTGTTACTACGTGTTACTGCATTGTTTTGTTTCAAGGCCATGTTCTTCTTCCCAACCCCATTTTTGTAAAAAATGTAGTTCAAGCTGAACTTCATTATTGCATAAAATTCATTGTTGTGTTTGTGTGATGTAAAACTTCATTCCCCATCCTTTTGCTCTTTATTCACTGTTCCACAACTGCTTTGGCTTTATGCCTGCAGCGTTGTGTGCATAAATATTCAACAAATAATAAATGTGTTATTGATGTTTCACATAGGTTTACTGTAATGCTATTTATATTGTGCTTCAAAAACGGAAGCATTGAGTACGGAACCAAACATTTTCTCGTAATCTATAAATTTCATGAAAAGAGGGGTGGTGTACTCAGCGAAATTTTCTGTCACTTCGTAGACGATAGGAATGTGATCCATGGTTGAGTAGACTTTTTAAACCCACCCTTTTCTCTGGGATTTTAGACAACAAGACTGTCACCTATGTGGCTAATTAAAACTTTTGTAAACGGCTTGGAAACAACTGATGGTAGCCTGACGGGTCTTTAATTCTTGAGGTGTTTGAGATCTTGCTTTTTAGGTAACAGAATAATGTTGGAGTTTTACCAGGCGGTGTTCTTTTTAATCTTCAAGCATACGAGAATTAGTACAACAATCTTTTCCAGTGCAATAGCTCCTCCCTCTTTCAGGTGATCTTTTCTTTCAAAGCCGCCTTTTTATTCAATTTCACAGCCTTTCTAACTTTCTCTTTAGTTACCAGCGAGGCTTTGAATGCTCAACTTGCATTTTCAGTAGTTTCCAGTGGTCTAATGTCGGTCGCATGCAGCCCGGTGTAGAATCGTTCTGGTGCTTTATATATATCATCCAGGCTGTGAAAATTATTTCATGGCTCATCACTGAGTGCATAAATTTTGTCTCTGCTGAAGACTAGCTTTCTATTTTTTGCTTTCACGATTTCTTTAAATGCAGCGTTTCTTTGGCCACTCCCGTGTTATACCCACGAATGTCTTTTGTTTACTTTATTTCAATCCTTCTTCATGGCTTGGCTAAATCACTGCGGTACAGCGTACTTGACACCTTTATGTTGTTGCGTTTCGCCATTTTTTCTTTGTTTTCTTTGTTAATTCTCAAGTTTGTTCTTTACACATTGCTTCTCCTACAGCGGCAATTGCTTCACTGCCTGCCGATCCTAGGTTTTGATTTACCTTGTTTTCACTAAGCTGGTTGTACTTCTTGAAAAGCGAGAATCTACTATAAAGAATTATAATAAATTCTGCAATCTGGCTGCGACTTAATCCATGCGGAGTTTCTCAGTTTTCACGAGTTTTGTTATCGTGCTTATCAGATGGAGCCTTTGCTTTCATCTAACTATCCGGTGGTGATCGCTGATTCAAATCTTACTAATCCCCACTACGCTTAGGACAGGACCCGTGTTGTCACTTCGAATGAAGACAATTTTGTTTATGGTTGCACCACGGGAACTTTTACACGCGCACTTCCTATTCTTTCCTTTTCATAAAAACGTGGAATCAAACTCGCGGTACTTCTCTCTGCAAATCCCACCGCTGTATATCCTTGACTGTTGCTATGGCCTATGCCAGAAATTTCTGAAATTTTCTATTTACCGACCTTTCCGTGAAAATCTCCCATCACAACCGGGGACTAAGATGTTGTTTCTTCCTTGCAGATTCCACGTCCTCGTTGGAGCTATCGGCAGCTTCATCATTACTGCTGGTTGTTGGCGCATAGGCGTGCAGTATTTTGAACCTGTGCCACTCGTTTTGCAAGATCATAGCAGCCGCGACTCTCTCGCTAGAGCTAATATCTCCTGTACGTTTCCTCGTATTTCTCTGACGAATAAAACTTCCACCCCGTGTTCTTTCTTTTGTTAGGGTCCGGTGTTGCGTAGACTATGCCCGCTAGTGAGCTCCATAAATCCTTCTTCTAGCCTTCCAACGCGGTTAACCCTACATTATCTCACCTTTTGTCAGGAGCTCGTCTAGAAGTACAGCTAAGCTATCCCCGCTCGACAGAGTGAGTGCGTTGAAGGTTGCCAGGTTCTCGTTCCAATCGTGGGCTGTCCGGGCTTAGGGAATGGTAGCAGCCTCTGCTGCATCGCGGTTCTGAGCACCAGCGTGGACAGGTACTCTGCTTCTGCTAGGGACTGAGGGCCGCGAGAACAGTTGGATAGAGTTTGGAGGTGGTGGACAACTGCCACATTCGGGTAGTTATATTCTTCTCTGGTGAGGGTATGGGGTTTTTGTTCTTAAGAGCCTTCCTTCATTGACGAATCTTCTTAGTGTAGCCTGTTAGGTTTCCTTGATGATAGTTACTTCCTGAGCAGGCAGTACACCATACCTGCAAGAAAAGGTTGTGCTCCGAGAGCCAGACGAAAAGGAGACACACAGAGTGAAACAAGATTTCCGTGGACGACGTTTTTGCTACACGCCTGTAGTCACACTTAGCCAGCGATTTTGGGTTTTTGCATTTTACACGGACGGTTGTGAAGGAGTAAGCTTACGCGCTTGCAATAAGATTCACTGACGTCTGGCCGTTGAAAAGGTAAGTTACTGCCATGCTAAACGCAGCTGAAAAAATGGCTACATGGAGGCTCAGCTAGCCAAGACGAAGAGGGAAAAGAATAGCTCAGCATCTCAGCTGACATTCAGCTGGCTTGTTAGAAGCTCAGCTCGTGCAGCTCTGTCTAAGCGTGTCCGCCATGAATAGAGCTTCTGGAACGTTTGGTGATTGTTTCCTTAAATTTCGGCATTTGGTTGTAGCTTTAAGAACATTGTGCTTAGCGAGCTGATTTAACTTGTCAAACTATGGAAGTAGCAATAAGGTAACACCAGAATGGCTTTTAGAGGGTCATATTGTCGCGGAAGTTAGTTTCGCTTATTTTGCTGGATGTGACTATGCAGGCGCGGCCGCATGGCGGGCGCTAAAGAAACAGAGAACGTTTATAACTGTAGAACTATTTCTGCTAAGAGGTTCAAATATAGTACAAAGGTTCTGCAGGACTTAATAAAACAGGAGTGTTGAAGAATTATACTGACAAGCAGATTTACTGAAGAAATCTTGAAACTTTGTGCTGCACTGTCTGAATGCGTCCGCCATGAATGAAATGTTTTGAAAGCTACGTTGAGGGTTTGTTTACAATTCGGCTTTTGGCTGTCTCTTTAATAAACATGTGCCTAGGGAGCCCATTTTCCTTGTCAAACTATTAGAATAGCAACGTGTTTACGGAATGTATCGTCTTGAAAGAGTCACCTTGAGGCAGCAGATAGCTTGGTTTGTTTTTCTTGCGTGTCACTTAAAGTATGAGACCGACCTGTGGCCAAAATAAAGAACACATTTATATGTGAGAAATGTTTGCTTCGGCGAGGTTCAAGGTCAGCACGAAGACGCTCTAGGACACCACTAAAGAGCAGTGTGTAACAATAAAACTTACATAGCAGACTTCCTGGCGAAAATGTGTAAATTTGAGCATATCTGTCCAAACGCGTCGTCTTTAAGTGGAAGCTTCTCGAAGCTACTTCTTATGTCACTTCGATATATTTTATAAATTTCCTACATTCACTTGTTTTTGCACTTTTAGGACGGCGGCGGCGAGTACTAGATGAAACGCTTTCCCAGCAAACCACGTTACGTCGTGCAGATATCCCGGAGGCGTCAGCAATCGACATTACAGATGTCCATGAGAGGTACCGTTGGTGTCGAAGTTACATATATTAAACGTACAATAGACGTTTCATGGTACTTTTATATGCTGTTTACGAGACGTTACCTTAATGGTACGTCTTATGAATACTGTAGTGGTACGCATGCAAGACGTATGTTGATGTCGGTTCTACATTGGTTTTCTGCCTTTGGCACAAGCATTAGTTTGTTATATTCATGACTTGTGTACGTTAGAATGATATTGTTGAGATGAACCTGTGTGCCTGAAATATACATTCTTTATACGTTATGTGGAAGTTTGGCCAGCCCCCTTTCCAAGGTTACCTACGTGCTGTGGGCATTTATACTTCAAATACATATCTTACTAGCTATTCTGCACTGTTTGCTGTGACTTATCACCTGGTTCCTAAATTAATGTGTTTCCACTTTTGAAGTGCTGCATACTACAGAAGTGGCATATGTGAAGTGCCAAGCTGACCACACACTCTCGCAGAATCACACGAACCACAGCTCTAAACAAGAAATATCGCATCGAAAACAAGTGGCAGTAAGTAACTGAAAACAAGTCCTGATCAGCACAAGCGGCCAGGGCACTAAAGCAACCACACGAGCGTCATCGAATTGTACCATACATCACGGCTGTACAGGCCTTCTGGAAATAAACTATCAGAGAAACAATTCAAAAATTAAAATATTTAAAATGACAGCCTCCCGTCCTATCTGTAAGTACCTGCAGCTGGGTAGTAAGAAAGCTTTCAAAGTACACATAAAACGCAGAAGACTTCAGGTAACATAGTTTGTATTGACTTCCAAATGACGTAATATGCTTTCGCAACACAACCACTTTAATATTTATTCCTATATGCCCTGGCCCACAGGGTACACATGGTACAATTACAAGAATAGTACAAATATTCATGACTATAAATAAGTCACACACAGCAGAAAGGTTAACAAAAAATTGAAAGAAAAACAAACATCTAAACTTAGTGTACAAGCACAAGATAGTTATGCAACTTGAAATTTCGCACATTAAAATATTTGGGTGAAAAACAACGCAAGAAAAGTGTGAAAACAAAGAAATGATCGAATGGTGGTTTTAAAAACAGCAAATTTACGAAACTAAGTAGTTCACATGTAGTGAAAGGTTTGTGGAACAATAAAACAAAAGCACCTATGAAACACAGAAGTGGTGCTGAGCGGTGGTTGTGAGTGCCATACAAATCAAGCTACATTAAACAAACCAACATCTAGGGACATGGTTGTGATCAATAAAAAGGTGTGTATAAAGAAATGACTGTACGGCCGTTACAAGAGCAGTATAAATTTATGTAATGAAATGATTCACAGTTAGCGAAATGGCAAGACAACAATAAAACAACAAAAAGTTTAGAAACAACTTATTGAATTCTGGTTGGGAAAACAAAAAGTTACACTATTTCAATATTTTACACAAAGTGACGTGATTTGGGAACAAACGAAAAAACGGGAAACCCGGAAATGATTGAATATTAGTCACAAGAAGACACATTTACATCACTACGTGATTCACTCAAAGTGATATGCTCAAAGAAAAATAACACAAAATAAAAATGCATGGAAGCACGCAAATGACTCAATGGTGGTTCAATGGTGGATGCCTCCATCGTCAGGTATGGTAGGGATTCTTGAACAGTTTGATTTCTTCGCTCTGGTGCGAGAAACTGCCAAAATAGTTGCAGACCGGATAGGTTGGAAAGTGAGTAAAAATTTTATGGTCCAAAGGCTGAAAGAAATTTAATACCGCTTCTAGGAATATAAACTAAGAAGCCGCAGGTTGTCGACAAAAGGTGATATTTGCGCAAGATGTGACTGACAATAAAATGCTTTGCCCCATACATTGTCTGGTGACAGAATTTGATGTCTGTAACTACACGAAGATATCTAGTTACACACAATTAAGGATTCCAATCACAGGTGGAAAAAAGCGTGTTCCCTGCTTCCCAAACCAGGAGAAGTCCTGCGCCAAGTTTACCGTTCAATGGTGGTTCAATGGTAATCATTCAATGGTGGTTCAATGGTACATGCCTCCATCATCAGTTATGCTAGGGATTCTTGAAGAGTGCGTTCTTCGTTGTGTTGCCAGAAACCGGCAAAATAGTTGCAGACCGGATTGGTTGGAATGTCAGAAACAATTAAATGGTCCAAAGGCTGGATGAAATTTACTACCTCTTCTACCAATAAAAACTAAGAAGCCGCAGGTTTTCGACAAAGCTCATATATTCAGAGGATGTGACTGACAATAAAAATCTGGGCCCTATACATATTCTGGTAAAAGCATTTGATGTCTGTAACAACTCGAAGATATCTAGTTACACGCAATGCAAAATTCCACTCGCAGGTGGAAAAAAGCATGCTTTCCTTTTTCCCAAACCAAGAGAACTCCTGCGCCAAGTGACCGTCAACAGCAGCTCGAGCAGGCGCCTTGTGCAGACTGTTGCAGTAGCACCTCCCTTGCAAGCCAGTTCATCAATCTATCATGGGTACAGGAAATTCTGTGTTGTTAATACAGCTTTTTAAGCCTGCATTATACAGAATTATACCGCCTACCATTGTATCTGAAAAAGACAGTGTATGACAGCAACATCCTACATGTACTAAACTGGGGGGCAGAAACGTCCAGGCCAATTAAAAGGGTCTAACTTAAATTAAGGACGACGTAGCAGGCAATAGAACGCTACAAGATAGGTGTAACATTAGGGGACAGGGAGAGAGCGGTGTGGATATAATTTAATGTCAGCATTGGCACTACTAAGCCAACCTTAACACTAACTAAGACCGCTAATGTGAAGTACCACTGCATATAAAACCTATATTTCCTAAATGGGTACTCTGAGGGCATTTTAGCCCAGCTACATGTCCCAACTGAACTTGAAAATTTTTTTCTGTGTTTATCCTAACCGCTTGGTGGATTGAAGTGACAATAGTGACAATCCATGAAGCCTCGGCGACTTAATCGAGACCGAAGGAATAGAACAATGACTGCGATACCGCATTTTCCGTGCTAACACGGCTGACTACTAACAATACCAGGCTTTCACTAAAAAAAACAAAACCTTAACAGCCCAAACCAGAAAAAGCAGATGCTTTTGGCCATGGTTGCGCCAAGAAGTTGCATTTTCATATCTGTTTGAACGGTGAGGCGGAAATTTTCTTTCCGATTTTATTTCAATACAAAACCATCGAACGTACAGGCTACAATGCTGTTAAGGCGATTTTTATTTATCAAAATCCTACTGTATGCGTATTCTCCGATTATGCCCGTATCTCGATACAAAACCGACGAACGTACCGGCTACATTTTCCTTTAGGCGGCAATTCTGTTTAAGCGATCTGCATATATTAAGATTGTACTCTACGTCTATTGTCCGATTACGCCCGTATGATGTATCAGTCCCATTTTTTTTACCGTTCATAGTAAATCAGATAAATTGAATAATCACATCTACGTGCATTATATAGAAAGTATACGAAGCTGGAGACCGGATGGAAATGCTGTATCAAAAGACAGATGTATCAAAAGCCTCGGGCCCATGAGGGGCTTTCATTTGGCCCCAGTCCAACACAGCTTACAGCAGCAACGAATAATAATACATCAGCATATCACCAAATATTGAAAATGGCACAAGAATACTATTCCCATAAATAATTCTGTGGGAAATTACTTGGTACAATACAGATAAACTGCTCAACACGCAAAAATATAGAAGCATTAGGAAGATTTACATCGCTATGTCATGCGCAAACATTATCGCCAGGCAAAATTAAAGAAATATAATGTTGCAATAGGTATCACATTTTGACAAACTACAACAGAAAACTAAGCAAAAACTAAATAGCTGGCGCTTTTTATTAAAAATTGTCAAAAATTTTACACAAACACGGTGACATTTTCCACATCGCTCACGTGGTCTGGTGAAGAAGATGCTGTGGGCAGTTGTCCTATAATAACACTGTGGGCGACGTCATGCGGTCATTTTTTTTCGAGCGATTGGTGAGTGTAAGACAGTAGATTACACGCAGTGTACACGCAAAGATGCATGCACGCGTGACAGGACATTATCTCGCAAAAATTCGCACTCGCCTGCCATGAGAGTCCACGCGGTTGGTTCGGTGACCAACTGCCTTTTTTTCAAGTGCAAAATGGTAGCTACGTTCATTCAATTCGGAAAGCACAAGGTTTCACTCTTGCGCAAAGAAGCAACCTGGATTATTTTGGAGGCGTACAGTGATATATAGAGGTTTCTTCCCTTGTGGAGAAACCTCCATACGTTTTTTAGGGTATAGTTTATCAAATTATTTTTTTTAAACGTCCTGCGTGCTAACAATCCATCAAGGGTTTTTACCGTGCAGTTGTGTTGGTCGCATAGCATAGAATGCTAAACAGCATCAAGTGATTGCTGTGGTACAGTAAGCAGCCTACATACATAAAATAACTCACAGCCAGAAATCGCACCTCGATATATTGATTGACTATGCAGGGCTTTTTACCTGTACAGAAAAGTGCTAGCAAACACATTTGATTGTGACTTTAGAGCTACATTAACTTATGTAAATTACTTCTACGTCCCTAAATTTTTTTTGGCGCAAGAACGAATTCAAATGCGTTTGGGGAAACGTTATGTTGGCAGGGCAGTAGGTGCGTAAGAAAGCGGCTCGCGCTCCCCCAGAACTTGTTCACGTTTTCTAAGGCCGATGGACCCGGGCTTAGGGAAAAGGGGACGCATACGCAGTGCTGCCGTTTCTGCAGAGAAACGAACGAGTTTTTTTCCTTTTGCACATATTTTCACCGTAACAGACCATTGACAAAGATTGTGCTGTTCGGGACGCTGCTACAGATAAATACTTCTGAATACACGTGAACTGCACAAAATAACCAAATCATAATTTTACCAAAAGTTAAACAGAAACCAAAGTGGAACTACGTGTATATATGAACAATGCATCAAGGGCGATTGGTCCAATATTCATTACCATTTGATGTTGGTGTGGCTAAAGAGATCATTGTTCAGAACGAGTTGAGGAAATACGGGATTGGAGAGCAGCAGATTATGTGAATTATTGGTTTTTATGGTGCTAGCGGAATTCCCAAGATTGTTTTCGCCAAGAACTCTCGCATCAGTTAGGAGAGATCGATGTGTGCTACGCGGTGCAGGACCGGCCCGAGGGAAAAACCCTGGTACTGCGACGGTGGCAGAATGATTGTGGGATCGTTTAGAGTAAAACGGGGTTGTTATTGTTATTTGTTCGCGTGGTGACAATGCGAGGCGGTGACCCCACGAACGATGCTTGGAGGGTCGCCTCCACGTTATTAAAGCGAAATAAAATGACTCCATTGCTCCCCGGACTTGAGGACACTGTCAGAGTCAGGTGGGCAGTTTTTCACCAAGAGAACGACCTTCGAAAGCCTCGGATAAAATGCTTATTTAGGCGAAATATAATATTACGAGGGCTCGCTTGGCTCTTGAAGCTAAAGAAGAATTGTCACCACCGTAATGGGGAGCACATTTCACTAACTGGGGTGATAGAGGAACAGCAGAATGAAGTCACTTTGTTGCTAAGAAAGGTCGGCGGTTCCGGCAGGATACATTGGGAACACGTGTTGAGCAGGCAGCTGCTTTTCATTGTAAGGAGGGATTAATGTGGCGGATAATTAAGGAGCAATGTGTTACGATTGTCAAACGTTTTGTGAAAAATTCCCTAATTGAAAGGGTTGTCCGGTCCTAGGGTATTAGCGTCTCTATGTTTTCCTCGATAGAATTGCACTCGACACAATTGCCACATGTTATGATGATGGGCTGCAACTGGGAGCACGGAGGCACAGGCGACGACTTATTCCTAAATGCAACGTTCCTACTAGTGTAACGAAATTTGTAGGACGATCTGCATACAACATCTGAGGGGGTTCTGCCTTCCAATGTATTGGCTCGGCTTGGTGGCAGGTGGTGGAAGACAAACCAATGGTTTGCCAAAACACTGCTGCACTGTGTCCTTCAGGCCGATGTAGAATTTGATCCAAATGATTCTGGTCGGAGCAGGGAAATGACCTAGCTCGGACACACCTCTATTAAACCACTTTATTTAGCATTACTTTATTACTTTTTCTCTTTCCTTTCCTTTACTTTCTTAAAACACAAAATATCCTGCAAAAATTTTTTTACCAGGTAACAGCAAGTCAAGCACCTCTCACATGACTCAATTTTATTGATAAGCTAAAGGCAGGTGTGAGAGTTTATAAGCCTTGAGTTCCAGAAGGAGACATAAAACACTATAAAGAACAATTATGTATACAACCGAACGTCGTTG
This sequence comes from Haemaphysalis longicornis, assembly GCF_048455015.1. Lineage (NCBI taxonomy): Eukaryota > Metazoa > Arthropoda > Arachnida > Ixodida > Ixodidae > Haemaphysalis > Haemaphysalis longicornis. Next base: position 94,498,872 of record NW_027526214.1, read on the forward strand.
TGGAGTCGCCTTTTGATATCATCAAGGGAGGCCTTAAGTTTCCCTTTTCCAGAAAAGGTACGGAGTCATCTACGTCCGTGAGCAATCACCTAATCACGACTATCGGAACCTACACACTTCCCGAGACTGTCGCAAGCAGAACATAGTAATACGTTTTATTACACAGTCGTTCTCTTGAAAGATGATAGCAATATTGAGTGCTAATGAATTCACTAAAGGTCGAATTGTTTCCATAGAGTTTCTTAAAATAATTTTGGGGATAAATACTGTTCCACAACACTCTTTCTACAGCTTACCTTGGCGGGTACAGCAATTCTTTCAGCCGTGTAATGCCAGCACTAATCGACTCGGTCTTTTTGCTGAGGCAATCTTACGAAGGCGTTGAGCTGTAGTTAAATATTGTTAAGACTTGCCAACCGCTGCTACTCCGTCGTAACAGCAGCTGTGTACTTACGTTCAGTAAATAAAACAATCAGTTTAAAAGTTTTAATAAACATGCCTATTGGATCATTCGCTCAGATATGTCGGAACTCGGGGCCTTTAAAACTATTTATTTTGGCTTTCTTATGTATGGAGTGCTGACTGAAAGTTCGACTACGTTGCCAAGTTGCCACAAGAGCACGAGGGCTGTTTAAGCGCAGCTCCAAAGGGGATAGAACGTGCTGATTCAAATGCAGAGCCAGTTTACTCCATAAATATAAAAACCAGTCAAGCTGCAACCCAGTTCCACAAACTTAATGCCTAAAACCGAAGAAACAAATTTAAATAAAGCGCAAGCACAAAAACTAAATCCGCATCAAAACGATATAAACCGGAATATCTGATAAACGTCGCACCTATTGGTCGGAAACTGAAAATCAGCTGCGCAGAAGTGAGCAGAAAATCGCATATTGTTCTGTTTGGTATTGTTTGATCCTGTGCGTCTGTGGTTATAGACTTAGGGTTGGTGTTTTTATTTTTCCTGAATTCTATTCTACAGTTGTGCTTCGGGTTTGTGGCTTTAAATTGTTAGAGAGGGCAAACGTTGAACACTTGACATGCAGACTTATAACAACATAGCTGTGCGCTACGGCTTCTGCCGTTTTATTATGTGTTTGACATTGTCGTGAACCATGTTAAACACGCTTTATTACTGCAAATCTAAAACCTTTGCAATAGGAGTTGACACTGAGCTGGCAGAACCGCATATGTAACAACTGTAAATCTCCAAGCGCACTTCAAGGCTGCTGCTTGTGATTACTTTATTGAATTAGGTTCCCAAGCAATGATAAATTTTATCGGTATGTTGGCTGGTTGCAGGCGACGTCACTATATTACAAACGATTTTCTAACAACTTCGAAAGTCTAAGAAGACCTTTGGCGAAGGCTCCTGCTGTGTGGATAAGTATACATGGTTTTAAGAATAGTCTCAAGAAATGCACTTAGGTAGAGTTCGTGAGGCGGCGACAAGTCCTGCGGACATAACATCTAACTAGAGGGGTCTCTTTTTCAGACATAAATAAACAGAACGTTTGTAATTTAGTTTCTCAACAAAAGCTCGCAATAATATAGCATAAAAAGTACGCGTAAAAAGCTATAAAACTAGCTAATTGACACTCAAAAATTCCGCAGCCAAAGATAAACGAGAACATTATATGGCCATCTCAAGTGTACACTTCAATTAAAAATTGTAGCCAACGAAGCTTGTTAGGTAACTAGTAAGGATCGCATACAGCTGCTGCCTAAACTCTACATGAAGTGGCGGTGTGCAAATGAACTGGGTTGTTCTGTGTGCACAGAACTAGTGGTTAAAATAAACATTCACACAGGCCTAATACCTTTTCTACACCTATGTTCTTATAGTACATTGCAAATATGCACAGAAAGCAGGAGCACAGAAGGCTCAAGACACGTATGCAAATGGCTAAAACTATTAGTAGACAAACATTCAAAAAGACAGCGATAATGCCATAGGCAACACATTGAGAAAGCATGCTCCTGAGTCCGGAATAGGATGCGATAGGTGACAGGATTTTTGAACACAAAGGGATGTGCGTTAAATTTTGAAGTACATCCGCGTCGCTTGGGAAAAAAGGCTGATCAGCGACGCGCACATGAGGAATTGAGTGGAAGCAAAGGCCGAAATTACAGAAAACAAACTAAATGAAGGCCAGTTGACCGTAGAGCACAGTTGCTGCATAGGTCACTCTCTACCGAACGACGTTAAAAAAAATCACTAAGTACTATAACTACCATGATCGTTTCGGCCTTAACAAGCATTTTAAACTGTTTATTAACAATGTTTTCAATGTTGCCGAGGCTTTCTTGCGTATTGAGCGATCAGTAGCACTTTTGACATTCCGAATCGTCTAGGGTTCGATCAGCAAAACCGGCTCTTGCAGATACCATATACCCTTGCCAATATAAATAGTATGATGTACTGAGGAAAACCAGACTGGAAGAAATCTCCTTTCATAAGCATTACGTATCCATGTCTAGGGTTATTTATAGGGCCTGTTACCAATTGACACATTTTAACAAACAGGAATACTCTATGTTATTGGCTGGTGATTTGGCAAAGAAAAATATACGAGCTTCAAAATTTAGCCTTCAAGGGTGGCGTTGCTACATTTTATATTTACATCTCATGAAACTAGATATAAAAAGAAATTGCTGCAACTTTATTTCAACGTTTTTTTTTTCGATCACACCACAACGTTTATTTGTCCCATCTAGATGTTTGGTTAGGTGGCACCTAAGGAGTTTAAAAGCATTGTTTTGTGTGTACTGTTGTACAAAAATTCTAGGCTACTTAGTTTGGTAACAATGTCTCACGCTCTAAATATAGGCACAAGCATGTAGGATACTTGTATACATAGCACAAATCCAACATGTGGACATGCTTTCTTCAAAGGAACTTCTTCACTAAGAATTCCGCCAACATTTTCTTTGCTATATATTGGCTCGTGCTCGGTCCCTAGGCTCCATAATATTTATGGAACACGTGGCCGACCTTCGCTCTTCGGGTATGCACTGTCCGGGATAAGTGAACCCATAGGCTGGAGAAGACGCTCGCTGATAATGGTCTGCGTGCAGTACCTGGGACATCACCTTGTCAGCCTTTTGCTTTATCGTCTATTTTTGTACTTACAATCTCCAAATTCACCCCCTTTGTTGCCACGCCACATCCGGTGATAGGGGTGCTACTTCTGGTGTCCGTACCATTCGCCGGGCCACTTTGAGAAAATACGAAGCTTCGAAGCGGGCGTCACGTTCACAGCTGTCTGAAGCCGCCCTCTGGTGAGCCTGTATCTACTCCTCCAATAGTCGTCGTGTCTCACTTATTGAGGCCATAAATCCGTGAGGAAGTCACCAAACCTGCCATTCAATCTGTGTGCGCTATGGCTTGTCCAGGCCTTCCGATTTATTTACAAGGAATAGCTTCCCACGGCGTTCTGACGAACTACCTGGTTATCACCGCCGGAACAGTGCAGAATGTAGGACCCCTCGGTGACCAGCCTATCTGCTTCGAGCGCTATCGCGTTGCTCACGTCGCCCGTTATTGGCAACAACCCTGGACGTCCCCTCCACACTCCGGGTCTTCGCCCACCGCCTACCCTTCAGAAAATCGGCCTTTTCCATTCCACCCTGGTACTCAGCCCCTGTATGTTCCCGACAGCTCCCACAGCAACCGCCCTCACCGCTCCGCATCCTGACAACGTCGCCAATCTTGTTCGCCGCAGCCTCGCCGCCATTCGGCCCCGACTTCTTACGCAGGCACTCTACGGGAAACTAGTGAACGCAGCTTCCGGAGGTGATGCTGTATATGCGACCCGGCCTGAACATCCTGTGTGTACAAAGACGATGAGACGCAATTTGCTTGACGTTGATGTTTATTCTATGTAATGCCCTTGGGCCCTGAGGGTATGTGAATAAATAAATAAATAAATACCTGTGCCAGTATCTCCGTAATGGGCTCCAACCTTCGCCGCCGTCTTCGTAAGGTCCTAACAGTTCCCCACCTCCTGCCGTCAGAGTGGCCGACGGCGGTAGGCCCACCATTGAAGGACTTTGCACTGCTAGGGTTGGTGTTGGTGACCATCACATTCCTGTCGTGGTTACAGTCTTCGATGCGTGCCCCCATGACATCATACTCGGGCTTGAATTTCTGACCGACAACGCCGCGCTCATTGACTGTGCCAGGGGTATTGTTTGTCTTGACCTGACCACCGCTCCTGTTGCCGACACCAAGCTCACCATCAGCCTCTGCTACACAGAACATATCCGCTTGCTTGTAAACATAATGTCCTACGTCCCTTTGTCACCATGAGCCGCAGTTACGGATGGCGACTACGATGGTGACAACACTTTCAGTGTTGTCACCCTCCCCAACAATTATATCAGCCTGCCTTTCAACAATTTTAGTTCTGTGTCCCAAGTTCTCCCCAAGCGGATGTCGTTGGTCAGGCTTTTTCCCCTGGACGAATGCCAAATTTGTGCCGTGTTCACTGACACCTGCATGGTTGCGCCGAATTATTCCGAGACGATGGCCCACCCTTGGTGAAATCGCAGAAATTATAGCGTCGGACCTTCGTTCGTCCAAAGCTAGCGAGTAACATCACCTGATTTTGTCGTACAGAGAAATTTTTTTATTTTAACGATGGCCCTTTCTTACAGACATTGACCATAACCCACCGCATCAACACCGCGTTTGCCAGCCCGATACATCAGCGACTATACCGGGTCTCTGAGGGCGAACGCAAAATCCTTCAACATGAAATCTACAAAATGCTGAAAAAGAATGTAATTGAGCCTTCTTCCAGTCTAAGGGCATCACCAGTCATTATAGTGAAAAAGAGAGATGGATTGTGGCGCTCCTGCATTGATTACCGGCACTTGAACGAAGCCACCGAGAAGGACGTTTACCCGCTTCCTCTGATCAATAACGCCCTCCAGTGGCTCCATGCTGCAGCGTGCTTTTCCTGTATTGAACTTTGGTAACGGTATTTGCAAATTTCTGCTGATGCCCAGGACCGCGAAAAGACCCCATTCGTGACGCCGGACGGGCTGCACCAATTCAAGGACATGCCATTTGGTCGATGCATCGCGCCGGCTACCTTCGCCAGAATGATCGACTTTTTCTTACGTGGCTTCAAGTGGTTCACCGGCATCTGCTACTCGTAGGACGTCGACGTTTTTCCCCAACATTTCAAACTCATCTCCATTGTCGTGCAGATATCGTTGATGTTTTCCGTCGCACTGGTTTCCAGCGCAATTCCTCAAAATGCCGTTTCGGTGGCCGGCAACTCCAGGTCCTCGGCCACGTAGTCGATGCTTTTCGTGTCCGACTGATCCCGATAAGGTACGTGCCGTCCAAGAATTTTCGATCCCGCGTTCGGCAAAGAATGTTCGCTGCTTTTTGGGACTTCTGCTCCAACTTTCGTCGTTTTATGGAGACTTCTGCTGCGATAGCCCGGCCATTGACATATATCCTTAACGCCGATGTCTTATTCTGCAGGGGCACCGCGCAAAGCTCAGCGTTTGCCGCTCTCCTTGACTGCCTGACTCGTTGCCCAGTTTTGGCCCACTTCGATCCGTTCGCTGCCACAGAAGTTCGCATGTACGCGCGTGCCCACGGGATAGGGACGGTATTTGTCCAGAAACAGACTGGTCATGTCAGGGTGATAGCAAATGCCGGCAGACCCCGGTTTCCTGCTGAACTATTCCACCACGGAACTCGGATGCCTCGCACTGGCCTGGGCCATCAGCAGGTTCCGTCCATAATTGTGCGGTAAACTCCTTGCGGGTATTTCCGACCATCATGCCCTATGTTGGCTATCTTCGCTAAAAGATCAGCCCGGACGACTCCACCGCTTGTCGTTAAGACTCCAAGAGTATGACTATTCGGTGGTCTACTGTTCTAGTCGCATGCACCCGGACGCCAACTGCTTGTCACACCATTCTGTTGATCCGCCTGATCAAACGTGGATTGCTGATGACCCCGCTGTATTAGCCCTTTCCGACCGGCACGACATAGCCGTCCACCAACAAATCAACCCATGTCTTCGGCTGGTTGTAGACCGTCTTAGCTCTGAACCGTCCCACCCATCTCTAAACGCCTGTATACGGCGAAATGGTGTTATATTTCGCTGCAACTTCCGGGTGGATGGCCCAGACTCTCTTTTCGCCGTACCCAAGCATACCTGTCCCGACGTAGTCCACCAGCTTTATGACGTTCCGACTGCTGGCCCATCTTGCATTACCCGGACTTACGGACGTGAAGGCGTCGATTTTAGTTGCCCGGCATTTACTTGTCTGTGCTTAGGTACGTCGGGGTTTGTAACTTTTGTAGACACCTCAAGACGCCTCCGTCTCTTCCAGCAGGCACCCTTCAATCAATTGATGTTCCTTCTTAACCATTTTTGTGGGTTGGAATAAACCTTCTCGGTCCTTTCCCCTTATCCCGCTCTGGTTACAGGTAGATCGCCGTTGCCACCAATTACACCACGCGTTACGCCATCAAGCGTGCCCTTCCTACCAGCTGTGCCGCGGACGTCGCCGATTTTCTACTACAAGCGGTAATTCTGCATCACGGTGCCCCTCATCAGCTGATCACGGACCATGGTCGGTACTTATCTCTCGTCGGGACGACCTTCTTCGGTCCTGCCGCATTAAGCGTAACCTCACCACGGCCTATCATCCACAGACCAATGGTATCACTGAACGATTTACCAAGACACTCACAGATATGTTCGCTAAGTACATGTCCACTTTCTCCTGCAATTCATTGCGTCTCGACACTGCCGGCTTCGGTCCTTTCTTCCTCCTTTTTACCCGTGACCCTGCCCTGCCATTGGAGACCATGTTTCCTGACTCGACCACGCCACGAACTGAGTATGCATGTGATCTCATTGCCCAAACTGATGTGGCCGGCCCGATCGCCCACGTCAAGATTACGGCGTTACATGCCAATCAGAAACGACGCTACGACAATACCCACCGAGATCTTAGCTTCCCACCTGGCTCCCTGGTCCTCCTTTGGACACCTTCACGGCATGTTGGGCTATCTGAAAAACCACATTCGCGCTTCACAAGGCCCCTACTACATCATTCCCTCGTTAATTCTGTTACATACGAAATTATCAGTTAGGCCCTCGCCGTCAACTGTGCAACCGGCTTCTCAAATTGTGCATGTGTCCCGCCTGAAACCCTACTTCTTCCGTGCTTAACTTCAGCCCTCAAATTCTATAGTCGTAAGCACCGGGACATTGCTTGTACCACCGAAGGTCATGTCTCGAGCTCGCACCGCCGGTTCCTTACAATAGACGGAAACAGTGGGCAACCCCCGATCTGCGGGTATGCGCCGTCTGGAAAACTGAACCAATTGGCTGGATAAGAGGAAGACGCTCACTGATTTTGGTGTGCGTGCAGTACCTGGACATCGCAGCTGCCTTGAGTGTCCTTACTATCCCGTCGATTTTTGTAATTACAATTTCTGAATACATCCCCTTCGTTTCCACTTCACAATATTATTTCGAGAATAAGATGTTTGCAACACCACTACTCCTCAGTATTCTGATGCCAAATAAAGAATCAAACACTCACTCATCAAAAACTCACCTACCAAATAAAGCATCACTTCTGGTAGCACAGACATTTTATTAAGGAATGATCATGGCCTATGCCAAGAATCCGAATTTCTATGTTCTACGATTGAAGTGGTGAATGCAGTATACGCTTTAGGAAAATAGCTATACGCTTTTTTGTGGTTTTCAATACCACTTCAAAAGAATGATCGAAAATAAAAGAAACCGACACGGCAACAAATATTTCTTACCTCGTTCATCTGAAACAAATGTAACTAACTGCAAACATTTGATAGGATATGCTAGCAGTAATTGTATATTAGGTCATCCAAAATCCAATACTGTCCTAAACATCTGAATGGTTTTCCGAACCACTTACGGAGTACTCCGCAACGATGCGATCACAATGCTTTAAACTATAATATTAAATGATCTTCGCTTAGAAATTATTGCTATAAATTCTTCTGATAAATATTTAACGAGTATATTTCCTCGTTATGTAAATTTTCCGGGCAATATGCTAAATGTGACACTGAGTATTTTTACGTTTTGTATATTCTAAAACGAAACGAGGTCTACACAAGGTATTTGTGCATGCAGCTAGGGCACTTCAGACAGTATGATAACCACAGTTGGGGGTAATCAGTACTAAAGGCATGATTTGAACTGCGAGAACTGATCCATGTGAAGAAATTTACAAATTTCTTCGCACTTTCGTTTTATTTCAATGATACAGTGGCGCCTAATCAACGTTTGAAGAAAATAAAAATTCAGAAAACATATAAATAAAATATCGCCACTAACAAGTGCCCCAATTTTGATAAAATATATTTGGGAGTACACAATTTATGTCTGAAGTCTTTATACCATTGTTACATTGTTCTGCCCTCCTTTCTTCTTCCTTTCCCATTGCGGCCTTGAGCCATCCATGCGAATAAATGTTCCTGTGTTATGGTCTGGTGTCATGAAATGTTTAATAGAAAAAAACGAGCATTACAATAATAAATGAAATTACGTTGTTTGTTCTTAGGAAGTGAATGAAAGGGTGTTCATTAAGAACAGATATAATAATTCCTTAAGAACGGATGAAGAGACAAAAACGAATACGATAGAGCATGTGAATAAACGCTCTACTCATATACTGGCTTTATTGTTTGTCGATATATTGATACTTAAATATAGGCTCCAACATCGCTTTTTTTTTTCTTTCTGCAGCTTACCTGCCTTCAAAAGCTTTTAGGGGAACCTTGTTATTTCTGGTCTAAAGAAAAAAAACATCTCCATCCTTGTAGCGCCAACAGGACTGTCTTACTCAGACTAGGACGTTCTATCACGTCATGTGGTTCTTCAAATTGAATGTGTAATTGCGCTGGCCTTTCTAGGGTAGGCAGAAGATAAAAGTGTAAGAACCAATAATGGAGCTGTAGCGTGTGCACGGTGTGCCACTGCAGTGCAAGCGGCTAACATTGCCTTACTTATAGCGGCGCGTTTCTTAGTGGTAACATGAGAAGGGAAAATGGCGAGTGGCATTACAACAGGTGCGCGCAATTTGCCCGCTCTCGTACCAAATCCGCAATATCGCTCGAATAAGTTCCCTTTTATTATGCACTTGCGCGTTCATACAACGTTTTCTTCTAAAAATAAAGGATTCGCTGCACAAACTACTGTCACTGTTTTTATACACCGGTAACTTTCAGGCTGCTCTTAAGTAATGTAATGTTTTCTCAACCAAAACCTCCTTCTAAGCAACGGACCGTGTGAACGCTAGAGAGGAAGAGCAAGTTTTCTGAACTATTGCCTCTATCCGGTCAGTAACATGTCATGTGTAGAAGGCTTGTTTTTCGTCGACATTCACAGACCTAAATAATTACAAAAATCTTAAAACTGAGTAGAATCAAGCTCATTCAGCTCAGTAGTGTCCACTGTAACAATTATTGTTGCGACTGCGGTGAAAAAAGCATATTATATATTTCTTATAGCATCCGAAATCTTCAATTTCAACGTTGCGGACCACGGGAAGCGGATTTGCGCAATAGTAGTGTAGTATTTTTATTAATGTGTGGTTGACCGCTTGTATGCAAGGCGATTGTTATTTTGGTCGCCCGGGCATTGAGACAAATATTACGGTTGTTTTTGTTTACCTTCGTTTGCCCTTTTTATTCCTTGCTAATCTGCACGTCGCCTAGAATAAGCATTTTATGCATCACACAGCGCTGACAAGTATTTGTTCTCAAAACTGTGAAGAATAATATTCAAGGCTTTCACGTTTAATATCGCGGAGCCTGGTGACAAAGTCTAGTTTTTGTACATGCGCACCTTATTAGAAGGCACCAAAGTTAGGTCTGCTTTGCTTGCGTAGCCAGGGTATTATTTCATTTAAAGATACAAATATACACGGTTGGATTCTATTCCGCGTTCTGACTGGTGGTATCTACGTTCAATAAGGATTCACCCTCACTTTTGAAATATATTGGTTCGTATATGCAACTGCGTCGGAAATTCACAGTTTGCAATCAAATTGAGGTCAATTGTTTGCGTTCGCGAGGCAGCGAAGCACAAAAAAACAACGTCAGCGAGGGGAAGCGTATAAAACGAGACGGAGCGCTCCTTGCTGTTGTATTGGTTCCGCCTGGTGGTCGTTTCTTCGCGCTTCGTTTCAGCATGAACCTTACCAGCGCGCCCAGCTTTGTTTATTAATTTATTATGTTTGAGTGTTGTAGGCCATCTTTTCTGTCTCAACATGGATTTATACGCTGTCGTTCTTTTTACCACGGCTGCAGCACAGAGAATATTTGGCAGCATTACGTTGCATGAGTTCGTGCTGCCGTCCTGTAGCCTCACAAGCATCTGAACTGGATCCGCGACACCCTTTGTGCTCCCGTCGACCAATCTTTTGCTGCACTGTCATTTCCACAATATTTGATACGTTCCCGATTCGAAGCGGTTTCTTTGGTGCGTACTTACGGCGTTGACATTTTTCGCAGGAACGGACGAACATGGTGACAAAAGTGTACATTCCACCCTAGGAGTACCTCTTATAGGAACGTCGGTATGTCTTCAGTAAACACCATGAGCACACTGCGCATCGGCGTCAAAACAAGCACAAAAGTTGTAACGAAGATGGCGGGGAATGTCGAGAAGGCTACTCCGGTACAGAAACTCGTCACGAATAGCTAAGCGAGTGACCTGTAGTCACACACTTCGAGGGGCGTTTTACGAAGCAGAGTTTCTCGGAAAGTCCTAAAGAGAAGTGTGCCAGGGATCCTTTCGCTGATCCCTAGGCATGTACTGAAGGGTCATTAGGGATAAAATTCCGTCTATGAATACCAAAAAACACGGTTAAGAAGGCACACTGGGAGCATCAGAGCGCATTGGTGTCGGTGTGTTTGCGGCTAGTAAGCAAAGAGCAAAGCTTTTGAAAGGCTCGTCACACTCTGCAGACCAATCAAAGATGTCGTTAGACCCGTTCAGAAGCTTCACAAATGGTGCCGTTATCCACGCCATGCTCCGCGTCGTCGGAAGTACGAGCAGAGGCCGTTGAAGCCTCAGAGGTGCCTGCGGTGGTGGGATTAGGAAACTCGCCGACAGCACGAAGTTTGTCAGGATCCGGACTGACGCTATCTCTGGATACAACATGACCTAAAATTGTAAGTTGACGTGGAGCAAACCGGCACTTCTTGAGGTTAAGTTAAAGATTTGCATCATTGAGAAATTTCAATACTTGTCGAAGGTGGGTAATAGGGGTGTCTAAATCGGAAGAAAATACTACAGTATGGTCAACGTAACAGCGGCAGGTTTTCTGCTGCAGGCGTCCCAAAAAAGTGTCCATCATGCATCCAAACGTTCATTGTGCGTCGCATAGACTAAAATTCATGGCATTAAAATTGTAGAAGCCTAATGGTGTTGCAAAGGCAGGTTTTGCATGATCATCATCCGCTAAGGGTACAACGTGTAGCCAGACCTTAAATCAAGGGAAGAAAAGAACGTGGAACCTTGAAAATTGCAGAGGGGACCGTCAGTTTTAGGTAGATGGTAAACACCTTTGCCGTTATTTTTTTGAGTCGGCGATAATCAATACAGAAGCAATTAGATCCGTTTTTCTTCGTAACCAGAACAACTGGTGACGCCTTTGGTATGTTGGAAGGCTGTATGAGGCCACGTTCAAACATGTCCTACACATGACTGTCTATAACACGTTCTTTGGCAGACACACGATACGGCTATTGTCGTAGGGGGGGAGGTGAGTTCCTGTGTCCATTCGCTCAGTAACCGTAGATGAGTGGCCCAAGGATGATTTGTGGCAGTCAAAAGACGAACGGAACTCTTGAAGCATGGAAAAGGCGGTTTCGTTGAGCCGCATGAAGACTCTCGTTGATTGAGTGAAGGAAAGCCGAGGCATCCGGGGCTGGAGCGGAAGGGTCGAGGACAGCAAGTGAAGTGTCCGATGAGTTATTGGGAACATCGGTTACAAGGAGGGCGTCAATCTCTTCTGTACGACCCAGGCACTCGCCACGCAGCAGTGTAGCTGCAGAGGAATAGGGGTCACAAATAATCATGGAGCTCAACTCATTCTGGATTTCTAAAACAGCGAACGAGAAGTATTTTTGGCAATAAAACAGTTGGAAAGCGCTGCGCCGCACAGTGACGTCGAGAACGGATTCACACAGAATGAGTAAAATTACGGCAGAGACAGGACCAACATCGGTGTCTTCGGCGACAAGGAGGCGCGAAGAGATAGGGGGTGTGAAAAACCGCGCCTCGGCTTTTAGTGGCGCCGAAGAAGAGACCCAAAACCCGGCCTCCACCTCAGCAGTCGCCGTAGTGTTCCTTTTCGAAGACAAAGTCAAAAGCACAGCTCCCGCTGCGTGCTGCACGTACAGCTCCTCTTCATCGTCGTCTTCCTTGCGCGGCTCATTCGAACCATGTGACAGTCCAGCGCGATGTTCAAATACAATTTACAACAGGGGCTCGTCCGATGAGGCGTCTTGAATGGAAAATAACTTCAGCTATGCACGTGCGCAGTCGATGACGGCGTGGTGGGTCACAGAAAATAACTACCTAAGGGAGAACTATGAACCTGACGAGGTAGGTGATGTTTTGAATGGTGACGCGGGCCATGCACGCAGCATCACGCCAAATGTGTTGTTCGCTGGCGGTGCGGAGTGTGAGGTCGGGCACCGGCGTAGTCACTTTGCATAGTTTGCGGCAATCTTTGAAGTGCGAATGCACTGCTTAAGCGAGCCTGAAGCGTCCGCCGCCGTCCGCATAGCAACAGCTGCGGGTGCGCGCGCTCGTCGTCTTCCTTGGCAACGGGGGAGATGGGCACGCGCTGCCTGGCCGCTGACATGGCACATACCGACGTGGGGGATTGGCCAGGAATCTCCTCGTCTTCCTTGGCAACGGGGGGAGATGGGCGCGCGCTGCCTGGTCGCTGACATGGCACATACCCACGTGGGGGATTGGCCAGGAATCGGGCGTGAGGAGGGCTAATGCACCCGCTTAAAGGAGTACTGACAAGAAATTCCAAAGCTGAGATCCGGTCTAGCAATCAACTACAACGACAACACAAATAGGTGTCTGTGAATAAATGCATCTTTCTTTCTTTGTAGTTGTGTGTGTGTGTGTGATCTCTCTTTCGCGAACATTACCGAACCGCGCAAATTCAACTCGTGCATTCGCACTTTCACATTCTTCCCCTCAGGGAAATGCGGGTAATTTTTTTCGGCTGATTATAGACATGGCAGCTTCAGTATAGACAAGGGCGACTACGGCGATGGCTTCAATAGTGACATTATTGACGTTATCATTTTAAAATCAAGGACTTTAGGTTATCGACGTGAACGCAGCTCTGGATGACGGGCGGCTGGGGAATGCCGACCTGGCAGACGAAAGCAAGTTCGACAGTGGCAAGGTGGACTGCTGAGAAAGTCGCGGCTCATGCACGACGTCGCACGGCGAGCGAAACGAGTGATCTAGAAAATTGCTTGGTGGCAACAGTAACGGGAGACGTGGCCGGCGACACGGCATAAAAAGAAAATGGGGCGGTTATCAGACATTTGCCGCTCTTTTGCCGCATGAGAAACTGGTCGAGGCGGCGACATTGGCGGAAGCAGCGCCGATCGTGGGGCGCAAAGCGGTGCCGGCTGGCTAGGTCGTAGCAATGCTGCCGTGAAGGTTAGAGGCGGCGATATGGGAGCAACCACAGGCCCTGAAGGGTGACCAAGGAATAGCTTTGGCGACCAAGGAATAGCTTGGGCGACTTGTTCCGGTATCACCTATTGAAGTGTGGAAGAGATTGGGGGTGCTGATACCGCAGCGGTATCCCACAATAAAAGAGGTAGTTGACGCGCCATTTGTTGGCTATACATTTATTCTTGCATGCGGGGCATCAGCGAAGACTCCTCGCTGTCGAAGATCAATCCCGAAAGGAGTCTCCCGGCTGTGATGATGAGCGCCCCGTGGAAAGACGCTGTTTGCGGAGCTCGTCGTAGCTCTGACACCAGCTATTGACGTCCCCGACCCTGTAAGTATCATTACTGAGCAACGACTGAAAAGCATCGTCGTTGATTCAGTTAAGGAGATGCTTGAACCTGTCAGCTTCGCTCACGAAAGGGTCTAAACGCTTTGCATAGGCAGATGACGTTTTCTACATACTTCGTGAAAGTTTCGCCTCCGTGCAGCGCTATTTCTTGCAAACATTGTTAGGCAAGACGTTTCTGCACGCCTTGGCGAACAAATACTTTCATAAAATTGGTCTTGAAGCATGAGCAACACTCTAAGTAGACTCCGTGGTTCAGGTACCACGTCTCAGGAAATCCCTTGATGGAGAATGAGACATTGTTGAGCTTCATCTTGCCATCCCATCTCTTATACGCGGTCACACTTTCATACGATGACAGCTAATGCTTGACATCCTCGTCGTCAGTGCCAAGGAACATGGGTGGGGCTAGCTCTCTGAATGCACCGGATGATACGATGGAAGGTTGCAAAGAAGACGCCATTTTCCGAGGGTCGTCAGATGACAGGGCGGGACGGAGATTTCTGCTTCGTAACTCCAGGCTCCTGTGAGGACGGCAACGTGGATGCTCCCCCAATGTAAAAGGTGTGTATTGCCAGAGAATGGTAGCATTCCAGGTGAAGGTATTCAGGTACACACCGTGAGGAGTAACCTGAGCTATCACCAAACTGCAGCGAGCCAACCGAAATTGTGGCATCTTCTCAACGAGACCAGTTCTGTATCCTCGTGATCTTCACACTCCCCATTCAGTGAATACCCGTTATTGCACATGGCCACATATCTTAGCATAACCACTGAAGGCATAGTATGTCCTTGCGAATGTTTAATACATCACATAAATGGGCGAATCGTTTTCCCTACAATACAAACGCACACACCCACACCCATATATATATATATATATATATATATATATATATATATATATATATATATATATTTATATATATATATATATATATATATATATTTATTTATATTTATATATATATATATACATATATATATATATACAAATTGACAGAAATGAGTGTCAGTGACCGTTTATTCAGGCGCTCGTCGGGGAGAGGAGGAACCGTAAAGTGATGATGATTGTATACATGCAAAGATCGCGACAAGAGTCATACCATTGCGTACGGATGACACTATAATTAGTGTGCATACTGAAAATACTTTACGTTGTGCCTCGCACTTCCGTCTTAAACCTAAATATAGCCTTAGTCAAATAAAGACTAAGCACCCTATCTTGCGGGGAATGTTATTTGGAGATAATTATTTTTCTAATAGAATTTATTTATTTCAAAAATATTCTCTTTTATTGTCCAGCAGTAGCGTAGAAGCCACGCATCCACCTCGCAGGCAGAGGGACAGTGATTCTAATACCGGCACCACACAATTCCCCCGGTCAACAAAATCAGCGTGTTGGTGGAACAGTAGAGGATGCTTGTGTTTAACTGTGGATCGAGAAAAATTGCGGGTAACATTCTATCTCGTCAGGAGGATTGGCCACCCAGCTGTAGTAACGGACACAACCTCGCCTGAATATGTCACTTTATTCTGGCACCCCAATCTCCCACGACAGCAAAGCAACTCACCATGGCGGCGGTCAGACAGGTGACGCAACAGGTGGTTGTAAGAATCCCGGGACTTGAACAGGCCGCCATTGGAATGTGAACTTGGCAAAGTTTACCACGAGAGTTTAACAAGTGGGGCATTCATACAGGTGTTCCTCAAAGAATTTGGCAGCATTACATCGGTTGTATTATTGCTTAGCCAGGTTAAGACCCAGGTGAAAACTTTAAAGTGCTGAAAAAAGAACCCACTCTAGGTGTTTGCGGTCAGTAGACAGAAGGGAACTGGGTTTGGGAATTCTAGTAGATAAAAGTATATATGGCGGCATAGGCGAATACAAGAGCTTTTACGAAAGAGTTGGCGAACGTGCAAGAAGGCTTAATAGGAGCCACAATTTCAAGGAGGTACAAGGCTCTGCTCCCATATCCACGCACTACGACGAGCCGTTTGAAAGCTATTATAAAGACGTGGAACGGGCAATGTCTAAAGAAAAACACACAACGCTAGTTATGGGAATCAGCAGTGGTAAAGCAGGCTGGAGACGAAGCGGTTGCGAACTATTATCTTGGTTGTAAAAATAGAAGGGTGGGCTTATTAACAGAGTTCGCAGAATGGAATAATCTACGCATTGTGAATGCCTTCTGAAAACGGAAGAGCCTGAAATGGACGTGTAGGAGTCTGAAAGAGGGGCAAAAAATGCAGCAAACTGCATAATATGAGATAACCCTGGCGTCCTGAAGGATGTTAAAGTGCCCATAAGGGTGCTCATAAGGGTGCGGTGTGGTGATTACCATAGTGACTACCAAACGTCATCTCGAATGAGGCTAGACCGGAAGCTGAAAAGCTCAGGATTGGGCAGAAGTAGCGATATTTAGATTTAACCGAGCAAGCAGAGTTTGCGAAACAAAAACGACGACCTTAAACGCATTATCACGTTGTGTGTCGTAGAAGTCGGAAGCGGGATCTCTAGACATAATACTGGTAAACATTCCCAGGTGACCAAATGTTTATTTCAAAAATGGCAAATGTGTCAATCTCTGCCAGAGCTCACAACATACAGCTAGTAGAGCGTTCGAAGTTAATCTAAAAACTGGAGATAGCTGACATGTGGAAGTATACTATAGAAAGAATTGAGCATGCTATAAAGAACGGAGGGAGCCTGAAACCAGAGAGGACGTATCTAGGCATAGGGAAAAACTCAGATGTATGCACTTAAAGCCAATCAAAGCAATGTCCTCACAAAAAGTGCCAAAATAAATATAGTAGAGGATGAGTTGTATAGAGATCTGCGAAGTAGCTGTGATGTATAGGCTTATACCGAACGCGAAAATAGTGCGGATTACCTAGACATCCCGCAAGTAAGGAAAGAAGTAAAGAAGGCTTTGAAAGAAATTTAATCCGGCAGTACACCCAGTGAGAATCATATAACAGTACACCTCTTGAAGTATTTTGGAAAAATTGTACTTGAAAAACTGGTCAATTGGTATACGCAAGGCCTAGTCACCACGAGTGTGCCCAAATCTCGGAAGAATGCGAACATCATCCTAAATTATAAGAAAGGTGGCATAAAGGACTTGAATACTCAAGCATATCAGTTTACTTTCAGTAGTCTACAAGGCTCTCACCAAGCTAACTGCTAAACGAATTTCTAGCACCTTACATTTCAGTCAACGTAACAAACAAACAGTGCATCGTAAAGGTCATTCTA
This sequence comes from Haemaphysalis longicornis, assembly GCF_048455015.1. Lineage (NCBI taxonomy): Eukaryota > Metazoa > Arthropoda > Arachnida > Ixodida > Ixodidae > Haemaphysalis > Haemaphysalis longicornis. The sequence goes on from NW_027526214.1 coordinate 94,516,234, forward strand.
CATTGGACCATATTCACGAAATCAATCAAGTGATAAACAACTGCGTGGAGTATCCAGAACCCCTATATGTAGCATTCAAAGATGATGAGAAATCATTTGACCCAGTCTAAGCATCAGCAGTCATTCTGACAATACGGAATCAGGGTGCAGATGACCATTAAGTGATAATACATGAGTATATATACAACGGGTACACAGCTACCATCGCCTTCCATAAGGACAGCAGTAACATACCTATAAAGAAGGGTGGTAGACGACGAGACACAATCAATCCTGTGTTATTCACAGCATGCTTACAAGACAATTGACTATGGAACACGTGGGTGTAAGGGTTAATGAAGAATACGTCAGTAATTTTTGATGGTTTGATGACATTGCTTTACCAAGTATCTCTGGGAACCAATTGCAAAGCATCACTACCGCCCTGGAAAACCCGAGTAGAATTGTGGAACTGAAAATAACATACAGAAAACTAAAGAATTGCTTATTCACCTCGGCAGAGTGCAGCGGTTTAGGATATGTGGCAAGGCAGTGAAAGTGGTATGCGAATTTATGCGTTTACGCCACGGAGTGATCCCTACTATAAGGCAAAGATAATTACAAGCATAAAAATAGGGTGGAGGCAGACACTTTCCGTTAATAAACGGAAACCTAGCATTGTCCCTGGAAATAAAAGGGTATGATAGCTGCTTCTTCCGGCACGCACCTTCGGGTCAGAAACTTGGGGGCTCCCTAAATGTGTTCAGATTGAATTGAGGATGACACAGTGAGCTATTGCACGCGAGATAGTAGCTGTAAGATTAAGAGGTACGATTAAAGTGGACTTGGTGAGGGAACAAGCACGTGTTAAGGACACATCCGTAGAAACGATAAAGAAATAGCATGGACAGGTCATGTACGGCGAAGGCAAGATAGGCGCTGGTCGTTAAGCGTGACAGCAGTGAATTCTTAGGAAGCGTAAGCGTGGCATGCGGGGGCGAACGTTTGATGGGCAGAGGAGATCAAAATGCTTGTTGGAATAATTTTGGCGAAATTATCATAGGACTGGCATAGTTGTATATCGCTGCGAGAGGCGTTTCCCCTTTATTGGGCATAGATAGGCTGGTGACGATGATGCTGTTCCTGAAGATGATTGTGATTTCCTAATATTGATTGGAATATTCAGGCTGCATTAGGCGCTACTAAAAAATCAAATCGGTTCTAGATGTATGCTTGTACTTTATTCACCCCGAGTTCTCGCAAAACGCACTCCTATTGATGGTAAAACCATCAGTTTTCAACTCTATATCATAAGGAATCATTCTTACAGCATATCATCCAGTGCGTGCGTCTAGGTTACCAAAAGTCATACATGTAGACTTTGTAATGCACCTGGTTTGACTGCAACAGTTACAAAAAATACCCGTTCCCACTACAAGGGCACAAATAAAGCAAATATATAGAAATATTTAAAAAAATGAAAATAAAAAACCCAACTTTTAAAAGTGTCGTTTTTTATATAACCTTAGACAAAAATTGGGTAACTATTAGAAACAAACTAAAACAAAGTAGTTTAGAATACCTTGCTCATCTTTATTCACATTCAGCACAACCCTGGTTTATTAAAACACTACCGCGATAAAAAGAAGAAAACAACGATTTATTTTCATGTAGGCAATAAATCTAAACCTCCCGAAATGCCTATCTGTAAGCTATTGGCAGAGCCGAACCATCATTCTATCAAGCTGATGCGCCAAACATTCTTGAGATTAACCCATGGAAATTCGAATCGAACCCACAAAAAGTCCAACCCACAAGGCATGAACAGTATTATACTACCAAATGAGTCATCGAAAGCCCTAACCTACGCCTAATGTGCGGACATGTTTTATCTCGTATTTCCATCAGTTTTCACTCAAGAAACGTAGCGCTCCTTTTCTATTGTGTATTCAAAATTTGCAAGCACCACCTTACCAATTAAATCTCCTGAATTGGCATTTCATCCTTATTCGAAAATATATAACTTTCATATGCAGCTAGTGCGGACGACTATATGCCAAAATTACTAGAAACTACTGAACATATTTTTTTGGCATATCTGTGTCTAGTATTTTCAAAGAAGGGGTAAACTGGCTTTTGGCCAAAACTGGAAATTACGGCCACGTCACTCTACCTAGAAATCGGGTAAACACATTTTTCAATATATATTCGGCCACTTCAATAAACAGCATACCCTACGAAATTCCAAAAATATCATCTAGTCACCTATCACAAAGTTCCTTGATTTTAACGGTTTCTGTACTTTTTACGGCACTGAACCAGGTGAGAAGATTTGTGGAAAACAGAGCAAGCTATTTTTGCTAAACACGGCATATAAATAGTGACTCTAACTTCTAGACTGACGCAATCGTCCTAGATTGCGAAAATGATTTGAGAAATATCGCCATCAGCGCCTACTACCAAAAATTGCTGCATTGCATCTAAAGCCCATAGCTTAGCAGACTGAGTACGTGTTTAACAATGAGACTGGGTACCTTTTAAACGATGAGCCAGTAAAAAAAGCTGCTACTTATAAATATCTATGTGTACGGTTTTGTTCCGATTGCTTATGGAATGGATATGTAAGCGACGTAGTGGGGCAAGCAGGAAGGGCGCTGAATTTCATGCAACGTAACCTAAAAATTTCAGAGCAAAACCTAAAGAAGATGGCTTACTTGACATGTGTAAGACCTACACAAGAACATGCCTGTGTCGTATGGGATTCCTCCCATATCACACTGTGTGACGGTATAGAGAAAATTCAAAACAGAGCGGCTAGGTTCGTCTTGGGACAGTACAAGAAGGGACACAGTTGCACTCAGATGGAAAAAATGGGGGTGGGGGGAGTGCTGCTTTCCTCGCGACAACAAAAATTGCTGTTAATGTTCTTTTTCAGATATTTTACAATACAACAGAAATTAACTAAGCAAATTACTGTAAAGAACCTTGTTAATATTCGCATAGAACTGACCATAAAATCAGAATTAGAGAATGACGTAGCAGGACAGACCTACTCGCTAAGCCATGTTTGTATAAACCATTAGGGAGTGGAACAGGTTGTCTGAAGCGCAAGTATGCTGTAAAAATGAAGATTATTTATGTCCATGCCGTATCTCCTGCTGTTGCGCCTTCGGGCAATGCGGGGTAATATCTGAATAAAGAATAAAGAAGCATTTGAGGTAATATTTCGTAACCGTTCTAAGTAATTTTATGCTTACGACCTAATATTTATTCATCTCCTGTAAACTCAGGTGTCCGCAAAAGGCGGATGCTTGATCTACTTGTGTTTCTGATTTACAATATAGAAATACCAGTGCATGCCTCTGCTTTCACTCGAAGGTTTGCATACAACGTCGTTATTTCTCGTAAATTATTAGCTGGTCTGATAAGGCATCTCTGCCAAATGACCACATCTCTCCATTTCTACACAAAAACGCTGCGGTGCGACAGCGAAGGACGAGGGAGAAGTTGCAATAAAAAAGAGTTTGTATGATGACCGCTTTTGAAAATATTCAAGAAAGACATCATCATACCGCAGTACTCAGGAGCAAGCGACGGTGTACCCTTTTACAGGTGGGTTGGACTATTCGAGGTGAATACTGTGGCCTGGACCCAGCAAGACAAGCTGTGTCATTTCTTCGATTGCCTTGAAGGTGAGGACTTCCGATGTTACCTTACCCATTGTTCGATTCGACGCTGGAATATCCTAGGAGCACCTTGTTGCATGCATGACCGAACATTTCAGTAGCGTCATCACGGATCCATTCGGTCAGTTCATTTATTGTGGCTTCAAGTCTGGCGGAGCCTCAAGGAGTATGAGGATAATATTGGACACCTTGACGACCTAACAAACGCGCACGTTATATAAGTGATGATAGATGGTCTCCCTGGTGAAATGAAATGGCTCTTGCTGGGCTTACGCCAAACAACAAAGCAGCGCGGCATTCAGCTGTCAATACAATAGAGGCTGCTATCCACCGAGCTAAGTTACAGTGTGTTCTACCAGGTCGCCACGCGCAGATTAATGCACCGAACCGCAATTTCCATCAGCGTCCGCCTAATACTCCGGCACAACTGTCTGAATTCAGGCAATGTGACATGAATGGCGACAGATGCAGTGGCACAATGACTGTGCGCGACGTACAAGCATTTCAACCCTCGCTACGGACCAGAGAAACGACGAGGGTGACCCAAAACTACAGAATTTCCCCTTGATGCCCTCAATACCGTTCATCCAGTCAGTGTTACTCTTGAAACCAGAGCCACTATTATCTGTATCAGCGAAGAAGTGCTGAGAGCCTTGCACCAGGAAATATTCAGAGATTCATGTATGAGGGCGCAACAAGTAACAACATGAAGAAAACTTTGGGTGTCGTCAGAAAAAATACAAATTGGTAAATTCACAAAAAAATGCAACCGCATCGATTACAATGCATGAAGAGCAATCTACTTCTTGGCTTGGGCAGTGCCTGCCTCTTCAACGTGTCTCTATATCTCGATATCACGAAACTACTGCAAGGAAATAACGGTCTCCTCCCTCGCACACAGTCCAAACACACAAATGACAACAATGTCTCCATGGAAATTGGAGTACCAAAATCAAACTGAACGGTCAGCGTTTAAAAAACTTCTCCACAAATATAGGAAGATTTTATTCGAATTCCCAAGCTTACATTTGGTATATCAGTGTATTTATTTCCCGGCACGAACAATGTTCCTATCGGCAGGACCCCCTATTGATGCTCAGAAACCGAAAGCGGCGGAATGGACAGACAAGTCAACTACCTTCTCACGCAAGGAGTAATACGATTGTTTACGTCTGAATACGTTGCCACTGCACCTCTTGCAGATAAAAAGGGTTTCGGCGCACCGCTGTTCTGCATTGGTTACCGAAAGCTGAATGCTGTGACGGTGCGCCACTGCCAACGCACCCCTCGCATTGACGGGGTTCTAGACTCTCCCAGGAAACTAACGTACGTTTTAACTTTCACCATGCACCTGTAAAACATGACGTCACCATGCACCTGTAAAACATTTCCACACAGCCTTTAGGACACGTACCGGGCACTACGAATGGCTTGTTATGCCTTTCGGTCTCCGGGACACTCAATCGCTTTTGAGTGGGCTTTGAAGTCTATAGTGGAGAAACACTGTTTGGCGCACGTCACAAACTACTTCGGTGATATTGTGGTGTATTGTGAGACGTTGTTTTTTGCCTTTTAAAACATCTCGAAGGCGTTCTAAACGCTTTTAAAAGCGAGCTATGCAGCTAAAAATTCGGAAGAAAAAAACCATTACAATTTGAGAACGCAACACTCCAGTACTTCGCTTTCACTGTGAACAATGAAGATAACAAGAACGGCAACCATAAAAGAGACGGGCAAAGAAGCAAACAACAAATGAAAAAAAAATAAACAAAAGGAAAAACCCGCAAGGACATTGCACAAATCCTCGCGAAGTGAGTAGTGATTTAAACCGGTCACTATGTTTGCTCTGTACCACGTGATTAGTAATAGTGTTCCAATCTTGGCGAACAAAAAATGATTGCTCGAAAGTTTTCGTTCATGGGTGGGGGGAAGACGATGTTAGTTTTTGGTGCAAGTGGATACATGCGATTTTGGCGTGACGTAAAAAATTGGTGATAATGAGTAGTTACGCTTGTGAAATAATGTCAGCCTTGATAGTTTCCGACGGTTCTTGAGGGCAAGAAGGGATGCACTCGATTTGGGGTTTCTGACGCCAGTAAATAAAACAAAACTGCGAAATAAATCTAACTGCGCAGTTTTGGATGGCTGCTTTGTGGCCGATTAGGTAACGTTGGTGCTGGACCCACATTGATGCGGGATACTCTAGTTTTGGACAAATATGTGTTTTATAGGCGAGCAGTCTAAAGTGTTAAGCAGCAAATTTCATCGTGCGTTGCAGATACCTGAGAGATCTACTGGCGCGGGCGATTACGTTGTTCACGTGTGCGGTCCAAGAGAGATTGTTGGTGTTTTGGACGCCTATGTTCTTGTACAGTTTTGTGGGTTGTAAGGAAGAGCCTTTCAAGGCGTAAATATAAAATAATAGGTATGCACGCAGCGAAAACGACATTAAGTTGCATTTTGATAGGTTTAAGAAATTTTGACAAGTTTTATAATTATTTTCAGTGCGAAAAAGACCAGTTTGTAGATGAATTTGGTCTTGCTGACATGTAATTTGTGAATATGACACACAATGATTTAGAAAGAATGGAATGTTATTAGAAAGGTCCGACGGCAGAAATTAGCATAAAAAGAAAAACAGCAACGGCTTGAGTACTGTACCACGTAGTACGCCGGACAAAACGAGTGCGACGTTAGATGGTGCGACAAATTGCTTTGCAACTACGAAAAATTGCTTCCGTCCGAGAAGGAAGTTTTCGATCCAGTTAATTGCAAATGGGTCAAGATTGTGCAGTCATAGTTCATACAAAAAGCAACGATTTGGTACCCTGTTCGTTGCGTTTTCAGAAATAAGGAAAATTACGCCTGTTTGGGTGTTACTGTCAAGGTTTATGTGCAAATCATGTGTACATGAGGCAACCTTCATTTACAGGTACAGCCTTTTGCGAAAACCATGTTGAGGTGTGGAGAGAATGCTATGGCGTTCGAGGGGATGAATGAGGCGCGAGAAAATAAATGATCCAAAAGTTTTGATGGTACGGATGCAATTTAAATTGGGCGGCCATTCTATAGTGATGACCTATTGCCGCTCTTAAAGGTTGGAACAATCTGCCTTTAACAAGCTTTTATTTTTTGGGGATGCAGCTGGATAATAATTATTGAGAAAATAGAAAGCGAGGATAGTAAAATCAGTTCTTTGGCTTTTTTGAGCATTTTGGGGTTGATTCCGTTCGGTCCCGTAGGAAATAAAACTTTTATTTTATTAATTACAGTCAAACCCGATTATCACAAGCCCGGATAGAGGGAAGCGTGCTATCTATCGAAAAAAAATTATACAGTTACGGATATACACGCGAAATATATTCCTTATAACGAAGTTCACATGTGATATATCGAACTCGGGCCGCCTAAATGGCCGCCAATATGTATGGTCTCGCGACCACTGCCTGCGACCACTGAGTAAATGCCGCGACAGAGACAATGAACCCAGCCAGTCAGTGAGTCCGGACCTAGGCGGTAGCTCGCAAACCTCCCCGAAGCTGTGCCAAAAGGACTGTCCGTCGAAGACTTCTTGAGTGTCGACGACGACGTTGCCGTCAGTGTAAGCCCCTCGGACGCGGGCACTGTCAGCAGCACCGTCGTAATAGTGATGAAAAGCACCGAGGAAGCAGAGGATGTCGCGAGTGAAAGCCGTCCGACGATTAATGAAGTGCTTTCCCCAGTCGATGTATTCCGCCTAATACTTCTTCGATATTCAAGCACACGGACTCGAATTGGTGGAAACAACGTCTCGTGTAAGAAATGCTGGGCTAGTTGACGGTGCTAAAACGAAAGAGAAAACAAAACTCACTGTTTTTTTTGAAGTAGGCAGTTTTTTTTGCGATAGTATAAGGCGCTAAGGTGGACAAAAGCTTGATTATTTGTATTAAATCGATTGTTTTGGGTATGGTAATGACATACTTCATTTTCTGCGTTTCTGCATACGGGAAAGGCAAGCCGATTCCCGCATATTGCAAACTCGTAACAATAAACTTGTTATAGGCCGGTTGGACTATATCAAACTATTTGATATATGGAACTAATCTTGGTGCATATTGCAGTTCGCTATAACCGGGTTTCACTGTATGTTGAGTATTCCTTCATGTGGGCAATATTATTGAAAGGATTTTTTTCATTATTCACGAGATCCGAAGAAATGGGGGAGGTCATGCTAGATTCTTTCGTAAAAACTGAGAAGGCCATGGTAAATGCTGCAGCTGACTCACTGTCACTACGTTCTACATTGCTTTTCTTGTAGGATGTTGTTGGTGTTGCAGGAGAGGGGTTTATAGCATTCCGACATTTATTTGGATAACTGTTTCATATTAAACCAAGTTTTCACAAAAACGCTTCGCTTGGCAATACGATTAGTTTTCGTTAGCTTGTTCACTGTGCCTTGACAAGCTTGATCAGCTGGCTGATTATTTCTGGCTTTTTCTGTTCCGAAAATTCGCTTCGTTCTGCGTATTTCTTTCTTAATTGAGCAAGAAAACCATGGTGGCTTTTGTTTGCTTTTAATTTTTATTGATGGAACATATTTTTTAGTTGTTTCCCGCATTTTCACAAAAAATAGGGTCCAGTTTTGATCTGCTAAGCTGTCGTTGAAACTCTGCTCGAAAGAATGGTTGAAGCCATGTAGCTCAGCCGCAAATTTGTTCGTAATTTCCCTCTACGTAAGCATTTATTTGTTTTGACAACGGTTTTCCTGTATGAAATGCTGAGTGATCAATGCTAAGATGAACGCTAAGAATACAGTGATTGGATACTGCTTGGTTCTCACGTTAGAATTTGATCAAGAATGTTACCGGTATGTTTATTCTGTCTGGTATCTTGGGTTGTAGTTTGTGGTAATTCAAAATTGTGTAGGGTGCTTAAGAAGTTGCCGGATTCACAGGTAGTTACGCGATAAACATCGCTCCACTCAATAGCATGGTAGTCAAAATCGCAGCATAATATGAGATTAACTCGGGGATAATTTTGCGTATAAAGTCGACAGAGTCGTTAAAGTACCTGCAGAAAATCAGCGTTTCGTTTTGGTGGGCGATGTCACCCTCCAATAATGGTAAGGCCTGATAGCGTTCGGCATGCTATGTACCTTTTCTCTCAGAGGCTCTCGTGTGCTACTTTAAAATGTCTTGTCGAATTTTTTATTCCAATAAGAACTCCACTGCCTCGGTTCAGCAAGCGATCACAGCGGCAAACGGTAAATCCGGGCATCTAAGGAACACCTTCAACGTTCGTGATATGGGTAAAAGCCATGTTCCGGTAACAACGACAATATCACAATCATATGATTGGATGGCGGCAGATACTTCTTCACGCTTCAGAGATACGCTGGGAATGTTATTGCAAAGAAAAGAATACGTGACGTAATTCATACGTAGCGATGCACATTTACGTTGCCTGAGACACCAAATGAATCCAGGCCACTCAGGATCCCGTAGCGCGAGGCGGAGTCATCGGCCTTCTCAAGGACAAAAACACCGTTGTGAAAACCATTTATAAATAATCGCATCCTTTATGTAAGACTCGAGTTGATCGTTAGTGGAACGCTCTACCCTGAAGCCTGCTGTGCAGCTCCCGAGAAGACCATTCTACTCAAGAAAGCGCACAAGCCTCCTGTTTTATCTACTCAAGGAGCTTGCACATGCATGTTGTCAAAGCAATGGGCCAGTAACAGGCCAGAGACGAAGGGTCCTTTCTTTCCTTCTGGAAAGCCACTACCATGGCCTACCTCCAAGAGCGTTGAATGTGCCCCAAAAGACATTATTTTTGTGTTGGTGTGTGTAGATGGGTGTAGGAGGGTGTATGTGTTAGATCGTGTTGTATGTGATTTTTAAATGCAGAGCATTTCAGTAACTCACGTTGTCACCCGCGTTGACGTCCGTAGTCGTAGTCCGCACCCCTCCCCCTACACTATATAAAAAAATACTATCCGGTGCCTGGTTTCGGTCCCTCGACCCTGCGGGCGGAACGCAATGTACATGGTGCTCTACCCACTGCGCCACAAAGCCGACACAGAATGGGAGCCTAAGAATGCGCCTGATATCCTTGACTCATTCAAATTACTGCTGACGAGCGCTCTCTCGTCAGCAGTTAACGTAACGCAGTTAACGTAACAGTTAACGTAACGTAACGTAGCAGTTAACGTAACATTAACGTAACGCAAACTACTTAACGTCGTGTGCCCCCGGACATGCTCTGCATTTGATCGTGCCCCTCGCGAGGGGGATGTTTCACGCTACCTCTTGCAAGACGGAGTGCAACCGCCGAGACCAAGGTCCCACGAGCGGCGCGCGCACCGTGGACTGGTGGCGCCATCTGTCAGCTGCGACGCGAACTACCATCAAGGCAGTCAGAAAACCGAACGCGCGAAATACAAACTGGGTTTGTTTCTCTAGTTCGAAATTTTTTGTTAATGCAGATATGAAGTTGCGGTTGCATCTTTAAAAGCCCACAGTAACCGAGAGGATTACATGCTACTGTGATGTATGAGCTCAGCTAGTTTTGGGCTGGTTGGCGGAAAATACACAAAACTGTATTTTAAATTTGTTCACAAGGGCCCCAAAACACAGCTATATATACAACGTAGTTTATCAACCAGTGGTTCTACTCTGCTTCATCTAATATTCCATGTGCTTATAGCACCGTAGTAAATGCATATAACAATGTATGGGGCAGACGCTTTAGTCGCTCACGTTCCCTAACCTTTCATTAGCTATTGGATATCATAAAATCGTATCTTCTTGCAAAACAAACTATGAAATTGTTGTTTAAGCCACTCAAAACATATAAAAAATACAGTTACAACATGCAGCAATAAAAGTTACAAGTATATGAACGTCGGACCAAATTTCACGTTCAAGGAGGTGGGAGGGAGGGGGAGAAACTTTATCCCATCCGTTAAGATTGCGGTCACTCCGGACCAGAGTGGAGCTTCCTCAGGGAGTTAAATTTTTATCCGTGACTTTTGCTGCAAAGGTGTTGATGGTAATGAAACCACTACTTGCTCCGTGCCACTACTATTTCTTTCTAACCGATGTCTCGCTCCGGACCCATTAGCGTTGAGAAAAAAATCACTGAATATAAACATACTGTAATTTTTCTGCACCTGGAGCTGAACGACTAACTGTTGTCAGGGCTGCGTTCAGCTCACGAATTGAAACAGTGGAATTGTAAGAAGTGTGCGACCTGATGCTACAACGCAGGGACTTCTTTTCCGCAGAGGTTTTCTGTTTAATGAAAGTGTTTGTCTAGTGTTCAGAACTGGACACGTTTTCGAAGTGTTGTGCAAGTGTGTTGGCCTGGTATCTGTGTGTGTCCCCTATTTTGCTGAGGGGCAGGCTGTGTGTCTGTCGTTCTTTGAGCTTACGTATATGTGCCATACTTTGCGTGTGTCTGTATGAGTTTATGGATGTCATGAAGGTGTGCCAACTCTTGCGTTTTGCCGCATGGCCCACACGTTTCGCAAAAGCCTTGGCCCGTTTGAAGATATGCATGTGTGTGTTGCGTCCTATATTAACATATGTGGGCTCATCTTTGTTGAAGAGACATGCTCCTGAAGATGTAAAGAATTTCACTATTAGGAGACCGCATGCATCTGTGCGAGAAGAGGCCCAAAGAGAGTTGTGCGCATTAAGGTTGCCTGTTATGATGTATGGTTAGGGTAGCTGGTCTAGCAGTGCTTCAAAGTCATAGCTAGAAAGTGCTAAATCAGGACAAATATAAATGGAGCATACCGTTATTAAGCTAAATAAAATTATGTGCGTATTGCTACTGCCTCAACGATGGTGTTCAGAGTTATAGGGTGGCATGCTAGGAATTTCATGGCTATTATGGCTACACCACCCGAAGAGTATGTTCAGCCAACCCTATCCTTTCTGAATACCATATATCTATTTAGGAAATTTGATTGATTATAATTGAATTTTGTTTCTTGGACCCAAAATAAACTTGGCTTATTAGCATGCCGAATCTTATACACGTCATCAAGAATTTTCAGAAGGCCTCTGCTGTTTATGAGAACAATATTTTCTATTCCCGTTATTAGCTGTTCAGAGCTACTGGACTGGGACGATTTGTGTAGGGTCTTTCGCGGCTTGGCCTCTTGAAAGGGTTTTTTTACCTTATCTGATGACCTGGACGTCGCAGCCCCTCCCTTTCACTGTGGTGAAAGCCGGAAGGGCTCGACGTCCATCTCGTAATCTGAATGTAAGGAGGCACCCAGCGGGGTGGGCCCCCTTCACTTTGTACATTTTAGGGTGTTCTTTGCCAGCGCTGTCAGTGCCGAAGACGTGGGGAACACCACAGATGGCACAGAGAGTGAGGTGGTGTAGGGGATCGCTGCGACTGCCTCTGTCGCCATGTTCTACGTTTCCTTCGTTTGCTTTGGGCTGGTGGTGAGAAAGGAGTGGATGCCGCGGCATCCCCAACCGACATGGTTTCCACCTCAGCCGCAGCTGGGTGAGCGAGCTGTGCAGAAGCTGGTTGGACTGCCCGGGGCAACCCTGGCGGGGTGGAGGCGGGACGAAGTCCCGCTCACGGTACTGGGTCCCCGCCGAAACCAGACGCCGCTCCGCCCCCCTGTGAGCCGCATCGGCGTACCTCCCTAGAAGAAAAGAGGCCAACATCTTTTGCGCATCCGGGAAGGTGATGTTTTATGTGACCTTGATGTCTATTATATTCTTCTCAAGTTGAAACGTTTCGAATTTTCTGGAGGTGGCCGCGTTTGGGCCATGACAGTTATTGCCGAGGAGTTGTGAACTACAATTATCTCCTGGAAGGTTCTTTTGGGCACATTTGGGACAGGTTATTTGGCCCCGACAAGAGTTAGTACCATGCCCGAACCGCTGGCACTTGAAACGGCATCGCGGATTCGGGATGTACAGTCGGACAGAGCACCCGATAAAAACGGCCTTAATGTGGTCAGGAAGAATGAAACGGTCAAATGTCAAGTTGATATGTCCAGTTGGTACTAACTTATCGTCTCTTCTAATGGTGATGCGTTTGACTGCCGCCACACCTTGACTTCCCAGGCCTTCAAGAAGATCGGCTTCTGTCTCCTTTGTAATATCTGGCTCCGAGATCACGCACTGCCAGCTGTTGAGGATGCTGTGGGACGTGGCCTTGATGTCAAGATCGGCAATACAGGTCTGCTTCAAGAGTTTTGTGGCCAGCTGCTCACTATGTACCTCGACCAAGATTTCACCGGTTCTTTGCTTCTTAGCTGTATTGCATTCACCGACAACAATTTCTAGAAACTTCGATTTAAGAACACGCACTGTAAAGCAATAGCCCTGGCTTGTTCAAGAGATTCAATTACAAAGAATTGGCGGTAGTTATCAGGTTTTCGGGATTGTTATGGTAGGAAGGGGTGGATAGGATACTTCGGTGCGGCTCCTTTAGGGGCCAATCATTGTGTTTTGGGAAGTTAGAAAAAACCATTCATCATGTATAAAAGTAGGAGACGGGGGTACTTCGTCAGCCTTACCCTGATAGCTGAAGTGGTCGCGGAGCTCTCTGCCTGCTAAACAGACAGAGAGCCCATCCGCCGAAGCTTGACGTGGGCTCCGACGGCCACCGTTGGTGGTTTCCAACCCTCCACCTTAAAACACATTGCCACGGTTGGATCCAGTTTATGTTTGGGGGCTCGGGGTCCGCGGTGCCCCGAACACCGTCATCACGGTTACTGAAGGTGCCCCGTGCGGGGAGATGTGTTTTAAAATATCGGCATTCACACTTTAATATTTGGTACTCGTTGTCAAGACGAAAATTTATTGCCCCCCAATTGCCCAGAGTTTAGCAAGCCGACTTGCACATGTAACCCATATAAAAGTAAATACGACGTATTCTACAGACATTGTTGATAGAGATCGTTGGGCATTGAAAAAAAATAGAACCGGCGATGATTTTTAGTCGTTATAAAAGGTTAACAACAAGAAACGAACAACCAATATTCTAGACATCTATAAACAAAGTTCCTGCAGTGCCCAAAAGGGGGCAGATTTTTGGGGGCGAAATTCTGAATCCCAAACATGCAGCAGAATGATTATCACTTTAAAAAAAATGTGATAAATTATTATCCATATAAAAGAAAAAAGATAACAAGAAAAATATCTATGTTTAAAACAGAGGAAAAAAGGTTACGGGGAAACGTGTTCTTATAAAGCAAACAGCTTTAGTTTTACACTTTCATGCCCATACAAGTTTCTTGCAAAAGATTCGTCTTAACCAACAGTCACAGCCATACTGATGCCGAAGTTGTGGAGGGAACTGGAAGTCAAAAGACACAATTTCACATCGTGGATGGACCGTCGCCCACTCATTAGAAAAACAGAAAACCAGTTTCCCGAAGCTATTAGCTTTAGGTTTTACAAAAAGTAATCGGGGCACAGTCACTTTCAAGAAAAAGGCGGGAGTTGCATTGAAATGAATGCAGATCTTCCAAGAAGGCCTCTATGCAACCTTTGCACATGCGTAAAATAAACGGAAAACGTTTCTGAAAAAGGCTGACACTCCAGCGGTTTTACTATTGAAAGCGGTGTTAAGCACCCCCGCGTTACAAAGAAAGCGCTACGAAACTTTATGATCGTCATAGTGTACCCGCCCATAGAGAGCAGTACCAACGATTTACTCAAAAGCAATTTTAATGTTCTCGAGACTTTTATGCTTTGATATTCAACACTGGCAGTCTACACAAGCCCAAGTTATGTGGAGCATTCGACCACTTCCAGAGGTTTGTTGCGCTGCCAACATACAATTTTCTATTCAAAAAGGGTCGGTGACAGTGAACTACATCAGGATACAACAAATACTGGTTTTAAAGCAGCGCATCTGCATTGGCAGCTTGAGGTAACCGGTGCAAACATTTCAACAGCTATTTTCCGCAAACACCAAATAACATATCAGAAAATGCCAGAAATTGTATATTCAGTCATGGGTGCTACAAGCTTGGATCAAATGTTGACAATTTTTAAATAGGAAAATATTAAGGGGCCGGTTCTTTGCTCGTTCATTATTTATTACTTAAAATGAAGCGATGGTTTGTTAAAAAATGGGGAAGATTGCTCTAAGCAGTTGGATGATTTTTCTTTTATTAGCACTCAAGAACACATCACCGCGCATTGCCAACGATTTGAAAGTGTTTATATACACCTTTCGTAATCCTTTTAAACAGTGGAAGTAGTTTTTATCGTCATATCCGTGTATATTGTCGTCTTGTTCGAGCATGACTTAAGTGCCCAGATTTTTAGTCCTTGCCTTCCATATTTTCCCCAAAGTAAAACGAGTTAGCACGAGCTAAAACCGGCGGAAACCGACTTCCTGTACTGGGAATCTGGAGCACGAGCTGCATTGCGCTCCCACATTGAGGCGGACTCCCACGTGAACTGCTTTCTCTGTTTTTTCGAACTGCACATTCATGCTTTGACGTCGCTTTATGCACCTCGTGAGGTGCATGCTTACATGTGCGGAAAACGATAGCGCGTAACTATGGCCTGTCGTTTTCTTGCAACGCATCAGATCGCACAAATAACGGCCAGCAACAACAGCTCCGTTTTGCAAAAGATAAAATCCATTTTTTATCAATTTTTTAGGTTGTACTGACGTATTCGCGGCACATTGTTCACTGGTGTCATGTGGTCAGTTGTTGTCTTTTTGTCGACTTATTTCTGAAAATATTCAGTGATAGAAGGTGGGCTTCACCTTACGGTAGTGTGTTGCACACTTTGCTACAAAATACAACATTTTTACCGTTGCACCACAAACTGGTAAAAGATCTGGAACCGCGAAAAGCCTTGTGATTCGTTATCAATTGGGAGGGTTGTTATTAGGCCTTGTTTACTGTTTATTTTCGCCATTCTCTCAGTTTCGCACTAAAGTACAAACAACCTGTGTATCGTTATCTCTCACATCCACTGGTGCGCTCTAGAATCAGAAGAACCCATATTGAAACAAAATAAATCTTACCCATACAAGCTGAAAAAGATTTAGCCAATTTTTGACGTGAGATCACAAGTGTGCCGTTGATATTGTGTTTTCATTGAAAACTGTCTTTTGTTTACGAAAGAATTGTTGCCCAGAAAACGGTTAAAATAGCTGACTTTGGGCGTTTCAAAAAGAACGATACCTCGTAAAGCATGAACACGGGTTAAAGAACGATACCTCGTAACGCATAAACACGGGTTAAACTTGCAATATTTTTCCGCATTCGTCCGGGTCGTGTGAGAACATGTGCCCCCTATAGCAAATACTGTGCTTGATCTTCCTTTCAAAAATTTGTATTGTAAATACCCTAATAAAGTAAGCAATGCGCTTTATAATATTAGGTCTTGTTTTAATAGAGTGATTCAGAATGTAGGTAAATTGCCCACAAAATATTGTTGCACACTAAGTATTGGGCATGTCACATTTGCTACTTACAAACCAAAGAACACACGTTGTCGTCTGCGGTAACGCCTGAGTGTAAGATACGATGATTCTGCGGAGTCAGACTGCCGCACTGCCACTGTAAGTGTCACCGTCATATTCCTCGGTTCCAACGGATTGTCAACCATAGAGAACATGGGTGTGTGTACGCTGAAGTTCAAGGCGCACTCGATTACTGCAACGTTCTTTTAAGCCGCATTGACAGATGTAGTCGAACATAGCCACAAAGGACGTTGCACACACGAATGGTAAAGTGAAATATTCAACGGTAGTAGAGGCCAGACCGGTGCCGCCACGTGGCCGATACGTTAGGAAGCCCACAAGTTGCGCGCTTAGGGCCTCTGCCATATGACGCCACCTTATCCAGCACTTTTTGGGAGCCCTGCAGCTCCAAAAAGAATGACCCCAAAGTATCTATCTAACGGAGTGCCCCACACATTGAATTTGTGCATTGTGCCCGGTGTTTTAATGCGAACTTTTAGGGCCTTCATTGATGCCATCCTATGCCAATACACCGTGCAGGAACGCCAACTCTCTCTAACGTTGATGTTCAATGGTAGGAACTGAAGTAATATAAAAAGCACTTCTGTAGCTAGTATTCAACCTCCGTCCCTCCTGTTATGAAGCCGTTTCGAAAGAACTTGGACAACGAACTAAGCATCCGTCACGAGGAGAATCGCATTGTTGTGCTTCCCATAAGGCGGTTGGCCACAAAAAGTTAGGCTTAATATCCCATCGTGATGTGTAGCATGTTAGGCCTAAGGTCAAAAATTTAGGTTTACCACCACAAACCCGCACCTTTTCCAACTAATTTTTCACTGAATGATTCACGCCACATAACCGAAACCTGAACTTTAGACCTATGGCATGCACACATGTGAGTAGCTGTGGGTATATATAAAAGAGGTGCGCACATCTAGAGTAGCACTTACTCACACTGCGGGAATGCACATCCCTCAAACCTATCACAAGAATGCGTGTTGTTCAACCATCATCTTCGTTAGACGAAATCGTGCATGATATTTTTCATTTGCCATCGGAGCAATGAAGCATGCATGACATGATTTATAATGAGAGACTGGGCAAATCATACATGTATTGGTGGTTCGCATCACGTATCCGCAATAGTTCGATTTGTATGTTTCCATGAGACATATATAGTTATAAATGGCTGTGGGTATATAAAACTTTAGTTCAACCTCTGCATACCTTTGCCAGGCAGCTCAATGAATTACGGACCAACGAAGACAAACAGAAGACAGAAGAACAGACAGACAGACAGACAGACAGACAGACAGACAGACAGACAGACAGACAGACAGGCTGAGAGGCAGACATGTAGACAGACAGACGGAACAAAAGTTTTGCGTTTAGTATGCCAAAAAACAAAGTCCTGTTTAAAATATTTATAAGCTCATTCGTTTCATGAGTACGAAAGGGCAAAGAGCTCAAACAAGGTCCAGCCAGTGCACCGCAAGGCACAACAGTACAAGTAGCGAATACTTCGTTCGTTCAATTGGGGTGCTGCGAAGAGCCGGGCCAGCGCCCTTAGAAAATATGTGCATTACGGCGTGTTTTTGCACTAAAGCGAGCTATTGTTTGACAAACTCGGTCCGTCCTTGTACTATGCGTTGTCCCTAGTCGGTCCTGTCGATGACGCTGTGCAGAGTTTGTGCGTTTCCTGCAGTGCAAATGTTTCACGTTCACTGCGCAATATCCTCCAAAAACCGGGAACTTGTTACACACTTCTTTCAGCCACCTGAAAGTTTATGGCTGCGGTTGCAAACATTTATTTTTTCCGATACGGAAACTGTTTCTTGCTGACGGTGACGATCGCTGACAACGATTGCAAGAAATAAAATGCTCCTATATTACAACTATACGTCTACGCCGGTATCTCTAGAAATTTATGTTCATCCACGTCGCGAAAGTAGAACTTTTTTTTTAATTTCAATATTCCGTCAGTTTCTATTATTGTGAGTTAACATTTCATCTCCTCCGCTGTTGGTGTTTTTTTCTTATTGCTGGGATGCACTGCAAATCAAATTAGGCCTGATAGATAACACGCCACCCCGATTTTACCTTTGTGGTCATTGCAAACTTTCTTGGGAGAAGAAATACTGTAATCATTTTGTGTCCACTTAGAATTATGCTCGCAAGCTTGTAAGTAAAAACATTCTTCATTTTCTCAAAGTGAAACAAACAGTACGGCTGCCTATTTCCTTTGTGGGCTAGTTTAAACAAATCTTGATATACATCCTCTGAACATTACGTACACACGTTTAAGCACAACCCATTACCGGAAAGTGTCTGTAGTTTTAAAGCGACACGAATATTTTTCACTCAAAAGCAAAGCTAAAAAATTGTACCAAGTGAATCCTTGCTAACGTGCATGTAAAAACTCTTACAACTTGCTTAGAAGGTAAGAGCGTTGCGATACATATCAGCAACACTTTCTCGGCTAAATCATATTTGAACTGCTCTTACGACAATAGGATCTTTGTGTTCTGGGGGGAAGCAAATTATCCGCGTTGTTCTAGTTATGTTCTTGTTTCTCTTACGACTAGAATTCTGCAAGAAACCAGAGTTACGCACGGTACGACTTCCCTAAGGTAAGGTTTCTGCGCTCGTGGTCTGTTCTGTTTCAGTAACTCTCCATCAATTCCTTGTGTAAAAAGACACGAAATAAAATACAGTTGGTGCATTTATAGGAGCTATTTCTTTTAAATGTAGGGTTATAAGCACAATATCTTGTAAATCCTCACAATTCCAGGTCTACACCACATACTTTTATGTCGTATAAAGATAAGAACAATAACAGCATTTACGTTTTTTCTTCTAAGCTCGCACGTGAGAAAGTAGCACAGCCCTCAAACGACCGCTATTCAAAAACGCAACTTAGCATAAAAGCTTTGGAAATATCCAGAGCAGTAAATATCAGGAAATACTGGACAGAATTTCCCTTTCTAGATCAGGGGACTCAAACTCAGATGAGTGAGCGGGCCGCAGTCACGAATTTTAGTCCCGCAAGGGCCGAGAAAGTCAAGAATGTTGAAACGAAGGGGAGAGGGAAGAGGGGTGTTAACAAAATGTGAGATAACGCTGCCATTTGAAAGAAACAACTACATTTTTGCGCCTTTCCCACATGTTGTATTTATGCTTGTGCATTCCTGAATAGAATTCGCGTCAGAATTTCAGACACATATCGATACCGATCTACGGGATGACTAAAATAGGGACGCCAATTCTGAAATAATTATTATTTGTTCCCCAGTTAGGCTTTAACACATGGTGACCTTATCGGGTGCCTCAGAAAAAAAGCCTTGAAGGCAGTTGCGTCTGTGTATCTTACTAGAGTAAAGCGCTATTGATAGTGTAGACGATGGAATATTGCGAGTATTATTTTGGAAAGTCCCAAAAGTTTATTTGTTGAGAAGAACAATATAGCTGCTATTGTTGTACACATGCTGGCGTGATGCCTGGCAACGCTTGGCTGCGACTAGAGTAGAAATGTCCGCAAGAACGTCTTGCGCGGAAACTATCCTCAGTGTCGATCGCAGGTGCTCATCAGTCATCCTCGACCGGAGAGCTGACTTGTTCAACTTAAACAAGGAAAAAAGGTGTTCGCCCAAGTAGGTGCTTCCGAACATGGCAATGACCCTGCCAGCCTGTTTACGTAGCTCCGGGAAACTTCCCTCAAGAAACCTGTAGAAGTCTGGTACAGCCACGTCCTGAAATGTCTGCTTCAACGGGGTGTTAGCCTGCAAATAAAGAAGTTCCATCTGTTGCTCGGGCGCGGCGTCATCCACCGACACCGAAAACGGCAACGAAAAAATTAGGAATTCATCGGTGAGGCTGGTAATGTCTTGAAGCGTCCTAGAATTCTCTTTAGAAATCATGGAGGAGGTCAGCGAAGTTATCACATGATTGTTTACCTACGTTCTCCTGCGACTTCCGGATTAGAAAATGATCAAACTTCTGATTTCTCATCTGTCTCTCCCAAAGCTGCAATTTGAATTGTAAGGCCTGAATGTCGTCATGCATATTTGTGATCAGTTTCTTTTTTCTCTGAAGTTTAACGTTGAGGCAGTTCAAATGATCAGTGATATCAGTGAGAAATGCAAGGGAGAGAAGCCACGTTTCGTCTGACAGCTCAACAATGGCCCTGTTCTTGCTCTTCATGAAGGCGTCAATTTCATTTCGAAGATCAAAAAATCGTTTCAGCACTCTTCCACGTCGCAGCCATCGCACCTCTGTATGGTACAAAATTTCACCATATTCGCTGCCAGTCGCTTCTAAAAGAGATAGAAATTGGCGGTGGTTAAGAGCTCTTGAGCGGAATAAGTTCACTGCACTGAGCGCAATTTCCAAGACGCTCTTCATTTTCAGATACTTGCCGCACAGCGCTTCTTGGTGCAAAATGCAGTCAACCGCGGCATATCGATTGGTGATTCCGAGTGCAGCGAGTTTCGTCCGCAACCGACCAACAAGCCGTCTCGTGCATCCCACCACTAAAGGGCGCACCGTCTGTAGCCAAACAAACCAACTTTTCCAACGGTTGTCAAGCGTGTTCGACCACTCTTTCGAGAACAGAAAGAATATCCGCACCTGTGGTGGTGCCTTTCATTGGGATTAGGTCCAGGAGTTCCTCAGTGACGTTCACGTTTTGTCGACACCCCTTACAAAAATTGCACTTTGTGCGTTGTCTGTAATGTTAGTTCTTTAATCAGCTGCAATAGAGAATGTTTCAAACTCGTGGCATCCGTTGATTATTCTTTTTTTTAATGTCTCCACTGATCTCGTTAATTCTCTGCGCGACTGTGTTTGGAGAGAGGCTTATTTTCTCGACTGTCTTTTTCATGCTGGGACAGGTAGCATCAGCGACTCCGAGCAGGCACTGCTTCACGAACAGACCTTCAGTGAAAGCTTGGTTGATTTAGCGATAAGCTTAGAAATGACGAAGTTTGCCTTTACCGTTTCGTCACTTGCTTTGGCCACCTTTCTGAACAGGTTTTGCTGCTTTCCCAACGCCGCCTTCAGGTGAGTCACGGTGTGCTCGCGAACGTTGCCTGTAAGAGCGCCATACTTCTGGTGGCAAGACATGAAGTGGGGTCGAACATTGCACTCCTTCGGAACAGCCACAGTCTGGTGTTAGACTAAGCACGACACCTTATGTCTTGATTCCGTGAAGAAATAAGAAAGTTGTAATCGCTTCTGAACGCACCCATTTTCATCTTCCACATTTCGTTTTGCAGACTGCTTTGACAACGGCATTGTGGCCCATTTTACTTCCACAGCAGAAACCTTCTTCGTTTGCAGATCTTCCAAAAAACAACCGGTCAAAAAGACACCTGTCACATTTATGCAGGCGACAGGCGCGTAGAAGCACAATTATGTAGTGCGCTCTATCATGATTGACGTGGGGCGCCGCTACCCTTCACGGTGCTGTCAACAGGTTGCGAGTCGGGGGATAGGCGCTTAGTTTTGTCTCTCGATATGGGGCGTTTGATGTCTGGAAGTACACAGTTTCGACGCGGAATGTGCAGTCTTTTCCTCAGCAGCGCGATGTCGCTCTCTCCCAGGCCCCAAATAACGCTGCCACACGCCCCTAAACGCACGTGAGCGCATTTTGGAGCCCGTCGAAGAATCTGACGTGTGGCTGCACCCTTTGTGCCACATCTGCAGAAAAATAAAGTGTTTGACACGAAGATGAACAGGAAAGCAAATATCCGCAAACACCACACAATGCACAGAAACCTTTGCACTTTCTCGGAAGCCGGGAAAACACCGGTAAAGGCACGTCTTCTATTTAGCAGTGTGCAGCCCCGTTCGCGGGGTCATAAAATGCCGCGGGGTGTTTTTCCGCGGCCTGTGCTCGCCAAGCCTTGCGCGCTGTACAGGGCTCGATTCACAAGTCGCAGTTGCTTGCGACCATTGTGCACCCGAAGTAACGGCGCCCGAATTGAGGGGCCCTCCGGAAAAGAGGGGTGCCTACTCTGGTAACGCAAAGCAGTGAAAGACGATAATCACGCGTTTTCGAGCAGTCTCTGGCCATCTGCGTCTTTGGCTACACAAACAAGTCGCGCAGTCACTCATTAGCTTAAAAAACAAAAATAAATGAATCAAGAAACTCATGAGAGGGCCGAGGGCCGCAATAAAAAAAATCCGCGGGCCACATGCGACCCGCGGGCCGCGTGTTTGAGACCCCTGGTCTAGATTATACTTGAGGAATTTTGAGAAGATAGAAAAATTCCGGGCCCTCTCCACTACGGAAAACATTGGCAGGCGAGAAGTGTGCAGTGTATAAGTATTCTTGGCACCTTGGCGTTTGTGGCAACAACGAAGAAATCGTTAGGGGGTAGAGTTATAAGGCATTGCTGTAAATGCCTCGGGTCTTTGAAGAATGAAGCGTTCTATCGCGAGGCATCAACGTATGTCCCGGTGTTGTTTAGTACGCTTTACGAAGCGTTTGAGCGCAAGTCGGAAAGAGGTGCCCGGTGTTTTTAATTACGGGTTACCTTCTAGCGCGAGGGGTAAACTTGTGTTCTGGTTTTAGTACCGTGACTACACAAGACAACGGTTATGACGGCGGCATGAGATGCCAACATTCCGAGCCCCTAGTTGCCTTCGTTCTAAAAGAAAAAAAATTGCGGCAGCCTACATTACGGCTAAAGCCCCTTTAGGGATAGGGCTGTCCTTGTCTCCTCTCGTTGTCGTTGTTTTCTCTCGTCTGATGTAGGCAACGTACAAAAACTCCCGCACAGTCGTTTTCCGACGCCTCACGCTAAAACGTAGGGCGTATTGATAGAACACACCCGCCCAGTTGTTTTCAAACGCTGTACGCTGGAATGAAACGGGTAATAAATAACACACTGCGGCACTCGTTTTCCTACTCCTGGAGCTTGGACGCTTCGTGCTTCAAAGACAAATATTTTGCTGAAAAACTGTATACCTCCACTACCGAACAGCTTTCACTCTGTGGGCGAACATGCCAAGGCGCCAAATATACAATTAAAAATGGCATGCTTCTCCCCTCCTCAGCTTTCACGTTAGGGGAGATGGACAGGGATTTTTCGACACCAAGACACTATACCACACTTGCAGCGATGGGGATTGTTCTACAACGGAATAAAAACCTTTAGAGTGGTACAGACGTAAATCAAGAAGAACAAATTCAGTTGCTCTTGCGATAAGCCTTGGTATGAAATATTATTTTATGGGCAGCTTTTAAACAGAGAGCTCATAGCTGACACAAAAGACACGCTACCCTAACTTTATTGCCTTGTTGTTGTAGGAAAAAACATCAGAGGGCAAAAGCAATTTAAAATGTTTCGTGGGAACTGATAACTGTTATTCTTTAAGTAAAGCTGTTTGGACAAAGGGGTTTAGGTAGGCTTTATGGGGCTTCTAACAATAATAAACGAAAAGTGGAGTTAACCTGATGTTGGCAGTTGCATTAAGAAAAGATTCTAACCCTGAGCATGACAGTTCCTGGGAAGTACAACCACTTGACATTTTGGGCTCGGCATTTCACGACGCTTTCAGGTGGACTTAAGTTCAGCATTACTCCGGTTGTACAACAGATTTTATACAAAGGAAAGATTGCCGCTGTCCTTCTTACAATCACATACCGCACCTGCGCGTAGACGTGCCTTCGATTCCCGGCCGCGGCAGCCACATTTTTCATTGAGGGGAAAAGCAAAAACACCCGTGTGTACGAGGTGTCGGTGAACGATAAAGATCCCCAGGCGGTCAAAATTATACCGAAACCCTGCAATACGGCGTGCCTTATCGCCTCCGTGCCTGATCGCCTGCGTTAATAGGGCGCGTTAAACCATACGATCAATCAGTCACATACGGCCACTTTCCAGAAAAAAATTAAGTGAACAAAAAAAAACGATGCAAATGGAGATGAAGAAAACTCACTTCGTAAATGTCAACAAAAATATAGGGAACACAAAAAACGTTTTAACAATTAAGTGGAAGGTTTAGATAATCGGTGCAGACTAGGAACAGTTGACGTGTGTAAAGAAAAGATGTTGAGGCACCTAATAAAGAAAAGGAAGTGGTAAATTATTACTACCGCCGAATTCCAGCAGAAATACTTGTAAAACAACCTGTATTTTTATGGCCACATTTCAGTTATACGACGGAAGCAAAAATAAACAAAAAAACAGGCTTCTCTGAAACAAAGAAAGATATACCCAATATAAAAAAACGCCACCCGGCAGAACGCACTTTTACAGATATCGTATTATATTGCATTTGGTATACTTTAGTTGGAAGGATAAACAATCGCTTCTTTTTTAACGGCATAATACCAAAGCATAAATACCAGAGCATTTCCTACCAAAATTGTCAATTTTATCTTCATCAATTATTTTTCGAAAAGGTACCTCACAAAAGCCCATTTGTGGTTTTCACCTGCATTATTTACAATAAAGGGTAGCCAACTATTACTCGCCTTGCAAATCTTCTTTTTGGAAACCCTCACCCAGTCAAACAATGGATATACGAATTTAAATGACGTTTGCTGAATCAAATCTTTTAGCATACTGCGCAGAAATGCGAGTTCAAAACAAGAAACATACTGCACGAGATAAATTTTATTGCACCAAAGATCTTGCCCAACAGCTTCGCCACCCCTAAGATTCAAGACACGCAACCAACGCCATCTTACATTGTGCAGGCGCAATGTTACTAGGAAAACTACAGGATAGAATAGGTTCAATACAGGAAACAAAAGAAAAGCTTTGTTATTGCAGAAAGAGGTCTTCATTGCAGGAGGCAAACGACCACAGCACAGCGAAGGCGCATGTTTCAAAACTTTGGTTACACTCAAGGAACCTCTTTCATGTACGAAGGGTTCGTGACCCTGAACCCGGCGCACAAAATGACGCCGACACACAGGAAGCAGAAATCACCGTTTTTTTCTTGAAACAAACGACCTCCTTAGAAGTGTCACCATGTAACACAAGAGTAATGCAAGCAATGCGGCCCTCAATAACGAGCTGCAACAGTTGTGGAGGAAACGTTACGGCGCTTTAATTACACTCAAGGCGATGTCGAAATTCATTACCGAAATCTCCTCCGTACGCGCTCATTATGTGGGCTTGTTAATCTAGGGGCCATAGCTGCAGTGATCAACCACTCGCCATCGTGGGCATCCGCTGCCACCGGGCGGTACGTCCAAGTCACTCCTTCGACACAAGAGAGCAGTCGTTACGCCAGACAGCGAAATGGTGCACACATATGCACGACCTATGCATACGTAGGCTCAGTAGGCACGACGGTGTAAGATTTGGTGTAAGATGAAAATATGGTGAGGACACAGGTTGCAGAACCACATCTACTCGTCGTTTTTATAAAGTTGCTAAGCTGGTGCCGGTGATGACTATGATGATGCTTAGCGGCTGCCCCTTTGTAACGGGGTGGCGTTGCACAGCGGCCTTAGTCGTAACGCCACTATAGAATTACGTCGCGAAGCATCAAATACAAAAAAATAAATAAAAAGACAAGACCTTCATAAACTTTTTGTGCTAGGCTGACCTTGTTCGCAAGTCTTCCCAGATTGTTCTCTACTGTTTTCCAACCAGCGTTTCAACATTCTTTTACTAACCTCTACTGCTGTGCAATGAACTTTCCCGTTCTAAACTTTAATTACGTTCGTTAACTTTTATTCATTATTTTCCGTTCACCTTAAAGCAAAGAGCTTTCGGAAGCGGGATGGCTCCGTTACTGAGCATTGGACAGATACTTTTGCACTCCGTTAAAATATACTACATGGTTTCTGGCTTCCTGCCGAAGCCAGCGCACAGTTCCTCTTGTAACCGCTCGCGGATAAGCGTTTTTGTCCGCAAAGAATCCACCTGCCCTCAAAATGCAACGCACTCCCTTTGGTAGTATGCAGGAACTTTTCCCTTTCGATCTCCTTCTCCCCGATCCTGCAGATGTCTAGGGACTTATACCCTAGTTACACGGCGGAAGTAACGACAGTTAAGCTTAACCGTGGTTACTTAACTTTAACCGCGGTTACGAGAAACTGCGGTTTTGGCTGTTAGACGCGAAATTCCAAGTGTGGGACAGTGGTCACTTGGTTGTGAGCGTAACAAATTTAAATGACCACACATTTATCTTCCCTATAAAAAACAAAAGAGAAGCAGCGTAAAAAAAAGAAATATCTCTAAAGCAGTCACCTCATACCCAAACGCAACCCAGTCGCGCGCGGCGAGGAAAGGGGCTTCCCCAGCAGCTCGCAACCGGCTTGGTTTGCTCAGGTCGGCTCAGTGTTGGGAACTTTAGGCTTACCATCGCAGGGGATATTTGAGGGGATATATATCTCTACAACTGCGAGCGAAAATTCATAGCAGAATTTTTCACAGCACTACCATCCACTTTCTCGCGTGTGGAAGTTCTTGCCGGCGATCAGCTAGATTTCGAAGAGCGGCGATAAGCTGTTGCTTCCTTGGTGTGGGGCGGTTCGAGCGGCTTGCAGTTCTGTGCGGACATGCGGGCGGGCGTGGGTGCAGGCACGGCCGACCTGCGCGGCGATCGTTTCCGAGTGATCGTTTCCGTTTTTGATGCTTTCTGGTGACATCGACATCGACGTAATATTTGAAAATATGCAAACTGTGTGGCACCGTTATGCACCATTATTTCGGATATAATAAGAACAAAAGGCGTGTCAACAAAAATAAAATAATGTACCTCTGGCAGTAAAATGACCCTAAAGCAATTGTGGAAATAAAGGATAGGTTTAAAAATGTAGAAACCAAGACATTTGTTCCCGTGGAGTGGTGCTAGAACTTCAAGCTTTGAGAAACGCTGAACTACTTCGAAAGCAATACATGCGCACCGATTTCACGTTCGATTCAATTGAGGTTTCAACTTGTCGGGATAGTCTAAACTTTTTATTTTACGAGACACTGCTTCAAAATCATCTTAGAATGAGAATCCAAAATTATGGAAAGGAATCAGGATACCCTCACTCGTAGCTTATCATTTGAATGATCACAAAGGAACAGACTATCTGGTGCAACCAAGACATGACCGATAATATTAAATTTCGCTTTACACAAAACGAAACAGCTCGTCCTAACATAACTGACGCTGCTCAAATGCAGCGACCCAAGCATGTCTGAAAACACGTGGCTAGGAACTCATGCAGCAAGAAAAAAAGAACTATCTGAACCATACCACTCCTTGAAGTTCTGTTTACACTCCCAATTAATTTCTATTGTGAATAACAAAACGTAATCCCAAAATACAACCTATGACCCTATCTCTAAAAGTGGCGTACCAACGACTAGCACACCTATTTCTTGTTCCCGAGCCCTCTTCCAGGCGCGCGAATACACTAAATACAAAAAAAATGTGAGGGGAATGCCGCGCAACCATAGACTACCACAATCCTGTAGTTTTCACGAACATTCGCAGCCTCTGTCATAACAGTACCAAAGTGCCCTGACTGTGCTGTCTCACCTCTCATTGTGAGTATTTTGTTCCGTGTGCCACCATCCTTAGGAGTGACATGAATGATCAACGCCGACACCAGTCCCTTACTCCTTGTTCAAGGCAAAGCTAATGCCATCACTCCCTGCTTACCATCACAAGAAGGAAGGGTGGTTAAAAGGTATTTTCTATGCGCCTGATGAGCAATTTTTTTTGTTTAACACGCCGACGTAACGCAGGCGGTGAGGCGGGATGTGCAAATGACTAGGGCGAAAAATTGAATGTAAAAGGCGCAGTGCTCCGTTTTTTTTTTGTCGTGCGTATGTCTCTGGGAGTAGTGGCTTCCCTCAAGGATTCCAGAGGCGATCAACTGACGTCTTGGCGAACGCCAAACATACTGATTGAAGCAACAACCAAGGGGAGTACTCTCAACTGGAAGCTGCCCCCGATGATTATGAGTGCCACTGGTGAAGAAAAAAAATTCACAGCATATCCACGGGGTGAATGATGATGAGTGGGCGAAGCTCCTGAGGGGAAATCATCGGTAAAACCGTGACTCTTCAGTGAACGTTCGCCCACTACATCTGTGTCCGAACGTAACGTCTAGAAAGTCTCGCTTAAACTGCGCGTCGGCACCTTGGGGCTGAGCTCGCCTGATGCGTTTTGCAGACGCGTCACGAGCTCTCACTGCATCGGGGTCTGCCTGCCGATACGCGCGCTTTCTCGGCGCTTCCCGTTCTCTGACGTTTTGGAGATCCTCTTCGCGCCGCAGCCGTGCCGCTTCGCGTACGGTAGGGTCCTCGCGCCGTTGCCGTGACGCTTGGGCCTCTCGTTCTCGAACGCTGGGATCTTGGCGGCGTCGTCGCACAGCCAGACGACACGCTTCGGCCTCCCGCTCTCGTATGGCAGGATCTTGGCGGCGGCGTCGCGCACCTTCACGGAGCGCTTCGGCCTCGCGGGCTCGCACATCTGCAGCCTTATTCATCGGGCGACTCCGAGCGCGCGCCAACAGCGAACGGATTTTATTACAACGCTCCCCGCCATCTAGTAAACAATGCAAGAACTAAACTAGAGTTAGCCACGCCATCTAGTAAACAATCCAAGCGCATCTTTTCATCATATACAAGTACCGCCATCTAGTAAACAATTCAAAAACTAAACTAGAGATAGCCACGCCATCTAGTAAACAATCCAAGAAATAAACTAGAGGTGGCTACATACATACGTCGAGGATGGACAGACCCACGCCCTAAGGAGCTTCGCCCCTAAAAACGGTTGGGGACAGAGTGAACGCCCGTACCCGTTTTTGTTCGGCTCTTTTTATCACCCATATTATTGCCAGGGAGACTAGCGTTCACATTGTGGTTCGATTGTAATGGCCGTGTTATGGTGTCTGCCATTTTCCTCGTTGTCGCGCCCTGGTACTCGCGAGAAATTTTACTTTTACACTGTCTTTACCATTGATATTGTATCCCAGACTGTGGCAACTTTTGGCCTGCGTAAATTGATCTTGTCGTCTTATTTAAAATTTGCATCCGTTCGCCGGTATGTGTTCCAGTTCAGCTTCTGTTTTGCTTTACACACAAAAATACAGCTTCAGTGCTTTCATTGTTCGGTTTACTTTATCCGCGTGTAATTTGTTTTGGGTGCGGCACTATGTACTCACAGGTGTTGTAGCTACAGTTATAGTCTAAGCAGTTCGCACACAGGCTTT